>NW_020954611.1:1310229-1378784 GCF_900497805.2 Vombatus ursinus | reverse complement strand
GAGAGAGAGAGAGAGAGAGAGAGAGAGAGAGAGAGAGAGAGAGAGAGTGAGCAACCTGATTTGCCACGGGCCCTGCACCCTGTGGGGTAAAGCTAGATAAATCCCTGGCTGCCATGACACTTAGCAATTTCATTGTGGCATCTAGCACAATACCTGGGCACATAGTAAGTGCTATATAAATGTTAGCAATTATTATTAGAAATTGTAGTAATTTTGCCTCGATTTTGCCCCAAACTGAAGCATGCACTTTATTTTTACTACTCATGTGTCTTCTTGTCTTTTAGGTTAAGAAGAAGAAATCCCTAGCACCAAAAAGAGTGGTCAATGGGTGTTTGGCTAGGGTTTCTCAGCTGTCTTCTGGTCCAGTGTGGATTCAAGCTCTGCCTTTTGCTGACATGTAACAGAAGGCAAGATGATAAAGGAAGAGGAGGTGTCAAGACTACTATTTTTCTTGGTATATTCCAGGAAGTAACCAGGACAGATATGCTTAGTTCCCTCTTAGAGGTTTTTAGGTGACCCTAATTTGGGACCTAACCTGAGCATAGAGACCAAAGAAAGTCCTTCAGCAACATACTTAAAATTTTTTTTAAAAAATCCCTTTTAATTAAATTTACTTAAATGCTGAAAATTGTCTCTGACTCCTGACTTTGGAGGCCAGATCCTAGATCTAAAATAGACTTTTAAAAAAATCTGCTTTAAAGATAACCACATATCCTAGACTCTCGTCTCTTTTAGTTGTCTAATTGTTTCATGGGGGTTTCAGCCTGATGATCGGCATTTTTCACTAAGGACCAGAGGTGAAATTGTGATATGGCTCAATAATGGTTTGTGGTATAATGAGGAAAGCACTGGATCCAGAATCAGAAGACATGAGTTTAAATCCTGTACCTGACATTTACTAGCTGTGTGATTTCAGGCAAATCATTTCTTTTCTCTGGACCTCTGTTTACTTTTCTATAGAATGAAGGGGTTGGACTCTAGCTATCTCAAAGGTGCTTTATAACTCAAAGACCTGTCAGTAAATAAGCATTTATTAAATGCCTAATATGTGAATGTAAGGCAAAGTACAAAGATGAAGATGTGGTCCCTGCTGGCTTGGAGTTTATAGTTCAGTTGGGTAAACACAATGGTACACATGTGGTTGTTGATGAGAGATTGAACAAGGGAACACGTCAAATAAGAGGTACCAACTTTGGGAGGTAGTATCTGGGATGGCATCAGATTTAGTGCAAATTCAACAAAGAGTTTTCAGTTGCCTGCTATATGCCAGGCACTGAGCTAGATGCTCTAGATTTAAAGATAGAATAGTCCTGGCTTTCAAGGAATCCACATTCTACTGAAGGGATGCAACAGATAAGCATGCTTTGTGTGGGATAGAAACAACTGGATTTGCATTTCCATTTTCCATTTTATTATTGCTAGCTAGCAATAAAAATGAATTAGAGGTGGTTTCAGAGACCTGGGAAAACTTTTACCAAATGATACAGAGTGAAGTGAGCATAACAAGGAGAAGGATTTATGCTATAATATCAATACTGTAAAAACAAACAATTCTGACTTAAGAACTCTGATCAATCAAATGATCAACCATGATTCCAGATGACATGATAAAGAAGAATGCTGCCCATCTCAAGACAGAGAGATGGAGAGATGATGGGCAAAATTTGCATAATGAGAATCACATTTTTTTGGATATGGAAATATGTCTTGCTACACTATACTTATATGATGTAAGGGTCCTTCCTGCCTTCCTTCCTTTCTTCCTTTCCTTCATTCCTTCCTACTTTCCTTACTTCTTTCCATCTTTCCTTCCTTCCCTCCCTCCTTTCCTCTCTTCTTCCTCCTTTCCTTCCTTCCTTTCTTCTTCCTTCCTCTCATTCTTTCTTCCTTCACTTCTTCCTTTCTTTTTCTTTTCTTTTTTGTGGGTGGGAAAAGGAAAGAGGGAAAACAATTAAATGCTTAATAGTATTTAAAAATTGAAATTTATTTTTAAAATGAATGAAAATAGGAAGCTATCCGATGGTGTTCTTCCTTTCACATTGTGGTTGTACCCTGGTAATCTTTGATCCTGTTGGCATCATTCTTTTCCTTGCCACCATGGGTTTGCAAGCTGGCCCTCTTCCTCAATGGTATTTCCCTGGGGGCCCAACATTTCTAGTCATGGCTCTGATCTTGGCATGGGAGACAGAAATAGGAGAAGAAAAAGTGAATTTAGCTAGCCCACTAGATGCAAAAAGTACATTATTCCTGTTAAAAAGGAAGCACTAGGGTCCTTTTCTTCTCAGTGAGTTCTATGTGGCTTTCTTGACTTGGTCTTTGGCAGTATATTTATCATGCCACCAAAATGTTGAAACTTAGCTCTTTTCCTTAAGAACACGTTAAGCTCCAAGATCCTTGGCTGCTTTGTGTTTTAACACATTTATTACATGAAGGTCAAATGCATCCACCACTTACCTGGACAAGTGCATTCATATTCAAGATTAATTTGTGGGGGGGGCGGGTATTGCCAACAGAGAGCAAATGTGATTATGTTGCCGGGGAAATGAGAGTGTTTCTTATTCTTTTCAAAAAGCCATTGAATCTTCAATGCCATACAACACTTCAAACTTTAAACCGATGAGCTAAACTACTGATGGTGCACTTCCCAAGGCCCAAAGCACAAGGCCATTGGAATGCATCTCTCCACTTCCTAAAATAATTGTTGATTTTTTTCCATCTACTGAAATGTATTCAAGCTTGACAGGAAAGAAATCATCATGCTCCTCTAAAGACAAGGCACTGACTCTGAAATAACCTCTAGATGTTACACAGAATATAAATACCCTATGTTTCTGAAAGCTAAAAGGAGGAGGGAAGTCCCTTGATATTATTCCAAGCCAGGCTGTGTACATATTTGCCAGCCCCTACTCTGAACTCTGAATGCATTTGTCCAGGTGTGCATGATGTGGTTGTTGGTTAGACCCAGAGTTGCTGGTGGTAGCTGGAGTCAGAATACTTGGGGTTAAACTCTATCTGCACCACTTGGGAGCCTTGTGATCTTGGTCAAGATGTTTCACATTTCCAGGTCTTAGTTTTCTCACCCATAAAATAAGAGGTTTGGACTAGATGAATCCAAAGTCCTGTTCAAGCTATATGAATCTATAGATTCTTTGAATCTATAATTAGAGGCATTGCACATAGAGTACTTTGGGCAGCTAGTGGTGTGGGAGATAGATCTCTGGACCTGGAGTCAGGAAGACTTATCTTCCTGAGTTCAAATCTGGCCTCAGATACTTACTAGCTGTGTGACCCTGGGCAAGTCACTTGACCCTCTTTGCCTCTGTTTCCTCATCTGTAAAATGAGCCGTAGAAGGAAATGGCCAACCACTCCAGTATCTTTGCCAAGAAAACCCCAAATGGGGTCATAAAGAGTTGGACAGGACTGAAAAACAACTGAACAACCACAAGAAATGCTAGTGCTGGGCTTAAAGTCAACAAAACATGGGTTCAGATCTCCCTGCTGACACTAGTTCTTTGGCCCTGCACAAGTCATTTAACCTGTGCTGACTCCCCAGGACTCATCTACTAAGTTACAGACATGTTGCCACCGGTGTTGGATGAAGGGAGTTCACGTATGCCTAAGAAATTGCAGATTCTTTGTGTACTTATGTATGGTGTCACATAGCAGTAAGAGGTGCCCAGGCTTTCTCTAAGAGAATCCTATCAGTCAACCTGATAGGGAATAGGCCTGTGATTTCAGTGGTAGAACTCCCAGGTGAGGAAATTCCCTCCACCAATATCTATTGATGCTGTCTCTGCAATTTAGTCTTTGGAGAGTTGCTTGGAGGCTTGAAAGGATACTTGTCTAGGTTCTCAAAGCCAGGTCTTCCTGATTCCATAGCCAAATTTCTAACCATTATGTCATATTGCCTCAGCATAAATCGTATCTATTTGATAATAACACAACAATTGCTTTAATAAAATAGTTAGAACCATATGGCTCTAAGAAAGGAAGTGGGATAGTGTGGATAGAGGGTCAATCTTAGGGACAGGAAAAACTTGGGGTCAACTCATGCCTCTGATACATCCCAAAGGAGTAGGTTATGGTGTGAAGAAGGCTCCTAATCCAGTCCCTGAGATGGGTTAGATTGGGTGCACTCACCTCCACCAGTAGGGGGTGATAACTCTGCTACACCACCTTACGGCACTAGACTTGGAATCAGAAAGGCCTGGGTTTAAATTCTGTCTTAGATACTTAGTTCTGTGACCCTAAGCAAGTCATTACTTCACCTTCCTTATCTGTAAAATTGGACTTGGACATTAAGGTCCTTTCCAGTTCTAAAATTTTAGATCCTATGATCCTGTGGGCTTTCATTTTTTTTGTTTTTGTTTTGAGAATGGATAAATAGGGACAAGTGGATTAATAGGACTTGGCATTTGAGCTAGTGTTTTATCCTGTATAATTTGTGGCCAGAAGGTAGTAAGAAACAAATCAGAATTTGTACATTCTCTTCATCATCATCTTCTCCACACTTGTCACTTTAGGAACTCATATTCTTTTTCCAACAAAACTCTTATTTCTTAGGATATGATTGGAGCTTCTCTTTAAAAAAAATTACCTTTAGAGTAAGTTTATAAGTCAGACAAGAGTAGCCTTCTGATTGCTTTATGGTCATATTCTTTTTTTCTTTAAAACCCCGAATAGAATTTCCCAGATTGGCTAACTATGTAATTCATAAGATTTGAATTATTTTCATTTGAAAATAAAATCCATTCTCAAAGGATGATGATTCCCCTTGATGCCTCCTCTGTGCCTCTCCCAAGGATAGTTGAGAAAACACATTTCATAGAAATAAACAAAATATATAAAAACCAATATTAGCAAGGCTACAGGAAAAGATGCACACTCATACATTGCTGGTGACTTTGCAAATAACTGGTATAACTTTATTGGAATGCAATTTGGAAATGCAATATCAAAGCCATAAAACTAGTCATACTCTATGGCCTGGTAGTCCTACTATTGGGAATATATCCCAAGTAAATAATTAGAAAGAAAAAAAAACTATTTGTACAAAGGCATAATATGAATATATAATATATATAAATATATATACACATGTATATACACACACACACATGTACACACACACACAATAACCCCTTTCTGTACTTAACAACCTAAAACAACTTAAATTTCTAATGTTCAGGAAATGGATTACCAAATCATGGCATAACAGTACAATTGGGAGGAATTTATCAGTTAGTCAATAAGCACCTATCAAGTGCCTACTGTGTTCCAGGGACTATACTAATCAATGTCAATACCAAAAAAAAAAAAAGTTAGGGGAGGAGACAGTCCCTGTTCTCAAGGAACTCACAACTTAATGAGGGAAATAACATGCAAACAATTGTGTACAAACAAACTCTATACAGGACAATTGGATTGTTTTTCATTTTTATTTATTTATTATTATTATTATTTTAGGCAATTGGGGTTAAGTGACTTGGCCAGGGTCACACAACTAGTAAGTCATGTTTGGTCTGAAGCTGGATTTGAACTCTGGTCCTCCTGACTTCAGGGCTGGTACTCTGTCCACTACGCCACCTAGCTGGCCCCCAGGATAATTGGAAATAATCAACAGAGGGAAGGCACTTGGATTAACTGGGATTGAGAAAGGCTTACTCTAGATGGTTAGATTTTAGCAGGGACTTGAAGGAAGCAGGAAGCCAGGTAGTGGAGATGAGGAGGGAGAACATTCTATGTGTGAGGTATGGCCACAGAAAGAAAATATGAATAATAGACAGACATACAGAATGGTCTGTATGCATAGCGAACAAAAGAAACAAGAATAGAGCATCTTACAACTGTGTAAAAGTGTGTCTTTATAACAATAACCCACATTCACATAGTACCTAAAGGTTTGCTATTATTAGCACAAACATACATACGTGGGAATTTAAACCGTAAGGGTCATGAGGGATTGTAAAGTAAGTTGCCATTGACACATACAAGTTTGATGCCTTTTTTGTATTGTAAAGTTGATGAAATACAAAGGAAACTGCTTCAGGCTCTGAAGGCACTCTAAGGAGCAGGTATAGGGCACTGTGCAATGTGGTCTGCAGGATGAAAGATGAATAAGCAGGCAGCATTCTAAGGGGGAGGTTTTGAAGGGTCCCATTTGTTTGTGTGTATGCCTATGTTCATATTTAGATCATTTTCACCCATTCACCACCATGGAAGATCATACAATGGGTTACAAGCAGGGGTATACACTGGTATGAAACTACACTGAGTTATTTTTAATTGGTCCATTCAGGCAGAAGTGTTTCACCCATTTATAATGGAATTTATTATTTCAGAAATAACCTCTAATGTAGTTCAACTTGTCTGTCTGGAGCACTGGCTTGTGCTA
This sequence comes from Vombatus ursinus, assembly GCF_900497805.2. Lineage (NCBI taxonomy): Eukaryota > Metazoa > Chordata > Mammalia > Diprotodontia > Vombatidae > Vombatus > Vombatus ursinus. The sequence goes on along the minus strand of NW_020954611.1, from coordinate 1,372,389 downwards.
TGTTTTCTCTTTTACCAAACCACCTTATAAACATTCATCCCATGGTATTAATGGAAAACTCAAATAATCCTTTAATTTTCCCACTAGACAGTTTGTGTGTAGCCAGAATCAGAATATGATTACTAACTCATAGGAGCTACACAAATGAGATCAGCCTTTTTTTTTCTTTTTTTTTTTTTTTTTGCTATATTTTTATAATATACAGATTAGGACGACTGGAGATGGCCCTGGATGCAGTGGGAGATCTTGGCCTCTTTTTTTTTTTTTTAGGGGGGTGGTGAGGCAATTGGGATTTAGTGACTTGCCCAAGGTCACACAACTGGGAAGCGTCAAGTGTCTGAGGCAGAATTTGAGGCAGAATTAGGTCCTCCTGACTCCAAGGCCGGTGCTCTATCCACTGCGCCACCTAGTGGCTCCAAACAGATCTACACTCCACAACCTTGGCCCTTTTAAGCTAAGGTCTTTCCCAGGTCTCTGTTTGATGGAGGCAATGTCCAGCCCAGATGGCTACAGAGGAGAGAGTGAAACTGGTGACTCTGCACAGCCCTTCCTCACTTAATACAATTTAATTGCATGTCATGGCATCACCTCCCTGATGTCATGGTCGTCTTCAAGAATGACGGAAAAACAGCAACGACAGCATACTTTTACATGAGGAAAATATTACAGATCATAGAGCTTTAGATCTCAAAAGGACTTTAGAGGTCATCTGACCCATGCCCTTATTTTACAGCTGTGGAAACTGAGGCACATGGAAGGAAAGTGACCTGCCTAAGGAGATATTTTATCAATATCATACCAGATCATGCAACTTTGGATTATGCATAACTGACACATTTAAATTTAACCAGTTTGCTTTCATAACTTGGGTTCCAAAGAATATTTTGCTGTTTAAGATTCATTGTCTATTATTATGGCTCTTCTTTATTTTGAATCAGGTGCTATAATTATTACAAATCCCCCCCCCCAGAAAGTTTGCAAAGTTTTATAGCTATTTTAATCAGAAAATTTAGGATTTAATCTGTCAGTCTGATTCCCGATAAGCCTTATTGAAAAAATACTGATGAGTAATAACAACTTCACTTTGCATGCAGAAGTGATCAAAGCTAACTATAGACAGCTATGAATAGATGTATTCATATGCATTCAGAGAGACATGAAAATATAAAGTGGAAGATGCCCCAACTTACATGGAAGAGGGGGTGGAAAGGACAAACTAGCAAGGAGCAATGGACTGGGAGTTAGTTAAGCCCATCACTGGACACTCTTTAGAGCTCACAATTGACCTTGGGGAAGTCATTTAATTTACTGTGCTTCAATTTTTCCATTTCAGCACTTGAACAATTATGTGAACATGTATTAACCAGATAAATGTCTTAAGAGCTTTAAAAAATCCTTGATGAGAGGCATATATCAGAGTTTATATATCTACTCCATCTCCCAACCTTGGGCATTTTCTCTGGCTGTCCCTCATGCCTGGAATGCACTTCCACCTCATCTCTGTCTCTTGACTTCCCTGGCTTCCTTTATATCCCAACTAAAATCTCTTATCTCCTTTAATCTAGTCCCTTCCCTCTGTTGATAATCTCTAATTTATCCTCTACATATCTTACTTGTACATAGTTGTTTGCATGGTGTCTCATTAGACTGGGAGCTTCTTGAGAACAGGGGCTGACTTTTGCCTTTCTTTGTGACCAGTGTTTAACACAGTGTCTGGCACATAGTAGGTGCTTAATAATTTTATTAACTATTTTTTTTATCCTGAGGGTGCATTTTGTTTGACTGTCTGTCTTTGTCTGCTTCTCTTTCTGTTTCTCTGTCTCACAGTCTGTCTCTTGCCATCTAAAGAATAACAGTGCATAGCTGACTAATGATTATCTTCGCATTTCCCATGACTCTTAGAACTTTCTGTATGGTACCTGAATGTACTAATATATGTCCAGACCCATCTTTTTCTCCCTTTTCCTTAGGAGATTTATAGCAAGGAGAGTTGTGGTATAGCAACTGGGTTTGTGGGACAGAGGGTGATATATGCATGTGAGAGAAGGGATAGGCAGTAAAAGAAGGGATTCCCTCTTCCCTTCAAAGTGTTCAATCCTACTAACAGAAACGTACATGGGAGCAACAATGTTTCTCAGGGTCATGGAGATAGTGACAACAGTCCGATACTACAATTTATGGTATAGATCCCAAAGAGACTAGTAAGGAGCATTTGGGGTTACCAAGTAAATTGGTCATCAAGGGTTCCAATCTAGCACAGTCTGAAAAATGGTGGCTTGGCTTGGGATAATGATTCATAAACACTGTGGTAGAGATGTAGACTAAAACTCCCAGTTACAAAATGAATCCCAGGAAATATGTAGTTCAACCAAGAAACAACAAATGCCTACTGTGTATAAGACATTATCACAGTCACAAGGGATACGATAAATTCCGTAGGACTAGTGCTGTGTAATAGTCCTATGTAAGGACTAGCAATATGTAGTTTTACATATTACTATTAATATGTAATTATTACATATTACATTGTAATATTACATACATATTACATGTATGTAAAATTACATACATATTACTATGTAATTGTGTCTTATTAAATATGATTTTAACGAAGTGGAGGATTGAATGTGGCTTCTGGTTCTGCTGGTTTTCTTTGTGTATCATCTAATAGGCCTTTTCATATTTCTTTGTATATTTCAAATTTTTCCTTTTTTATGGTACCATGACATTCCATTCCATTAACATATCATAGGGTAACTAGGTAGATAGAGCACTGGGCCAGAAGTCAGGAATACCCAAGTTTAAATCTGACCTTAGAAACTTACTAACTGTGTGACCCTGGGCAAGTCACTCCAACCCTGTTTGCCTCAGTTTCTTCACCCATAAAATGAGCTGGAGAAGGAAAGGGAAAACCACTCCAATATCTCAAGTAAACCCCAAATTGGGTTCTCAAGAGTCAGACAAGACTGAAATGAATGAACAGCAGCAATGTATCATAAATTATTCAACCAAATTCCTTTCATTGACCATTAAGGTAGTATCCGGTTTTTTTGTTTTTTTTGTTTTTTGTTTTTTTTGGCTATTACAAATATAACAGCTAGGAATATTGTTGTTCCTATGGTTGGGTTTTGTTGTTGTTGTTTTATTTTTTTCATATTTTATGATGCCAGAGTCTTAGCTATGGAACTGCTAGATTGAAAGGTATCAAATTTTGTGCTTCATTTGTGTACTTCTATTTTACTCTCCTAAATATTCACACTTGTCTGCAAAATAACCCACTGCAAAATTGTCTATCTGCAGGTCTACCAACAATGTAATTGAGGTCCTGTTTCACCACAGTCCCATCAAAAACCCAATTGGATTTTTAGCAGTTTTTGCTATTTTACCATTTGAGTGTATGTAAGGTAGTATATTAATGTTTTTTCTCTGGCACATTTTAAAAGGGTTGCCAGATGTCAATGTTGATAATACAGTATCTATCCTATGAGGACAGAGGGGTTACAAGAATCCAGGCTGATGCAAACTATATATAAAGGTGTGGTACGCTGTATGCTACATGTTGTGATTTACAAAAGTATTGCAGGTTGCTTTCTTTTTTCCATTTAATTTTTATTTTACTTTTTCTCAATTACATGTGAACAAAAATTTTAACATTCATTTTTTTATAGCTTACTTTCCACCTAAAACATTATGCTGTTTAGAGATGTTAGGCAAAGAAATGAAATGTGGAAAAATTACACATGCAGAGAATATCTAGCAGTAGAATCATATATTTTAGCTGCTGGAGACCTTAAAGATCATCTACTTTAACCATTATACATTATAGTTGGGCCCCAAAGAGGTTAAATGACTTGTGACTTTACATCATAGATTAGTGCCAGAGCTTAGACTAGAAACCAGACATCCTGACTTCTAGCTTTTACTGCCAGGCCGAATCTTCTCAAAGGTGTAATGAAATCTTCTCTTATGGTATTTGTTATTGTACAAATTAGCTTACAACCATTACTTCCTTAACACTAAAGCTCAGATATATCATTCTACCACTAGATGTCTCTACATAGTATATAAAAATCTAGCTTTTAACAGGCTCTCAGAATCAGCATCTAGATAGGAAGGGATCTTAGAAGTTATCTAGTCATTTTACAAATGAGGAAAATGAGGCCCAAAGAGTTGTCCAGAGTCACACGGCTAGTAAGTGTCTGAAACCAAATTTCAACTCAGGAAGATGAGTCTTCCTGACTTCTGGCCCAGCATTCTATCCACTGTGCCACCTAGCTGCCCCAGAGACATAAGTAGATAAGGATAAAGTGGCAGAGAAGCAGTGATTTAGAATTGGAAAAGAATGTTAGAAACCATCAAGTCCCACTTCCTCATTTTACAGATGAACAAACTATGGTCCAGATTGGGTAAGTGACTTTCCCAGGAGTGTGCAGCTGGTAGCAGGTGAGGCAGCGCTGGACCCAAGGTCTTCCAACTCCAAACACAATACTAGTGTTTGCCCATCATCAAAGCACTTTTTGCTGCAAAATATTTTTTCTACCTATCATCAAATTTTATCCTTACAACCATTTTCTGAGGTAGGTTGGTCATAAGTGATTGGGCATTTCACAAATAGCACATAGTGAGGACTTCATCAATGTTTATTGACTGAGTGACAAAGGAAGAAATAAGCCATGGGCCTGAGAGACTAGCTAAGGGACTGTGGGAAAGCACATTGGATGTGGAATCAGAAGCCTGGGGTTTCACTTCTGGCTCTGCCGCTCATCAATGGATCCCTTGGCTTGAAGGGTTAATTTTATGGGATTCTTTCCTTGTTGGTGAAGAGAGTCCCATACAATTGGTCCCTTCAGCCTAGGGTATGCTAAATATGTAGCTTGAATAAGTCATCTAACATCTCTGAGACTATTTCCCTCTGTCAAATGTGATTATTAATAGCTGTACTACATACCTCACAGAATTGTAATAAGGAGAAGATGAGCTAATATGTGTGAAACAACACACGTGACTGCTTCCATGCACAGGGGCTGGAGCATTCACCCTTTCTCCCTCTCATTAAGGAATCCCTCTTAGTGCTATAACCACATAGGGACAGGGTTCAGTTTTGGTGGGTATCTGGTCTCTAAAAAGAAAGGACAGACTCTTTTTTACATACTCTCTAGATCTTTATGCTCTCATCCTAGATCCCTGAGAGATTCACTTAAAGCCTTAGGTTTAGCTCACATTTAGGGCCTCCCCAAAAGGAGGGAGAAGAAAGGTACTCAATGTATAATGAGCATAGACAGGAGGCAAATCAAATCACCATCATCACCTTGACCATTATCTCCCTGCAAATATTGATGGAAACAGTCCTGCACTCTGAGTTCAAGAACATTGGGAATAGCAGTGTTCCCGTTAAACCACCAGACCCACTTCTAGCCTCCAGAGCCACGACTGTGGGGAAAAAATCATTGTGGAGAAGGGATCCACCTTCCTCACCATCATCATCAACAACTGCTGACCAGCTGCCACCAAAAGGCAGATAGACACAGTGGGAGTGATGATGCTCCTTGCTTCTAGCCTGGCCCTTACAACCTATGTGGAGAGGAGGCTTCTGTAGAGAAGGAGTCAGTCATCTCCACCAACTGCCACTCACAGGCAGGCAAGACATCAGTGTAGCTAAGGAAAGGCAGGAGGCAGTATGTGCTAGGCAGGTCAAACCATCACCACTGTCTAGACCGCCATGTCCCCTCAGATCCTGATGGAGATAGCTCAGGATCCTGAGCCTGAGAGCCCTGAGAATAGTGCTGCTTCCAGCCCAGTGCCTGCTTACAGCCATCATCCTGGCAAGCAATCCCTGTGGAGAGGTATCCTGGCAACTAGTCCTGTGGAACTATAGCCACAGCTACTGGAGATCCAGAAAAAAAAGGAAGTTTTTGCCACCTTTGAACGATCACATTGTTCATCATCAGAAACTGATATGCTTTTATCAGTGGAAATGACCTTTAAAAGATGCATCAGCATCTGATTTGTCACTGTACCCTAATGACCGTGGGATATTCCCATCTGATTTGAAGATGAAACATTCCATATGTGATGTCTCTAATATAGAGGATGAGCTCCTTCAGAGGAGGGGCTATCTTACTTTTCCATTTGTGTCCCAACATAGTGCTTTCCACTTAAAATAATTAATTAATTCCATATAAATCAGATCTAGGACAGCTATGTATTTCCTTCCTACAAAATAAATGCTGACCACAAGAGATGAACAAATACTCATTAAGAAAGACCTAAAGAGTCCCACTAATCTATTGATACTGTTATGCCCTCCAAGGTGATTAAGACCTAAATATCAAAATATGAAGTATTTCCTAGGATTGCTGAACCAGCATATCACCTTCACTTTGATTCTTCTCTCTCCCCCTCAAGATGTCAGTCAGTTTGATTCTTCACTCTCCCCCTCAAGATCAGTCACTCAGTTAATTAGGATTTCTTCAGCACTTATAATGGGCCAGGCACTGAGCTAAGTGCTGAGAATACAAAAAGTGGGGAGAATATAAACATTGCAAAAAGAAGGTTGCTGAACTCAAGGAACTTAAATTCTAATGGGAGAAGCCAAACTTAAATTCTCTTGAACACACAAGGCTGCTTCCCAGGCTGGAAATGACCATCTCAGGATTGGTGTTCTCTCACTTATTCTCAGGGAAAGAAAAAAGAAGTCCCAAGAAAAAGGGTTTGAGCTCTCTGCCATGTGTTCATAGATGCTCTGCCTTGCAAGGACCCCTCATAGGAAATTTTACATGTGACTGCTTCCAGAAGAAGGGAGGAAGGAAAAAAGTAAGAAAAAAAGAAAGATAAAGAAAAAGGAAGAAGAGAGAGAGAGGAGAGAAAGAGAGAGTAAGAGAGAGACAGGAGAAAGAGAGATCTGGAGAAAAGGGGGGAAAGAGAGGGGAAAGAGAGAAAGAGAGAGAGACAGAGACAGAGAGATAGAGAGGTAGAGAGAGAGACAGAGAGACAGAGACAAAGAGAGACACAGAGAGAGAGAGAGAGAGAGAGAGAGAGAGGCTTTCTCCTTTTTAAAGTCTACTTAGTGGGTAAATGCTCAGAAGCCAATCATCTTGAAGCAGCCACCCCTTGAACAGTTCTAAGGCACCAATAAGAGGATTACTCCATAATTTCAGAATGTCCAAGTCCTTCAGCACCGAGGCACACATATCTAGCTGAAGCAGCCAAGACAGCTGAGCACATGTCCCTGCAGGCCAATCTCTACACAGGCTCTATGGGGGCATTGTACTATAATTCCACTCCCTGACCTCCATGTACACATGTACAGCACTTTCTAAATTATAACATGCTATATGAACATCACCTATTCTGAAATGACTCAACCAAGCTTATAAAGCTAATTAACAGGAGTATCAAGACTAGAAGCCAGGTATCTAAAGTTCCAGAGAAATAGTTTTCCTTCTGGTTCATGCTGCCATTCTTATGCATTACTGTGATAGGAAAAAGAATCCATATCAGCAGTAACCCTATCTATGTGTGTTTTGTTCTCACCTTAGAACTGTTTTACTTGAGAATTCATTTTTCTTCTGGACACATAATGGTCCCCACTGGTGTAATCCCAACATATTTACTCCTCTTTGGTTGAAAGAGATCAACGTTCTCTGGTTTTATCTCAGTTATATCAATCTTTTGTGTGTGTTGATTCCAGTGCCTAGCAGATAGATCACACACAGTAAGCACTTAATAAATATCTTTTGAATGAAATAATACCTGAGTTTAGGGATCACTTTCAGGTTTGTAGAGGACTTTACATAAAATATCTCATTCAGCTCAACCCAACTACAGTCCCTATTTTCCAGATAAGGAAATTAAGGTTGAGAGATTGAATGACCTGCCTATGCTCGAATGACTAGTATCAGAGGCAAGATCTGAACCAGGTAGTCATAGTCTCAAGTCCACCACATTTACCCACTATGCCAGAATGTCTCTATAGGTAGACAAATAAATTTTAAGCTCTGTTAAATTTAGCCCCAGGTCTTCTTTAATGTTTTTCTTTCCCTAGAAATTAGCACAGTGCATTGCACATAATGGGTGCTTCCTTTATTGTTGGAACTGATGGAGATATTAGTGATATTAACATTTTTGGTTTCAGTGAGAATATATTTATTCATTTATTTAGTCTGGACCCATGATTTAATGTATATAGGGAACTCCCAGTGAGGAGACTCCCTCTATTGATACAGATTGACAGCTACTCTAGAGTTATGATCTTAGAGATAACACAAGGCGACCTGAGAGTTTAATTGATTTTCACAGTCATACAGCCATCGTTCCAGACTCAAACTTAGGTCTTCCTGAGCCCCTGTTTGCTCTCTATCCACTATGTCACACTTCCTTTTATGGTTTCTACTGCTGAATTGAATCTCATACAATCTGCAAAGTAAGGATAATCCAAAGTTTAAAAGGCCAGTTATGCGCTTAATGCTGGATCTAGTCACCCTATCCTTTGTAATTTGAAACTGGATGAGGGAATAAAGTAAGATGGTATTTTCCATTTCTTCAAGAAGTGGGGCAGGTGGTGGTAGTCAGCAAGAGGTGGCTTTACCAAGAGCTACTGACAGAGGAGAAAGAGATGGATGAGCGTGGTTACTTTGAAAGTTTGTAATAGTTTTCCCCTTAACTGCATTCATTTTTTTCCTCCCAAAGACACTTAGTTCTGCTACCTCAGTGAAACACACTTCTTATTGTATATGGATGAAAAGACTCAGTGCAAGGAGATGTAAGCTGCATTCCAGTCCAAAAAAATCTTGCCCTTCTCCTGGTGCAAGCAGTTACTGTAGAGTTAGTGTATGTTTTCATATCTTGAATAAAAAGATATCAGGAAGGACTGTAACCTTCAAAGATTGCTAAAGCATCAGAATTAGAAGGATCTTAGCTATCCAGTAAAATGTCTTCATTTTATAAATGAAGAAACTGAGACCAAGAGAGGAAAAACAATTTGCTCCAGTTAGCTGAGTTGCCAGTCCCTAACCTAATAGACTGGGCAGGACAGGGTGTGATCCAGTGAGCTCTCACATTAGGGAGTTAGTGGGAGAGAAAAAAAATGGAGGCAGCAATTAGCCTGTCAGGGATCTATACATCCTAAATTTTTGGAACTGGCATTATTAGAATCCAAAGGGCTTCCTCCTATACAGACTCCCAGAATTTTGGCATTAGAAGGACCTCAGAAGTCAAACTCATATCTGAACAGGGCTCATCTCTATGATATTCCCAAATGGTTGTCTGGCCTCTGCTTATATACTTTTAGTGATGGGGAATCCAGAATCTCAAGTCAGACCATTCTACTTTGGAAAAGTTCTCATTATTGGGAGTTTTTTTTAATATTGAAACTCATTCTGCCTCTTTGTAACTTATACTGATTTCTTCTAGTTCCGTCCCCTTGGGGCCAAGCAGAATAGCTTCATATCCTTGGTATCCTCTGAATTGACTTTTGGTCTGAATTCTCAACCCGTGGATGGCTCAGTTGGATCCATGTTGTCTTTAGGCTTAATGGGTCAGACTCTACATGTGGTCTCCATAGCTGGAAAAACAGGCAAGAAAGGAGTAGCCCCTGGAGTCAGACCTTCAGGCATACATATGTGTACTTCATAGACTATTTGCCACATTGGGGTCCTGGCTGTAGCAGAGTATGGGCTCTACCACCATCTTAGCATATCCCTCTAGATTTCCTTTTCAAATTCTGTTCAGGTGGTCTCTTGTCCATATGACCCATACCTGCTGGGTAGTCTGTGGTCTGCTGAAGTTGTGTTCATAACCTTGAAGCCAGATCCCCTTACTATCTCCTGACTAGTCTTGCTATGTTCTGTCACATAGTGGCTTTGACTGGGCTTCTTACACATGTGTTTTTCGGGGTGGCTCCACTTCTAAAGGTGCATGATCTCTACAATGGTCACAGTCCTCATCAGAGGTCAGTCTGGTAAAATGCTATAGTGCTTCCTTGAACAGATCCTGCATGCCTGTGTCTACCTAAGCCTTAGGGGTAGCAAAATACCACTGGGACTTTTTGTGTATATTCTTGATGCTGTTCTCAAAATAGCCAACCTTGCATTTTGCTCTTGAACTTTTTGTACCTCCAAGAGAAGGAGCCCTGCATAGGGAACCAGCTTCCACCATCCATCTCAACAGGCTACTTCTCATCTTCAATCCTCACTTTTCATGTTTGGCAGAGTTTGATAAATTCAAATGGAAAAGGCCAAAGAGAGCTTGTTGACACTGGGGAATCTGTCTCTGGAGTTTGCAGCAGCCCTAGTTCTTGATCCCATTTCACTATGCCTTTCCCAAGAACTTTTGCCTGGGTCTGAAAATATCCTTGAATCTGTGACTAAACTTTGGGAAGGCCCTAGAGAAATAGACAGTGAGATACTAAGGAAGAGAAGAGGGCAACGATCATTTGCAGAAGGCAAAATTCTCTGTTGAGAGTGAGACAAATGCACCTAGAAACTCCCAGGCCATCAAGAGCCTTGGCCTCTCTGTACTCATTTCCATTCATGACCATTTGGCTACAATAAAGTGGGAACAATTCTTAAAACTGAAAAGAAAAACAATTAGCATTAGAATCATTTGTATTGTACTGTATTTACAAAATCAAATTTAAGTGATGTCTAAAGCCATACTATTCTGCAGAGCCTGCATGAACCATTCACACTTCCCATAATCTCCGTCAAGTTTCCAATCGATAGTTGCAATGACAGTGAAAAATCTATTTTTCCCAATATTAAGCTCCTTTCTTGGAGAGTAAAAAGACTTGGGAGAAAAAGGCATGGCTCTGAAGGTTTCCTTTTCTCTGATGCTACTGTTTATATGTCAGATCTTAAGGAGCTTATAGAAATGCTTCCCAAAAGAATTTTTGTGTTATTTGGCATGATGTTGAAATAAGTCTCCCAAAGCAAATTCCACGCTTATTGATCTGGCAAATAGAGCAATCAAAACACTCCCTTCATTTTTTAAGAGCCACAAGATTGGGAATGTAAAAACATGGTAGACTCAAAAAGGTGTGGATAAAGGACATAGTTTAGCCAGGATGTTGTAATTATTCTTGCTACACAAACATTTCCCTTTGAGAAAAAGGCTGAGTCAAAGTCCGGGTAAAAGCAGAGTTGGTCACAGTACAATTTCCATTTTGGTTGTCAGTCAGTGTGAATTTGAAGCATCTATTGTGTCCTGAGCAAAATTTCTGAGGGTGTGTATATGCATGCACGTGTGTGCACACATTCATGTATGCATGTGTGTATGCATGCATGTGTATGTGTGTGTACATGTGTGTGTATTGGGGAGAGGGAATGCAAATCACTTCAACTAAAAGTATTACTTTTGCTCTTACAACCTGGATTTCTTTGTGTGTTTTATAAAGAGGAAGTTGAGAAATGGAGAATGTGAGGCAATAAGAAGTGGCTATTTAACAAATTGTTATTGATGTGTTTATTTCTAATGAGTTTCTCCCCATCCTGTGTCTCTCAGAGAGCCATTCTTTACAATAAAGACTTAAACGAAGGAAAAGAAAAGTTTGGCAAAACTAACCAAATATCAGAAAAGTTTGGCATCGTGTGCAGTGTTCTGCACCCATAGCTCCCCACCTGTGTAAGGAACCAGGGGCAGGTGCTTTCATATCTCTTCTTTGGGGCCAAGCATGGTCATTATAGCTTCAAAGAATTCAAAGAATTCAGTTTCATCTGTTTTGTTGTTGTTTTCTTTTTGCATTTTTATTCCCTGTGTATTTTGTTTTCCTTATTCTGTTCGTTTTGTAGCAAGTCTTCTCATTTTATCTGTATTCATCACTTTCATAATTTCTTATAATACATAGTATTCCATTATATCCATGTATCACAATTTGGTTAGCCAAAGGGCATCTACTTTGATTTTGGTTCTTTGCTACTACCAAAAGTGCTATGATAAATATTTTGGATATATGGGGTTGATTTGTTATTGTTACATGCCCAGTAAGGGAATCTCTGGATCAAAGTGTATGGTCATATTTAGTCATTTTATTTGCATAATTCCAAATTTATTTCCCAAATGGTATATGATAAGGTTCTATTCTCATTTTTAAAGGTATGATCTTTTGAAAATAACTAATTTATTTTAATCAGCTAACAGCCCCTTTCTCCCAACCTTTCCCCAATCGAGAACATGAGAAACAAAACTCATACAAATGTTAATCAAAAAATTTCTACATTGGCCATGTCCAAAAAATTTTGTCTCATTCTGCAGTCTGAGTCCTTCATCTCTCTATTGGGAGGTGGGTAGCATGTTTTATCATTGATCCTCTGGAATCTTGGCTGGTCGTTATATTGATAAGAGTTTAGTACAATAATATTTCCATCAGATCTTTATACCATAACTTGTCCAATTTATTGGCACCTTCTCAGATTCCCATCCTTTGTCAACTCAAAAAGAGTTATAAATATTTATGTATATCCTTAGAGTTTGTTTAGCACTAAAGCAAATCTAGCCTCTAATTCCCTTCTCCACTTCTCTTTCCTCTAGTGAATGTTGTGCTATTCTACTATCTACTATAACACTCTAGTGAGTGTTGTGTTATTTTACTATCAGGGATAGGTTGAGGACCTGAAAGCTTTTAGCGCTCCCAAAGTGGTCCAGAGCAAAGTCTGATTGCTGAACCCTGGTCTGAGTTTGGGTATGTGCAAGAGTAGGCTGCTGCTAGATTTAGCTCCTGTCAGCCTGCTGGAAAGCTCTGTTGGTTCAGAGTGGCAGAATTGTAGGCTGTCTTTGCTCTGGGATTCTTGCCTTGATTATTCCTCTGCAGAAAAAATTACATGTTTTGAAACTCTATTCTGTGTATGCTGCTGTGGACTTCTAAACTTCCTCCTTTCTCAATATAACACCTAGGGTCTCCTTACCCAGGAATACCACTCCCTTGTTCAGGTCCTTTTCTCAGTTTATCCTGGATCTGTGACCCAGAAGTGGTAGTAGGCAACAAAACAGCCAGCTGGTGCCTGTTAATAATCATAATGTCCTGATATTGGCCTGAGGGTTCCTGTACACATGTGGGACTTCCTCTGGCTCTGCTGTACAGCCTTTCCCTGGGAGCTGGAATACTCTGTGGGTATGTATGCTCCTGGAGAACTCTGTTTCCATTATTCTTAGTCCTTCCTATGTCAGGCCCTAAGCCAAACTCAGCTGGACAAATAACTCATTGTGACGTTTCTGGAGTTCCTCATTAGGATTCAGTCTGGTGCATTTTCTAGATTTGTTTGGAGAAGTTTGTGGAGTGGAGAGCTCACTGTATTGTTACCAACTACTCCACCTTAGCTCCCAATAGGATCTTTAATGTTTAGGTCATGTATCCAATTTGAATTATGGTATATGGTAGAAGATGGTGGTCTAAATCTAATTTATGCCATGTTGCGTTACAGTTTTCTTAGCAATTCTCATTAAATAGGAAGTTCTTTCCTAGCTAATGTATTTTTTGGTTTATTGAATGCTGGGTTGGGTCCAGTTATTTCTGATTCTTTCTTGCCTAGTCAATTCTATTGATCTATTTTTCTTTTTTTTAAATCAGTACCAAATGGCTTTGATATTACAGCTTTACAATATTTTGAAGTCTAGAAGTATTTTTCTCCTTTCATTCCTCCTTTTTTATTATTTCCCCCGATATTCTAGATCTTTTGTTTGAAATTGAATTAATTTAAATGAATGAATTTCGTTATCATTTTGTCTAGTTCTATAAAGTATCCTTTTGGTAGTTTGATTGTTATAGTACTAAATATGTAAATTAATCTCAGTAGTATTGTGGTTTTTATTATGTTATCACAGCCTCACCAGGAGGATTGATTATCCCTCCAGTTATTTATGTTATTTTTTATTTTTTAAGGAGAATTTTGTAATTATACCTATAAAGGTATTGAGTATACTATGGTAGACTGACTTTTATTAGAACTTTCCTTTTATTATTGTTTCTTTAATTTTGTTATTCTTATTTAGAAATGTTATTTATTTCTGTGGATATATTTTGCAGTCTGTGACTTTAACTGAAATGATTGTCTTAATGTCTTCACTAATTCCCTGGGGCAGAAGTTCTTAAACATTTTTGTGTCAAGGACTCCTTTGGCAGTCTGAAGGGCAGACCCCTTCTCAGAATAGTTTTTAAATGAATAAAATAAGATACATAAGATGACAAAGGAAATCAATTATATTGAAGTAGAATCATCAAAATATTTTTTAAAAAGTTTTTGGACCCCAGGATCAGAACCTTTACTCTAAAGTTTTCCAAGGAAACTACCATGTCATCAGCAAATTAGAGATAGATTTGTGTCATTTTAAACCTATCTTTACACTTATAATTTCTTTCTCCTGCCAGCATTTTTGAAGTGTCTATTTAAAAGTAAAGTTTTATTGATGGTTTTGACTTTTTATACCACAGACATTTCCAGATATTCTGCTCAATCTCGTTTCCTTCCTCTCCCTCGCTCAAGGCAGAAGGGTCTCTTTAACAAATAAAAATGAGCTGAAGCAACCAATACAACAACCATATTTGATGACATGTGCAATGATCAACACCCAGAGTACTTTATCTCTCTGAAGGGTAAGTGTTTCACCATCTGTCCTCCTGAATTCCTATTGGTTATTACCCTTAATCTGAGTTTGACTTCCTTCTAGAGTTGGTTTTTCTTTTTATTATGACAGTCATTGTGGATATGGTTCTACAGGTCTTATTTTCTTTCCTCTGAATTCATTCATGTAAACTTTGTGATGCTTCCCTGATTTCCTAATATTTGTTGTTTCTTATGGTACAATAATATTGCTCATGCTACAATTTGCTCAGCCATTCCTCAATCATTCTGTACACTCTTTCCCTCACCTCCTTTCTCTTCCCTTTTCCCCTCCACTCCTCTTCTCTCCCCTCCCCTCCCCTTCCCTTCCCTTCCTTTCTCCCTTTTCTTTCCCTTCTCCCTTTTCTTCTCTTCTCTTCCCTTTCTCCTTCTCCTCTTTCTCTTTCTCCTTTTCTCATTCCGCTTTGCTTTTCCCATTCCTCTTCCTTGTGCCTTGCCTTGCCTTGCTTTGCCTTGCCTTGCCTTTTTCTCTTTTCTTTTTGCTAAGAGGCTACTTTTAACATATGGACCATTTTTCTTCTCTGTTCATATGACAACACTCCACATGTTCATTTGTGGCAACTATGATAATCTTTCTTACAGATTAGAAGGGAGAACTAAGATACCAAGTGATAACCAACAGTAGAGTTTTATGGTTGTGGAGCCCAGAGAAGAACATAATATTTTAACAGAGTCCCACATTTCAAGGACCCTATTTTATTGTTCTTAAAGGGTGCTTGTGACTGTACTGATGCTGCCTCTGGGCACTGGTGAGTATTCATCTTTCCTGTGTCTGGTCCTTTTTTTTTTCAGGTGCATTAACACTGCACCATCTGTTCCTGCTTGACAAGTGATTATTGGAGAATTATTTGATTTTGCACTATTAAAAAAATTTCTGTGAAATGCTTTCATTTCTAATTAGCAGCTACCACCTGCTGTTTGAGGCCAATTCAATGGATCTGGCAGTCTTTTTATGAAAAATATGTCAGTGTGTCCAGCAGAGACACTTTTATCCCTGCTAACAAATATTCTAAGGGTTCTTTCCTAACCAGAGGTTATGCTACTTTTTTTTCCCCAAAATCTTTTATCCTCACTTGTCTCTTCTCCATGGAAATACTTTCTCAGAGGAAGCTTCAAGGAAGTTGAGCTATGAAGACTTCAAAGAACTAGTTACTGAGATCAAGTGGTTCAGCTCAGAAGCCTCTGGGCTTCCCATTTGCTGTAGAGAATGTAGATGGTTTAGACATTTTGCATTTTAAAATCTGGTTTCTGTAGTCCATTACCATCTATTAATTTAGAAGGGTAGGAGGGAGAGGGAAGGGGGGAAAAGATAGCAAAGAAAGAAGTGAGGAACAAGTTAGAAAATAACAATCCTAAAAACTGTCTGTTCTATTTTCTCTGCAGCAGTGTAAATAAAACATCTGAAATTTGAAGATAGTGTGACTTCTTAGTAGTTTCTCACATTTAAGTACAACCCAACAGAATACGTATGCAAATATTTTTAAATTTAGCATGTTATTTTAGTAGAAGTTTCCATGAAACACAGCATCACAATTAATTAGTGCATTGTTAAGTAAAACCCAAACTGCCTCTGAGTGAAAGCCTGTCAGTCTTGGCCTCTGGGATGTCTGCATTTCAACTCTCATAATATCTACAAGTTTCCAGAAATCTACCCTGAAACAAGTCATATGAAGCAATGTCTTAATTAATGCATTTTATTTGTTGCATCTTATGTGCCAACATCTGGTGTAGGGGATGTAGAGGTAGAGGAATTCTATGCAGAACTCATAAGACCCTTCAGATTAAATCAATTTATGCTTTGATGCTCAGCAACTTCTATGCAAAAATCTGAATAGGTAAGGATGGTGAAAAATCAACAGGGAAACATATGCCAGCAACCAGAGAATAAGAAATGCCAAAGATTACATGGAAAGTTTCTGCCACCACATTATAAATGTTTTCTTTATGAAAATAATCACTGGTATCCTGATGATTTCATTAGAAAATAAAGGCTTTCCAAGTTAGGTGGAGCTCAATCTTATCTTGCTCCCATCAAATTTGGGAGAACATTTGAAAAAAAAAAGAGTCAAAAAAGATGGACAGGCTTGTATGGGTATCCATCTGCATGACTGGAGGCAACATCCACATTGATGGAATCATTGGAGTATTTGAGTATATACCCCATCATGACTTCTGGTCCATTTCAGTAAATGTTGATTAAGTGTCAGATGTATGTAGGTCACCCTGGCAGGTGACAGGAGGAATAGAAAGACAGAGCAAGACATAGTTCCTGCCCTCATGGAGCTTCCAGTTTAGTAGCAGAATCTAATGTATATACAAATAACTTCTACAGTACTTCAAAGACCTATAATTCCAACAATGTGGTTATTTTCACCACTAATATTGATTGCAACACTTTGATGACTTAGACAAGAGTTCTCAACACAGGTTCCATGAGGTTATTTTAAAAAAAAATTATATCTACATTTCAATATAACTGGTTTCCTTTGCAATTCTATATATTTGGTTTTATGCATTTAAAATTATTCTGAAAAGAGGACCATAGGCTTCACTAGACTGCCAAAAGAGTCTATGATACAGAATGGTTAAGAATCCTTGACATTAGAAATCAGTAAACACAGGTATAGGTTCCCTGATTTAGGGGCAAGGGATATAGCACTGATGAGGTGGTGCATGGCCTGGGGGAGAAAGTGCACATCCTATATTGGTCCTGGGGTAGAGTCTTAGTCACTCTTATCCTAATAATAATACTACTATTAATTAGTATATTTTCTAGAACCTTATCTTCTATGCTAGAATATGTCCATATACAGCTATCACATTAAAAAGTCTATGGAGAACACAGAAAAAAGAAAATGGATGTGTACAGAATATTGTAACATACAATCACAGATAGAGAAGAAAGGGAGGAATGTTGATATTTTATATAATTATTGTGAATGTGGTTTAGTTATATAATATGGGAGCTATTGGTTTAGGTAGTTATAATAGAAGAGAAACACGTATAGGTGGTATAGTACATAGAGTGCCAGGCCTGGAGTCAGGAAGACTCATCTTCTTGAGTTCAAATCTGGTTGCACATACTTACTAGCTGTATGACCCTGGGCAAGTTACTTAACCTTGTTTGCCTCAGTTTCTTCATCAGTAAAATGAGCTGGAGAAGGAAATGACAAGCCACTCCAGTATCTCTGTCAAGAAAACCCCAAATGGGATCACCAAGAGTCAGACATGACTGAAACGACTGAACAATAAGAAAGGAAGCCATTATTTGACTTTCTTTCAGAAGGGGAAGGTTCTATAGGGATTTTAGGAGAATTTTAAGCAAAACTTATGAAGGTGAAGGATCGATCCAATTCTCAAGTTACTCATAAGATTTTGTTGTCTTCTCTTTTGCTTTCTATTATTTCCATTTCCCTCCTCCTGGCTCCTCCTGATGCTTCCTCCCTGGTCCTTTCCTCTTTGGCTGTACTGCTGTCTAGCTATATTCACTTCCACTACACTGGGCCCCATTAGGCCTTACCAGTGTATAGACACCTAGGGATGATTTGAAAATGACGGCCAAATCTGTAGTCATTTCCTCTCCAATGTCTCTTATTAGTATATTAGAAATCTTGGCACTTTGGAAATATCCAGGAAGGGCACTGAGCACATTGACATTAAGGACTTCCCCTGAATTTCATTTTTGTTAAAAGGAAAGATCAGCTATTTTATAGCATACTTCTCTTTCAAAAAATCAGATGTACCTGTTTTTTTTTTTTTTTTTTTTGTTTTTACCACTTCCCCTGATGAGCCTTCTCATTTTTACCTTCCTTTTCAAAACGGTTGATTATTTTTTTGAGTGTGTGAATATGCTACTTCTAGTTAAAACCAGAAATTAAATTGAATTCTTTAATCAAAGTGACTTTATGGGGATCTGAGCTTGTTTTCTTCAAATGGTCTGTCTTTCTATCGGTGCTTTTAATTATACAATAAAGATTTCTTTTTGGTCAGGTCAAGTTTCTGTCCGTTTAAAACTTGCAAGTCATTTCATTGCAGAAAGGACACAGGGAAAAATATCTACAACTCCCAGATTGTGACCTATTCCTCTTCTCTTGATTTGTTTAATTTAATTGAAATATTGTTTTGTGATGTTTTTGCTCCAGTTGGTCTTAATTTCCATTATTTTTAATCTTGTTTCAAATAAGTAAACATCCAACTACTTCTGGTCTAAAAAGACATTATTATCAGAAATGGAGAAAAAGCCAGGTACAATGCTGTCATATAATTTGGTAATATTGAGAATATTTGATTCATGTTATCGTATTAAGTTTGAAAATGATTAAATTTTGAATTGAATCAACTGGGATTTAATTTTTTAAGGCTTATTAATACCAACTAAATTCTTTCTTCTAGATATGTGTGGAACTGATATGCTATGCATGTTTTCTCTATATGAATAATTCTTTTAATGATACCTTACATTTTTCAGTGATTTATACTTTCCAAATTGCTTTGAAATGCATTATTTGAGTTTATCACGAAAGTATATATTACAATTAATTTCAATATATTTCAAATTGTGGTGGACACCAAAATCAATGTTATTATATATTTTCCTCTGTTTTGTTATGTCAATAGCTTTTTTTCTCTCAATTCTTTTTGTTGTTATTGTTGTTTTGAGGTTAGAGTGGGGGTAGGAAGCAATAATATACACTCTTCTTAAAAAAGAGAATGTATTAATATTACTGTTGAAGAAATTAGTTGTGAAAATATTTACACGATTAAATTCTTGACCTCTCTAAACAATAAAACCATTATTATTCCAGGGTGTAGTTACTTATTGATTTGCTTATCTTCAATAGAAATCAGTATGAAAAGAGTTTCTCAAGAGAGAAAGAAACCAACAAAAAGCCCCTTTAATTCAAACATTACCTCTGGGAATATATTATTAAAATACATTCTTTACTTGCAGTTTTATTATCAAAGTCATTAAAAGCTACAGTGGAATTGATCTTAACTATAGACCTCCCTGTTATTCTTTTGACTTTCTTTTCAGAGTGAGAAAATTACTGCACAAACTAGGTATAATATCCCTCAGGTAAGAGATCCAATCTTATTTATTTTTCCTTCAATCCCTGTGTTCTCACCTACGCACACTTGTTTTTGCTCAAGAATAGAAAAGTCATAATAATGGCTTTATGGCTCTTCATTTACAAGCAAGTGGTTCATACTATGTCAGAAGAACTTTTGATAAAGAGGAGGGAATCAAAATAAAGTCATAGCATGAATAACCATTATTCCCAATGATTTTGGTCAATCTCTGCCCTTAATCACACTCCCAAATATGAGAGTTCTCAAGGTGCTCACAATCATTATCCCCAAGTCTTATTTTGATGAGCAAAATCTATTCCAGTTCTCACTGCTGCTCCTAAGAGTAGGGGTTGTCTGGGGTCAGATGTCTCTTTTTCCTTCTTCTTGCCACTCTTTATGGGCCCAAGCACCATCTTACTCTTCCCCTTTTTTCTCTCTCCTTTCTGTCCCTCTTGGGTTACCAGATCCGTCCACCAGCAAGAATATTCCTTAGGATGGACATTTTATTTCCCCTAGTTGCTCAAATGGGAAGGAGTAGCTATCCAGCATTCACTGTATATGTATACCTCATTGTTCCTACCTCAGAACTGTGCACCCAACTGATGATTAATAAGTGTTTATTTATGTCCTCATAACATTTCTTGCATCTATCCTTTCTCTCAATTCATACAGCTATAGCTGTATCAGGCACTCATTTCTCACCTAGATTTTTGCAGTGACCTCCTAATTGGTCTCCTTGCCTCAAATCTCTCCCCACTCTAATCCATTCATCTTATATCCTGCTTCCAAAATAATTTTCCTTAAACACAGATCTGATTATGTAACTCCCCTACTCAACCAATTTCAAGGGTTTCCTATTGCCTGTAGAATCATATACAAACTCATATATTTCTCCCATCTCTTGCCTTTTCATTGGAGGTCTTACATGTTTGGATTCATACCCACATTATCTTGTCCTCTTGGAGTTCTTCTCTAGTTCAGCTCATGTACCATCTTCTACATGACACTTCCTGATTTTTCCCAATTCTAGTGCCCTCTCCCCCAAATGATAGTGTATTTATTTGTGTTATACATATACAAATATGCATGTATACATATATAGCTATCTCTATAAATATATGTATGCCTATCTATCTGTCTAGCTAGCTAGCTAGCTATTTATCTGTCTGTCTGTCTGTCCTTCTTGTCTCCCCTATCAGAATGTCAGCTCCTGTTGTATAGGGGTTTCTTTTATCCTTTGTACTTATATCCCCAGTGTCTAGCAAAGTGCCAGTAGGTACTTAATAAACATTTGTTTTGATTGGTTGATTATCAGTGAATTAGTCACAATCCCTCTGAATTAATTTTTTCTCATTTGTTACTTACCTCAGAGCTGTTATGGGGAAAGTGCTTTGAAAATACATATAAATATCAACTATGACTAACTGAAATGTTTATGTGCAGGCTTAGAATCCTGGAGTCATAGACTACTAGAGCTAAAAAAGACAGTAAAGATTATCTAACCTCTTAGTTTTATAGATGAGGATGTAAGTAGATTAAAATCTCCTGGTACCTTGAAACACCAAGATTTTTTCATTCCTACGGTTCCTCTTTACATCAATTTCAGTGTCTCAGGGGACAGAGAAATGAGATATTCCTGTCAGTCCTTCTCTACCATTTTCCTCTTAGTTCTAGCATTTGGGTTTGAGGGAGTAAAAATGAGATTAAATGGTGGGTAGACTGGGATTGGGGTAGAGCAGGGAGCTGCTATTCTGTTTTCTGCTTCTGTTTTTGTCTCTCCTGGGTTGTGTAAGGAATAATTTGCCACTGAGGAGAAATGGGACCCAGGCTAACTTTGCTTTTGTTAACCTTGGGGACTTCTTCAGTTTTTTTTTTAACTTCTAGGTTTGTCTGGATACTCTATACTGCCTAGATAGGTGAGGTGACTTGCCCAGGGTCACAAAGCCAGTAAGTGGACAAACTGACCTACCTGCTCATGATTCTTAACTCTCATATCAGGCCTTTTCCACTATACAATATAGGTTCTTCTAGTAAAGTGGTGCATAAGCACAAAAAGTAAAATAATTACTTAAGATAGAATATAAGGGAGGTAATGTTATGGGTGTAAGAGAGAAAGGAATACATATTTATGTAACACCTACTATATGCATTACTGTGTTGTGCTTTTTACAAATATATCCTTTGACCCTCATAACAAACACTGCAAGGTAGGTGTTCTTATTATCTCCATTTTACAGTTGAGGAAACTGAGGCAAACAGAAGTTAAGTGACTTGCCCAGGGTCACACAGCTAGTAAGTATCTGAGCTGATTTGAACTCAGGTCTTCCTGATTCCAAGTCCAACACTCTACTCTGTGACACCTAAGCTGCATAATACTAAGTAGCATTTATATAGTGTTTACAAATACTCATTTAAGTATCATTTAAGTCTATTTAAGCCTTACAGCAACCCTGAGAGGCATATGCTATTATCAGCCTCCTTTCTACAGAGAAGAAAATGAGACTCCAAAAGTCCAGTACCCTACTGTATACACCACCTTTTTTCCTTACAAAGTGTAATCATTTTACAAATAACTGTTACAAATAACTGTTAAAACTCTGTATTTCCTCACAAATGGATATTCACAGGTTAAACACACACACACAAACACACACACACACACACACACACACACACACTCACTCACTGACTCCTTAGGCTTAAACAGTTATTAGCATCTGCCCCCTCTTAAGGAGACAGTAACAGCCTCCATACTCTTTGAAGTAGAGGCTTTTGAAAAAGGCCCTATGTAACCAGATGTGACCCATTAACAACTAATAAAGAAGATGACTTGTTGGTTGGGGAGAGGCATTGGTTACTTCCACAGGGTAGCTTCCAATTTTAATGAACAATTCCTGCTAAACTCTACTTGCTGACCCCAGGGCAAAACTCTGATTCTCTGCCCAAGTTATGATTCTGATGGGAACCCAGAACTTTTGAGTACCCTTCAGACCTTCTTATACTGATAGCTGGCAACAAAATGAGGCTGGGAAAAACTGAACTGCCAAAAGTGTTCAAAGAGTTGTGGATTTTATATGAATTCTTGGCTCTTAATCAAAGAAATATTTTATTTTAATAAAACAGAACAGAATATTCTCAGTTGTCTTGTCCTATTTTGTCCCCTTGGGGTTTCTTTTTAAATATATTTTGGAATGGGAAGAGGGAAAGAGAAGGGATAAGATATTGAGAGGTGAAAGCAAGAGCTAGCTTTCTTTATTTTGCAAGAGCACCACATATCAATTGTTCACTTGAAGTCTTTATAAAGGGTGTGCCAAAAGCCTTAGTGCAGTTTTAAGTTATTAAATCTTAAAGCTGTATTAAAACTTTTGGGATTTTGGGGGCTGTCACGAGAGAAGTCATCAAAGAGCATGACACCCACTAGAAATTCCAACTGTGAACATCTGGCAAAAGAGGCTCATCATTCTATAGAAAATCAAGAGTGTTATTAACAAACTTCATTTAATTCTTCTGCTGAGTCTAGGTCCATCTGGTCTAGGGAGTCAGAATGCTTAGGCCCACTCTAGTCTGGATGCTATTTAGCATGCCACAAGAATCTAGCACCAGCAACATCTTTCTATCTTGATCAATTTTTCACATCACTATAAGCCTCTATGTTCCTATAAAACCCAGACACAATATATGACTGATACATTTACATTTTTAATTTTCTCTCAGCTTTTATTCATGCAGTAGAGTGGTGGCAACTGGCACAAATAAATGCTGAAACCGATTAGTAGAACGACATGAGGTAGGACCCAAAAATGTGGATTTAATTGCAGAAAGTTGCAATATGGAATCATACTGCCAGGCTTTAAAATTGTTAATTAATTCTAGAAGGGAGAACAGGCCCATCAAATTACTGTAAGTGGTTTCTCTGCAGTGTGTTTGCACCAAGGCCCTTTCCTCATTTAACAGCCACCTCTCCAAAGATACCTGTTGAGGTATCTTCTATGGTCAATCTCTTCCACCTGAGCAATAACTTGGTCACCAAGTGGCAACAGGATTCTAAATATTAAGTTCCATTTGAAAATATTTGCTTCCTATGGACATACCCCAAAAGTATATTTGCATAGTTCCAAGTGGTATTTTGTGTTGGGTTCATTTTTAACATTCTCTGCTTGAAAAAAAATGTTCCACCATAAAAACTGCAGGAAAAAATGAAACGTTGACCAAAATAAAATCTGACTGAGGTTTTCAACTTTCATTTCTGCCTCAGGTAAGTTACTGGAGACCCAGTGTTAAGGACAAAAGAATAAAAAATATTCCACAAAAAGATGAATGAAACCAGCCGAGACTTGTTGGCGATGTGAGGCAACACGCAAGTGAAGTAAGCAACTGTCCTTGTGGTATGATTCGAGTTTTACCCCTAAAGTTTGACAGGTTCCGTAGTTCCTGAAACTGAACCAGATTCATTCCTCTTGTTTGTCTATTCAGACATTTTCTTTTAAAAGGCAAACACCCTGGGAAAGCATCTAGAAGCAGCATCTTCAGTGAAAGACCATAGGACACAGTCAGAAGGCCTTGGTTTCAATTCTGGCTGCCTCATTTATTAGTTAGATGACACAAGGAAAGTCAAATTGCTCTCTGTTTCCTCATTTGTAAAATGAAGAGAGTTATATATAAATTTTCCATCTCACAGGGTCATTATAAGGAATAAATGAGGTAATAAGTAAAGTGCTTTATAAACTATGGAGCTCTCTATCACCTATTATTATTATCGTAATCATGAGCTGTTGTTGCTGTTGGCAATAAATTTAATTTATCATTGCTTGAACCTACTGTAAAGTGCTATACAAATGTAACATTGTTATTACTAGCTTGTGTTTGGGAAATGTATGCAAAAGGTCAGATACATATTTTTTGAACCCAGATCTTAATCTTGTCTCCCTAGGTATAATAATTTATAATAATCTGCCTTTAGAAAGCATTTTAATGTTAACCAATGGCTTTTCCTCAAAATCACACTGTTATTATAACATGAGTGTTATTGCATTGATTTTACAGTTTAAGAAACTGAGGCGCAGAAAGGTAAAGGGACTTTTCCAGTGTTACCCATATGGTGGGTGGATGATAGAGAAGCTATGAGATATTTCATATATGAGAGTACTGAACTTTTGGTGACTAGATTTAAACAAATATTTAATATTAAGAGAAGAAACAGCCAATGAATGCATTTAGCCATCAATTTTACTTTGGCCAAGAGATAGATTCCTGAATATAAATTGCATTTTCATAAATAGAATCTCGTATTCCCACTGACCTATATTCTTATTTCACAAACACATTTTGTCATGCTTGCTTTAGCTACGATTTTTTTTCAGTTTGAACTGATACTTAATGGAGAGTAGCTAATATGATTTTAAGTCTATGGAATATATTATTAAAGGAGGGGTTAGTAAATATTTAGAAAAAGAAGCTGTACAATTTGGCTCTACAAGGAGCCAAAATGTCTTCTTTTTATTTCTATCTTGACAGTAAATTAAAGAAGTATTAATTAAGCATTAATTAATTAAGTAGTATCTACTACATGCCAGCCATTGTGCTAAGTTTCAGCTGATACAAAGACAAAATTGTAACACTATCTATGTCCATGGAGTCATAGTTTATTAGGGGAGACAAACATTCACATAGAAGTACATATATAAGTACATATAAACTAAGTAAAAATAAGAACAAAATAATTTTGGGAAGAAGCATTAACAGCAATGAGAATCAGGAAAGGACTCACATATGAGGTAATTTTTGAGCTGAGTTTTGAAGAAAACTGGAAATGGGTATCATACTTATCATAGAGGACAGCCTGTAACAAAGGCAGAAAGATGAGATGGAGATGAAAAATATCAAAAAGGCCAGTCTGACTGGATAGAAGAATATGTAAGGAGAGTGACATATAATAAAGCTTGAAAGGTAGTTTAGAATAAGATTGTCAGTCAGAGGAATCAGAGTCAGGATTACCAATCAGAGCAAATGCACCAAGAGGGAACTGGATGTCCATGGAGTTTATTGAGCAGGAGTTTACTGGTCAGATCTGTGCTTTAGAAGCATAGCTTTGGTATCAGGATTATCATCAGTATCATGACCGTTCACTGTAGGTATACACCAAGGCTCTGTCTTGGGGTTGCTTCTCTTGCTACACCTTCTCTCAGTTCATATGGGTTCAAATATAACTTCTATCTAGATAACTTTCAGATCCATGTATCTAGACCCACCCTTTCTCTTGAGCTCCAATTCCATATCACCAAACACCCATCGATCATGTTAGTCAAAAAAGAAGTTCACAGGCATGTCAAACTCAACATGTCCAAAAAGAGCATTCATTATACTTCCCCCCTCAATTTTCTGCCCATTCCAATTCATCCTCCAGGTTAGATGCCAAAGTGATTTTCATGAAGAACATCTGACCAACTCATTTCCCTACTTATTAAAATTCAGTGGTTGCTTATTGCCTCCAGGATTAAGTACAAACATCTCCATTTGGTATTAAAAGTCCTTTACAACCTAGCTCCAATCTACCTTTCTGGCCTTATTACACATCATACCTTTTAACACAATCTATACTATAGCCTAACTGGTTCTTCTATCGTTCCTTACCTTATGGTACTCCAGGTTTTGCCTACTAGCCTGGAATGCATACAACTTCAGCACCTCTATCTCTTAGAATCCCTTCTCTTTGACTTCAGCTTAAGAGCCAACCCCTACCTGAAGTCTTTCCTGATCACCAGAGGTGTTAGTATTTTTCTCCCTTCCCCTATAAAATTATCCCTTTTCTTTATTTTCTATGGAGTATGTGTATACACACACACACACAATATATATATACACACATACATGTATACACCAATAGAATGTATGCTTCTTGAAAGCAGAATGTGTTTCATTTCTATCTTTGTATCCCTAGCATCTAGGACAGCACCTGGCACATAGTATAAGTTAGCACCTGTTAATAATCTTAGATGTGGAGCTGCAACTAAAATAGGGCAACAAAAGTGTTGCTTCAGAAAACCAAAGTTTAGAAGGTGATGGTAATATTTACTTGTATTCAGCAGCATAGAAACAATCAAACTTAGTATTTACTTTTATTTTTAGTCTAATATAGCAAGAAATAATAACAGCAAGAATAATTTTAAAAAGAAGCTACAAGTTCCTTTTTTATGTGTCCAAGTGTCCCTTTTTATCTCCATGGGAAAAATTCCAATTTTTCACCTTCCCAGAGGTGATTTTATCCTAAAATATGACTTGAGGCCTTGTACCATGCTACTTGCCCTTGAAACATTTTGTGAAGTTTGATCCTGGAGGCAAAATTATCGATCATGGCTCTGCATAGATGTTTTATTGTTAGAAGAATTCCTTTAAATATAGAAAAGCAATCCTCTATCTCTCTCACTCTCTCTCTCTCTCTCTGTGTGTATATATATATATATATATATATATATGTATGTATGTTGCTGTTGTTCACATTTTACTGTATAGGTACTTTTGCAAAGTGGAGCATAACTCTGTACTTAGCTGGAAGACTGAAGAAAGATTTGTAACTTGGTATCTTTTCAAAACAATTAATTTTCTTCCTCTCTCTGGAGTATCTTGCTGCCAAGAAAAATCTGAACTTGATCGAGGAATATGCTCTTGTTTCAATTTGAACTGCATTTTATCCACAAATTCATTCCATGCCCTCCTACTCCCCAGGCTTGTTATCAGTATCTTTGACTCTTAATCTCATCCCACCTCCTAGATCTTCCAAAAATATTGATTTATATATAACAAATAAATTTATGGAGGTGGAAAGATATAGAAAAAAAGAAAGAAAGAAGAAGTAAGAAGAGGCAGCTAGGTGGCTTGGTGGTTATAGAACTGGACCTGGAGTTGGGAAGACCTGAGCTCAAATCTGGCTTCAGATACTACATAACTGTGTGAGCCTGGGCAAGTCACTTAACCTCTATTTGCCTTAAACAGCTGAAGATGGAAATGGCAAACCACTCCAGCGTCTTTGCCAAGGAAACCCCATGGATAGTAATAGTGTGATATTGTCCATGGGATCACAAAGAGTTTGACATGACTGAATGACTGAACAACAACAATAAGAGGATAAAATAAAGAAGGAAAAAAGAAAAGAAATGAAAAGAAAAGAAAAAAATATAGTATGATCTAGTGAAAAAAATAAATTGCCTGGGAAGTCAGAAAATCTAGGCTCTGATCTTAACTAGCTCTGTGACCTTAGACACACTATTTCCTCTTCCTGGGCCTATATTTTCTCTGTAAAATGAAGAGATTGTACTAAATGATTTCTAATATCTCCTGAACTTCTAAGAATCCAGGATTCTGTGATCATAACCTATAAAAATTGATTAGTCTTTAAGAAGGCCCCATAGACCAAGACATGCTGTGGATGCTTGTATGCTCCTTATGGCTATGACCTGAAGTGACATTGTGGAAGATGCTTGATTCCTGATTTTATTTTAATACAAAGAACCAGGGGATTATGCGTTGTAAATAAAGTACTGGAATTCCCCTTCCTTTCCACTGCCATATGTACTTCTCAACAGCAGATGACATCCTTCACTAGGACCCCTCTCAGGATCTATAGAATCTCACGGTACTTGCTCTCTTAGTATCACCGCTCATGAGTGGTATACCAAATTATTTCTTATAGTTTTAGAGTACTATACTTCCATCCAATCAGACTGTTGGATAGCAATGACCTATAAAATTAAGAAATAGTCTCGTCCTTATTGTATTGCAATTGAGGTAATTTACAAAGGCATAACTGCATTTAGCTCCTTAATTATAATACTAGAAGTGAATATATATAAATACACTTATCAGTTCCCCTGGTATAGGCTTTTGCTCTCAATCCATGTACCCCTCAGAGTGAGGCCAGTTTCCTTTCAGAAAGAAAAGCACAAAAAAAATAATTCAGGAGCTCAGTCCCTTCTTCCAGACATTTTTTACCAAGAGTTAGCATTCACATCAGGGATCTTACACGGATGACAAACCTCCCAGAGGGTCAGTGTCCAGTCAGTAGAAGTGACTTGGGAACTTGAGGCTTTTCTGTCTGCCTATGATCCATCAGTCTCTCTCTAGGAGGGATTGGTTCAGCGTCTGCTGGCAATCTGGATCAGGTGCTACTTTCCTCATCCAAATGACCTGTATCCATTTAATTGGGTCTCTTTTCATTTTCACATTGGCCAGCTTGAGAGGAGGGAATTTTTAAATAGGGCATAAGTAGCTTAGATCTTCCAGTCCTATCTAAGAGTCAGAGAGGAAGAACACACAGGCTCTCTTTATCAGACTTCATTTCCCTAAATCAATCTCTCTCTCTCTCTCTCTCTCTCTCTCTCTCTCTCTCTCTCTCTCTCCCTCACTCCCTCCCTTTCATTGCTTTGTGGACAAACCCTGCATGTTTGGCCTCCCTATCTGGGATGGTTACATGAAGAAAGAAAAGCTGTTCAGTGTTATTAAGAATTCTGAACCTGGTACTAAATATCAACTTTCAGGGCTTGAGCTATGTGAGAGACTAAAAATATAATTTCCTCAGAATTGTCACCTACTCAATTCAGAATAATTCTTTTGAAAGTCATTTCTTAAACATGAGACAAATAACATTGTCAGGGATGGTTTAGGATACACGTGTAACACTGAACAGTCACAGCATTATATGAATGAAATATGACTATAAGATTTCTCTGCTAAGTCCTTCTCTGATCATTACTTTCCTCTAGCCGCTCCAAGAGCTTGGAAATGGCGATTTGGGAGCAACATTGAAATATTTATGAAGAGTAAAGACAGAAAAAAGTTGGGAAGTTCAATGTTACGCAGTAAGTGCCTTGACATTAAACAACTGTGGTTTCATAGTGGCCTAGTAGCTATATATACACTGTTGCCCAATCTAAACAGGTGACTCACAATATCATGTTCACAAATGAAAGAAAAAAAAAATTAAGTACTTACTATGTGAAGCACTGTGCTAAATACTAGGAATATAAATACAAAAGCGAGGATCCCTCCTGCCCTCAGTGTGCTTATGTTGTAATTCCTTTGTGCATTTACTCATGCTTTTTCCCTAGCCTGGATGCTATTCTTTTTGCCTTGTACTTATGTAAGCCCTACTCATGTTTTAAGGCCCAGCTTCAAATCCTAAATCCTTCTTGACTACCCTAACCCATTTTAATCCATCCCTACTTGGAATTTCCATTGAAGGTATGATCAGCACTATACAATTTACCACTTGGTTGTTTTCTATTTAGTTTTTTCCTATATGCTACTTCTATTCCCTCGCTAGACATACAATTATATCTTATGTTTGTTTTGTATTCCCTATAGCACTTAACACACTGTTGAACATATAGTAAGTATTCAATAAATACTTGATGACTTTATTTCCAGTTGGGAAAAAGGCATTCGTTTTCTGTATGTTCTAATATTTCATTATCAGCAAATAACATTGCTGCTCCTATTCTTTCTGCAACTGTGAAATCAGTGAGCAATACTAATCTCAAATGATATTCATATTTTCCACAGAAAAATCAGGGTTTGGGATAAATTTTTTTTCTTTCTGTTAAATTATGGGTGAGTAATTAATTCAATTAGGGAATGTAATTCTAAGAGAAAGTAGAAGAAATAGATATACAGAAACATCATAAAATTAATTATTAGTGCTACAGAAAAAAGAAAAAATTCTTAATTTAACATATAATCCCTATAATAATATTGTACTATCCAATTTCTTCAGTCATCTGTTGATTTTCATACAATCTACATTTCAGCCAAAATGTACTATTCAACATGTCCACTTTCTTCTACTCTCCGTGTTTTTCCTCACACCATCCCTCATTCCTGCAATGTACTCTCCTACCTCCTCTATCTCCATTTATTGAAATCCTTCTGTCCCTTTAAGGTCAAACCCAAGTCCCACTTCTCTCCAGGACCACCCCCATTCCAAATTTAGAAACTGTCTCTCCTTTCTCACATTTTCTCATAACATTTTGTATGTAGTTTTCTAAAGCATTTTTACTGATCTTACAATTAGACATTTTTGTACATGCCATACTTCCTGCCAGACTGGAAGGCCTTGAGAGCAAAGATTGCATCCTGTTTTGTTTTTGTATATCTTCCAATACCTAACATTGTGCTCTTCACATAGTGTTTAATAAATATCTGTGGAGTAGAATTGAATGGATGTATATGTTCCTACTGCCCTGTTATATCACAAGAGTGATAAGGGTATAGAAGGTTCAGTGAATTAATAAGATACCTCTACTCAGAGCTTAAGATTTTCTCCTATGGTACATTGCTTTGATCACTGGATCTAAAGTCAGAGGATCTGGGTTCAAATCCCAGCTCTGCTAATTCCTACCTGCAAGACCTTGGTCAAGTCCCTTTGTCTCATTGGACCTCAGTTTCCTTATCTATAAAATAAAGAGTTTAGACTAGATGACTTCCACAATCTCAAAATATATAACCCTAGGATTTGTTAGAATTATAGATTAAGAGCAACAAGGTACCATCCAGAATAAGCAAAAATGTCATAGTTGAGAGACGGAAGCTTAAATGACTTATTTATGGTTACATTGCCAATAGTAGTAGTAGAAATAGGTTTTAAACCTAGTTCTTCCTGACTCCAACTCTTAGCCCTCTATCTGCTACACCATGATTCTTATGATGTAGGATGATGATATTCCCCTTCTCACCAATATCTCATCGGGACTTGACACCATCCTTGGAGTGAAACTACATCACTACCATTACCTGTGTACTTGTGGGGTGCCCTTTTTCAATAATGAGATTGTTAGCTGTATAAACCTCAGGAAAGGCCCATTGGTATTTCTACCACCAGACCAAAGAGATGTCCCATGGCTGGGCTCTTCCTCCACCAAGTACCACCTTGTACCACAGCTTGTAATTACATCATCTGAACTTTATGTTTCTCTCTGACTTCTATAGAGATAAGTACTGGGTGCTAACTACATGTAGTGAAGTCTCTGTGTATGGGTAGAGAGGGGAAAAAAAGAAGCAGATGAGAGACAGAGAAGTTCTTATTCTTCCTTTCTGTTTCACATCCAGAATTGTACTGGCATCTTCTGACTGCTTTCTTCTCCTTATCCAGTCAACCAGAGTAAGATAGGCTTGGAAGATTCCCATGGAACCAAGTCAGTGGGAGGGGGTAAGCTCTTTTTCTCCCCCCTAGAAAATGTACATGAAAGAAAGCAAGTTATTTCTCAGGCTATCCAACAAATGACCACTTGCTTTCTGGGATATCCTGAGACTGTGTTCAGTCTCCTTGAGATTTAAAGTTATGCTGGGAAACAATTGCTGACACACAGAATCAGTACTTCAGGGACCAGAGTTTTCAGTGCTGTGGTCAGAGGCTGACAGCTGAGCCAGCAGTGGGACTTTTTTTCTTCTTCCCGATTTTTAATTATCCCAATGTTTGCTGTAGAGTGAGGCCAAGATATCTTGGGATTTATGGGCTAGAATTCTTCCTTAAGGACCATGCCTTAAACCCAAATCACTCCGGCTCTCATTGATTGGCCAACAATAGGTCCCAGCCTAAGCCCACAGGGTCATTGTTTGGGCCCTGATTGGCTCAGAGTGGACGTAAATAGCAATTGTTTCTGTTTTGACCAGAAACCATAAGGGTCTTCCCCTCCCAGATTGTTGTTGTTTTTTTTTACTAGATAAAAGAGGCCATTCTCTGCTTTATTTCTTACCTAGTTTTAATCACTGAATGGGTATTGCCTCAGTCAAACTGAGACCTGGGAAAGACCTTAGCTTAAAAAGGTCAAGGTCTCCCACTGCATCAGGGCCATCTCCAGTCTTCCTGATCTATATCTTGCCCCTGGACCCAAATGGCTCTGGAGGAGACTGGTGAATTTGTACAGCCCTCCCTCACTTAAATCCAATTCACTTGCAAGTCATGGCATCATCTCCCTGATATCATGGTCCCCTTCAAGAATGAAGGATAAACAAACAACAACAATAGAAGGAGGTAAGTTACCAACTACCTAAATGAATGTTCAGTTCATTTCTCCTGTTAATGTGAAACAGCAATGTAATATTTTATGAAATATTTTATTTGAAAGTTATGTTTCTTAAGTTTTCTTTGCAAATATGCAAGTTAGCTTGCCCCAAATACTTCTATCTAACAATCAATTCCTATAATCAGTTCAATGGAAAGTACAATGGACCCTGACTATGTACAACTCCAGAGAAGTCATCTAAATAGATTGTACTGATCTCCAAATAATACTACACCTATGTTCTGATACTGTAATTTATTTCAAATTGAAGAAATGCTACTAGTGGTCAAAAGAAAAAATGCCAATCATATCACATGTAATGAAAAATGTTTAAGTTTAAAATGAGTTTAACTTCAGGATTTCCTTGCTTGAATTAATCTTTCAGTGTGTTGTTTTTATTTAATTTTTTTTTTAATTTGCAAAAATCCCCTCTTCACACATGGGTCACAAAACATCATTAACCCTAAGCAAAGAATGTGAAGTCATTTACTGGCCTGCTTTATGAAATTTGACAGCTTATTAATCGTTAAATAGACACTATTTTCAAGACAGATCTTGCTTCCAGAACTCATCATCTGGGGCCAACCAGGAAGTAGGTACCAGATCTTTGCCACCTTGGGGCATAAAGATAAGGCTAGATGAAAACATCATTTTACACATTCCCTAGCAGTGAGGATGCCTCCTGCCACAGACCTGAGAGAGAGGGAGAGAGAGAGAGAGAGAGAGAGACGTATGGCAACTATCCTGAATCTTATCTTAGCCTGCTTCCTGGTCTTTTCATTACATGACACATTTCAATGTAACCTGTTGAAAATACAAAAATCTTGGATTTCTCCAAAGTCCCTTAACATTTTATCTAAATGCAAAGTGAAAGAGGATTACTCCTTAACAGTAATGATTAATTTACTTAATAAACTAAAAAACAGTTAAGGGGTATTTAAAGGGAAACATAAACACATACAACCTGAAAATAGGTTCCATATGAGACATCTTAGAGTAAATTGGATCATAAAATCATGGAGAATTGGAGTTGGAAGGGGTCTGAGAAATCATTTAGAATGCAAGCTCCTTGAGAATAGAAACTTTTGTTTTATATAGATGACTGTACATTCAATCTTATTTTTCTGTTCTCCTTTGTATTTTGAAATTTTTATGATTATAAAGTTCATAATAAACTCCTTGAGAACAGAGTTTGTTTTGCATTTGACTCTGTATCCTTAATGCCTAGCACAGTTCCTGGTACACAGAAGGTGCTTAATGAATGCTTTTTTTATGAATTCATTGAACTAGTTCAGTCACCATACTTGAGAAAAGAAAAAAAAATCGAGGGCTAGACACAAGGTCACATAATGCTTAGGTCATGGTGCTTAGGTCAGAATCTTACCCCATATGCTACAATGAGCAAATGTATATATGTATATATGTATACATATACATCTATGCCTAGATACAAATGTATATATGCCTAGATACAAAATGTATATATGCCTAGATACAAAAGGTCATATTATAAACAAATTAGAGAAAAGGTAAGAAGATAACTTTCACAAATATGGATAAGTAAAGAATTCTTGACCAAACAAGAGATAGAGAGGATCATAAAAGATAAAGATAAAGAGAATTTCTACTACCTAAAATTGAAAAATTTTTGCACAGTCAAAATCAGTGCACTTAGAAGAGAAACAGCAAACTGGGAAAACAATCTTTGTAGTGAATTTCTCTGACAAAGATCTGAAATGCAAAATATGTAAGCAATTCATGCAACTATATAAAAATAAGATCCATTGCCTAATAGAAAAATAGTCAAAGGACATGAACAGACAATTTTCAAAAGAAGAAATGAAAGCTATCACAACCTTATTAAAATGTTCTAAATTACTAATCATAAGAGAAATGCAAATTAAAGTATCTCTGAGGTTCCACTTCACTCCCATCCAACTGGGAATGACAAAAAAAAAAAAACAAGAAAAAGAAAATGACAATTGGTAGAGATGTGAAGACAGGCCAACTAATACACTATTGGTGGAACTGTGAATTTGGCTAACCACTTTGGAGAGCAATTTTGAGCTAGAATTCCAAAGTCACTAAATTGTGCACATCTTTGATCCATTGATATAACTTCTAGGCAATTACTCCCAAGGGCCAAAGACAAAGGAGAAAAAATAAATAAAAATCTATTGATAGCAGCACTTTTTTGTTGTAGTAAAGAAAAGAAACAAAGTAGGTATCCATTAACTGGGGAATGGGTGAACACATTACTGGATATAAATATAATGGAATATTATTTTTATTAATTTATTTATTTTTAGTTTTCAACATTCACTTCCATAAGATTTTGAGTTTTAAATTTTCTCCCCCTCCCATTTCTTCTCCCCACTCCAAAATAGCATACAATCTGATATAGGCTCTACATATACATTCAGCTTAAGCATATGTTCCCATTAGTCATGATGTAAAGAACAATTAGAACTAATGGGAGGAACCACGAGAATGAAGCAATAAAATAAAACAAAAAAAGAAAAGGAGAACAAATAGTATGCTTCCATCTGCATTCAGACTACGTATTTCTTTCTCGGGTGTGGATAGCAATTTCCATCATGAATCTTTTGGAGTTGCCTTAGATTCTTATGTTGCTGTGAAGAGCCAAGTCAATCAAAGTCAGTCATCCTATAA
Organism: Vombatus ursinus; assembly: GCF_900497805.2. Classification (NCBI taxonomy): domain Eukaryota; kingdom Metazoa; phylum Chordata; class Mammalia; order Diprotodontia; family Vombatidae; genus Vombatus; species Vombatus ursinus. The sequence continues at coordinate 1,336,982 of NW_020954611.1, read as the reverse complement.
TGTGGCTGTTACATGTACAATGTTCTCCTGGTTCTGCTCATTTCACTCTGCATCAGTTCATATAAGTCTTTCCAAGTTTTTTTGAAGTCTGCCTGCTCATCATTTCTTATAGCTTATAAAAGTATTCCATTACATTCATATCCCACAACTTGTTCAGCCATTCCCCAATTGATGAACATCCCCTAAATTTCCAATTCTTGGCTACCACAAAAAGAGCTGCTATAAATATTTTTGTACATGTGGGTCCTTTTCCTGTTTTTATGATCTCTTTGGGATGCAGACCTAGAAGTGATATTGCTGGGCCAAAGAGTATGCACACTTTTATAGCCCTTTGGGCATAGTTCCAAATTGCTCTCCAAAGTGGTTGGATCATTTCATAACTCCACCAACAATGTATTAGTGTTTCAATTTTCCCACATCCTGTTTTGTCATGTTAGCCAATCTTATAGGTGTGATATGGTACCTCAGAGTCATTTTGATTTGCATTTCTCTAATCAATAGTGATTTAGAACATTTTTTCATATGACTATAGATAGCTTTAGTTTTTTCTTCTGAGAACTACCTGTTCATATCCTTTGATCATTTATCAATTGGGGAATAACTTGTATTCTTATAAATTTGACTCTGTATATTTTAGAAATGACGCCTCTATCAGAGACACTGGCTGTAAAAATTCTTTCCCAGTTTTCTGCTTCCCTCCTAATCTTGGATGCATTGGCTTTATTTGTGCAAAACCTTTTCAATTTAATGTAATCAAAATTGTCCATTTTGCATTTCATAATGTTCTCTGTCTCTTGTTTGGTCATAAATTCTTCCCTTCTCCATAGATGGCATGGTAAACTATTTCCTGCTCTTCTAGTTTGCTTATTGTATCAGTCTTTATATCTAAATTGTGTAACCATTTTGACTTTATCTTGATATAGGTCTATGCCAGTTTCTGCCATACATTTTTTCCAGTTTTCCCAGCAGATTTTGCTAAATAGTGATTTCTTTTCCCAGAAGCTAGAGTCTTTAGATTTATCAAATAGTAGAATAGTATAGTCATTGACTGTTGTGTCTTGCATACCTAACCTATTCCACTGATCCACCACTCTATTTCCTTAGCCAGTACCAGATAGTTTCAATGACTGCTGCTTTATAATACAATTTAAGATCAGATACAGCTAGGCCACCTTCCCTTGCATTTCTTTTCATTAGTTCCTTTGGTATTCTGAACTTTTAGTTCTTCCACATGAATTTTGTTATTGTTTTTTCTAGCTCTATAAAGTAATTTTTTCAGTAGTTTGATTGGCACGGCACTGAATAAGTAAATTAATTTAGGCATACTTGCCATTTTTATTATATTAGCTCAGCCTACCCATGAGCAACTGATATTTTTCCATTTATTTAGATCTGACTTCATTTGTGTGAGAAGTGTTTTGTAATTGTGTTTATATAGTTCCTGGTTTTGTTTTGGCTCCCAAAAAGGTAGACTTGCAAATATTTTATAGTGTCTACAGTAATTTTAAATGGAATTTCTCTCTCTATATCTTGCTGCTGAGCTTTGTTAGTAATGTCCAGAAATGCCAATGATTTGTATGGATTTATTTTATGTCCTGTAACTTTACTAAATTCGTTTATCATTTCAAGTAATTTTTTACTTGATTCTCTAAATATACCATCATAGCATCTGCAGAGTGATAGCTTTGTTTCTTCTTTGCCTATTCTAATTCAATTTCTTTTTCTTCTCTAATTGGTACAGCTAACATTTCTAGCATAATACTGAATAAGAGTGGTGATAATTGACATCCTTGTTTCACCCCCAACCTTATTGGAAATGAGTCTAGTTTATCCCCATTGCTTGCTGATGGTTTTTGATAGATGTTAGCCATTATTTTAAGGAAGACTCCATTTATTCCTGTGCTCTCCAGTGTTTTAATAGGAATGGGTGTTGAATTTTGTCAAATGATTTTTCTGCATCTATTGAGATGATCATGTGATTTCTGTTAGTTTTGTTGTTGATATGGTCAACTATGCTCATAGTTTTCCTAATACTGAACCAGCCCTGCCTTTCTGGTATAAATCCTACCCGGTAATAGTGTATTATCCTCATGATAAGTTGTAATCTCTTTGCTAATATTTTATTTAAAATGTTTGCATCTATATTCATTAGGGAAATTGGTCCATAATTTTCTTTCTCTGTTTTAGCTCCTCCTGGTTTATGTATCAGCACCATATTGATATCATAAAAAGAATTTGGTAGGACTTCTTCTTCACCTATTTTCCCAAATAGTTTATATAGTATTGAAATTAGTTGTTCTTTAAATGTTCTTTAAATGTTCTTTAGATGTTTAAATATAGAATTCACTTGTAAATCCATCTAGCCCTGGAGATTTTTTCTTAGGGAGTTCATCGATGGCTTGTTCAATTTCTTTTTCTGAAACAGGGCTAAGTATTTTATTTCCTCTTCTGTTAGTCTGGGAAACTTATAATGGAATATTATTGCACCATAAGAAATGATGAAAGAATAAGAACCAGGGAAATCTGAGAAGTTTGTATGATCTGACTCAGAGTGAAGTAAATGGAACTAGATGAACAATTTGCACAATTATTAAAATAATATAAAGAAAACTAACCTTAAAAGACCTGAGAATTCTGATTAGTACAATGATTAATCATAATTCCTGAATAATGATGAAGCATGCTTCTCACCTGTTGACAGAGAAGTGGTGGATTGGAGAGGTACAGAATAAGACACACAGGTTTAGACATGGTCCGTGTGTGAATTTGTCTTGCTTCACCAGACTTAATTATTACAAAGGAGGGTTTTGGGGGAAGCAGGGAGGTGGGGAAGTAGATAGTTAGTAATAGTAATGTTTAGGAAAAGAATATAGGAAAAAAAAGATTGTAAATGCTACAGAAAAAATACATTCAGAAGAAAGCAAAGGTTTAAAAGGGGATTCAGGGTGGTACTGGTACTATCTTGGTAAATTTAGCACGTGCTTTAAAAACATGTTATACATAATAGAATTATGCTTTTGTTACCAGTCTTCTTTTTCTGTTCTACTTTATATTTTGAAATTCTTGTAATTGTGAAGTTTATATTAAAACATTCCTTTTAAAAAACAAGGATCTGAAGAACATCCAATATGAAATTGCTCAAATTAATTTGAAAAAAAATCTGGAAAATTAAAATAGAAGAGGCCCCTATTATTGATTTTCAAATATGCCATGGATAGGGACCAAATGCTTTCTATTTCCACCAAGGACAGGATAAGACAAACTTAAGGTGCTTTAATTAGGTTAGTTGTATGGAAGAACTTCCTGCCAGGACCACGTCCAATGATTTAAGATGAGAAAGGATGAGCTGTCATTTCCTATCAGCCTCTTATTCTATTATTTATGCCAACTGTGGATGTTTGCCCGAGTAATTGAAGACTTTTATAGTTTTTTAAATCACTTTCATTTATTTGGTTATGACCTGAGCCTTAGAGGCAGTGTGGTTTAGTGGTAAGAAGGCTCCACTAGGGGGCAGCAGACATGGATTCTGCTTCCATCCTTTTGTTCGACAACACCTCCTTCCCATATCTCATCCTGTAGGATTTCAGGCAAAAGACTGAGGCCTCATTTACTTCATCTATTTTTACTTATTTATATTTACTTGATATATTTTAAAAGCTATAATTATACTTACCTAATAGTGAGACCAATGATTCTATGAAAAAGCCAAGGATATTTTAATTGATGGCATGGTCCATACACGACATATGGTAAATGATTTCATTTTCAGGCCAGTTCAACTTGGTCAAAATTGTTTTTGGCATATTTTTTTCTGAAGTATACACAGGAGGGTTTAGCTACATCAATATTTTTAGCATAAACAAAATTATCATTTCTAAGTGCTACAAAGCAGTGAAAATGATCTTTAAATATGAATAATTTGTTTAACACAGCCACTAATATGTGCAGCCAATATTTCACTAATGGCTGGGTTAGGAAATGAATTTCTAGCTAGTCTTGCATAATGGAATATGTGTATTCTTTGTAATTATCAACAAATTGAAGTCGATCATTTCACTGTTTCACAAATAGAATGTTCATATTCTTCATCTGGAAATAAAATGGAAAGAATGAAGTCTGATTGCACCGCCACTTTCCCTCCCCTCTAAAAAAAGGGGAATGTGTTACAACTTAACACACATGGAATGTTAGAGCTAGAAGGGAGCATAGCAACATTTTAGTTCAAACCTTTCATTTTCCAGATGAGGAAAATGAGGCCCAGAGAAGTCATATGACTTTCCTAAGGTCACACAACTTAGTGTCACATGCCAGTCAATTCAATTCCATTAGCATTTATTAAGTGGAAAGCTTCTGACCAGAGGTGGTGTGGTTAAAAGCATATTGGATCTGGATTCAGAAGATCTGGGTTCAAATCTAATCTGCTGTATCCTGTGTGAGTTGAGGCAAGTCAATGAACTTCTTCTGGTCTCCCTATCTTAGAAATGAGAGGGTTAAATTAATGGTTCTTATCAATGGTTCTTGAACCTCTTAGGGGTTTATACCAATACTCCAAGGGGTTCACACTAAAAATTCTTTAATGGAACCTTAAGCAGTAAATAATTGCAAGCAATATTATGAGTGGTCTATTAAATTATCCAGAGGGTTCACAATGCATTTCTGTTGTTGCTGAATGGGGTTCAAGGAGCCAAACCACCTGGGGACTGCTGGACTAGATTTTTCCTCAAGCTCCTTGCATATCTAAACCCCATGACAATTCCCAGACCAGTGCTTTTGACACTCCACAGTGAAAGCTCCTCAGTCTTTACAATGCATTCTATGAATGTCACAGAATTGGGAGTTCTATAATAAGTTACAGGCATGTGGCCTTCCAACAAGGCAGAAATAGAAGTTCCTTGTCAGATTAATGAGTTACACAGATTTCACCTCATGAGCTCTTTGGAGGTTTAGGTTTTTTTTAATAGCCACATGCATTCTCAATTTGTCTGATTTGCATGTGTCTTTCCTTTGAGGAAATACAAGAATGAAAATTAAAAGCATTTTTATATCCCCTCAGTACTAATAATCTAGCATGTTCGATTCACCAAAAACCACAAATATTTTTTACATAGATCTACCCTCAAGAGTGAAGTTTTAAATAGCTGCTATTCTGGAGATTTCCCTTTGTGTTTTGGCTGGTTTCAAAGTTTTGGTTTTACATTTTGAGATTCAGGGAATGCAACAGAAGCATCTAAGTTTCTAGAAAAGAAAGATTCTGAGAGGATGCATGGTGTGGAAGGAGTACTAGTGTTTTGTCTTATTCTTTGCATTTATATCCTTAACTCCTCACACAGTATTTGGCACATACTAGGCACCTAAAAAATCTTTGGTGATTGATTGTTGGATATTGTCTTAGGGTTTGTCTAGAAGTGGGGCCATGGAAAAGTCAAATAACCTATCTGAGCCTCAGTGGGTTCATCAGGAAGCTTATCCTCACACCATGGAAAGAGCTTTGGATTTGGAGTCAGAAGTTATTGTTTTGTTGGGTCATTTCAGTCATGTTTAACTCTTCATGACCCCATTTGGGGTTTTCTTGGCAAAGATACTGGAGCAGTTTGCCATTTCTTTTTCCAGCTCATTTTACAGATGAGGAAACTGAGGCAAACAGGGGTAAGTGATTTGCCCAGGGTCACACAGCTAGTAACCAGATTTGACTGCATGTCTTCTTGATTCCAGGCCTTGCCCTCTATCTACTGCACTACCTGGCTGTCCTTGAAGATAGAAGACTTGGATACACATCCTCATTCTGCTGCTTTCTAGCTGAATGATCCTGGATGTGCTGCTTCATCTCTCTGGTACTTTTCCCCTTTATAATTGGATTAGACAATGTGATCTCTAATACCAATCTCATTTCTAAAATCTATAAGACACAACTGCCTGGGCCCCAGCTTCTACATATGTAAAATAAATGGTGTAAGGGCTCAGTAGCACTGAGGCTCCTTCCAATTCTAACATTCTGTATCCAATAAATAATCCTATGACTGATTCATGTCCCTATGTCCCTCTTCTATTCCCAGGTATTAGTATTCTCACCTTACTGAAATTACTTTGAATTACCCTTGCATTTACTTGTCTCCAACTATCAAGTCGTTCCAGTAGAAAGTAAGTTCCTTAAGGTCAGGCACTCTTATTTTTTGTCTCCTACATAGCAGCAACTTAATAAATGTTGAATTAAACTGTGTAGAATTTGTAAAATGTGGATCAAATGAGATAATATTTGTAAAGTGCTTAGCACAGTACTTGGTACATTGTAGGCTTTTTTAAAGGAGGCATTCAGGGTTAAACGATTTGCTCAGGGTCACACAGTTAGTGTCTGAAGTCATATTTGAACTCAGGTCCTCCTGACTTCAGGACTGGTATTCTATCCACTGCACTAGCTAGCTACCCCTCTGTTGTAGACTCTGAAATGTTTGTTTCCTTTCCCTTTATCCCCACATCCACACATTACCTACCTCATGGACTTGTTGTGAGGAAAGGACTTTGCAAGTTTTAAAATACAGAAATGTGAAGTTTTAAAGATATAATTGAAGTATTTTTCTTTTATTAAAAAAAGTATCCAGAATTGATTTTTATTCTTGTTTCAATTTCCCTTTTCCAGGAGAACCTCTGTCTTTACTAGTAGGTTTACAATCCATGTAATAGGTTTTTGTCCTGTGATTTACGATTAGTGATGAGGACTGGCATTAGCAAAAAAGTTTTGGTCGATGTGCTTAATTCACAACTATATTTGATTGATACTTGAAGATTACTTTTTAGAGTATAAATCTCTCAAGTGATGTGAGATGGTGAAGAATCACTTTTTTAAAAAAGGAAAACAGGAAAATTATTCTTCTTATTTATTTCATACATATCATGGTATCCTGCAACACCCTCCTAAAGAATTCATTAAAATTTGGTTTGGAAACCTAGATAGCAGTGCTGTGGTTTTCTTCTGCAAATGTAAATTCTGTCATTGACCTCAATCTCCACACTCTCATCTTTTAACACTGAGCTAATATTTACCAGATGACAATATTTTACAAAGGCTAAAGTTATGCATTTTGAGGGTGGATCTCAGGCTTTCTTAAGTCATGACTCTTACATTTCAGTTGTATATGTTATTGTAGTTATTTCACCTAGAAGTACATGGAGGTCACAGGACAGCAAAAGCCATCCCAACCATTCAGCATATGGTGGGAACAATTCTTGGGGACTGTTTGAAATAGATTTCTGAATCAGTTTGTTCTTTTATCTGGACAGGAGGTTTCTAGACAAAATTGAGACAAGGAAAGATGGAATCTGGCAATGCTAAACTGAGTCTCAGTCTCTCTGGGGTGTCAGAGATTAGAGTTATAGGAACAAGACTGGTATTAAAGGTAAGATAGGAAGGGGGTGGGTATCCTGTCAGTCAGAACTGATCAGGCAAAGATTACAGCTCATTCAGTAATTTGAAGAGGAAGTTATCCACCCATTGGTGGTAGAGAAATGGGATGAAAATTGCCACACAAAGTGAACAGAAGTGGAAGGAATTAATCTATGGTTAAAAGAAAAACTTAAAGGCCAAGAAATTGGAAAATAAGAGAGGATTGTCATACATGTGGAGACAACAGGAACCAAAGCAGGCAGGCTTGGTCAAACTCATTGGATTTAATAGGGAGGAGCAAAAGATTGACCGAGAAAAATTTCAGAATTGTCCAAAGGTGCCAGCAAAACCAAGGAGGACTAAATTAAACAAGAAAAATGATGATGATGATGATGATGACAGGAACTGCAGCAGTAACAACTAGCAGGTCTTTAAGGTTAGCAAAGCAATTTTCATATGTTATTTCATTTGATCCTCACAATAACCCTGGAAGGGTAAATGCTTTTATAATCTCCATCTTTACTGATGAGGAAACTGAGGCTGAGAAAAGTTGAGTGACTTGCCTTGGATCTCATAGTAAGTGTCTGAGGCAGGATTCAAACTCAGGTCTTCCTGACTCCTAGTCTAGTAATCTCTGCCATGTCTGTTGCAGAATATCTTGCTGATTGACAGTTTCAAAATCTCAATGTACTTGCTGAAAAATTGCCCATTTATGAAAGATATTCCCTTTTCTAGCCAACCTTCTTTAAAGAGCTAGTATTTGCAGAAACTAAGATACATACCTTCTGGGAACCAGGAGTCCTATTTATACTAGTTCAAACAGACTCTGTATCTAGTCTTTGACTCTTTTTTGTTGCTCATTGTATGGGTCAGTTAATGGGTCAGAAGAGATGGAAAACTTCTCTTTCTCATGACACATGCTACCTCAAAACAGTGACATTTATTATCAACCAAAACCATTCTAAATGCTACATGTTCTTTTATCTCCTTTTCTAAGCTTCATAAATAAGGAAGTTTGTATCCTGCAAATCTTTATGAACAACAACAACAAAACCCCAAGAATATTTAGATATTTTGAAGGTGTTTTTAGAAGTGGTTTATTACTTTAATTGCATTATTACTTTATTTCAAAATAGCTTGGATAGAGTGGCCTCATAAAGTAACATGAAAGTTGGTACTGTAAAAAGCTAAGGATGACATAATATTGGGTTTTGCATCCTCAGAAGACATCATGCACTCCTTGTGTATGCAGACACCTGGTTGTAAGTACCTGGTATAAAGATTTCTTTGGAAGTTTTAATTCGATTTATCAAGCATTGTTTCTTTCTCTAGCAAGCTGTCAACTGCAAAAGACCTTCAAAGAAGAAAAAAAATCTGACTACTGTCTTTTAGTAAATGTGTGTGTGTGTGTGTGTGTGTGTGTGTGGATAGTTCAACAGGGGGGAGAAGCCTTCTTGGTGTTCCAGACCATTAGATTTGTGAATTAAGTGATTGCTTGATTTTGGTTTTTAAAATTTTGTATTTCGACTTTTCTACTGACTTTCATCTGGACAGCATAATGTATTTTTTTCAGCCCCTATGGATCAGGATGTGTTTGTCTATCTAAAGAATTTTTATGAAACGAATTTTGTACAAAGAATGAACCAAAGGATATCCAAAACTAGCTTTCTAATTTTTATTTTAAAAATGTTTTTAGTTTAATTCATTGGAATTCCAAATCTTGCTTTCTAATTTTTATTTTTAAAATGTTTTTAGTTGTATTCTTTGGAATTCTTTGGGGCCATAATTTTGTTAAATATAGATTTGATACAAAAATTCAAATATATGTTTTATTGCTACCTCTTGCTTATACTTTCCACAAAATCCCTATTCCCACCTCTTTCCTGGAGAGCTTTAAAATAAAGAAGAAAGAAGAAGAAAGAAAAATTTCACAAAACTAACCAACATATTCAGAAATTTTGATGCCATATGTAGAGTTCCACTCCCATAGTTCCCCATCCCTGCAAATTAGCAGAAGGAAGTGCCTTCTCATTGCTTGTTTATTACCATTTTTCATTATTCAATTTTGATTTTTTTTTAAGTGAGGCAATCAGGATTAAGTGACTCGCCCAAGGTCACACAGCTAGTATGTGTCAAGTTTTTGGTCTGAGGCCAGATTTGAACTCAGGTCCCCTGACTTTAGGGCTGGTGCTCTATCCACTGTGCCACCCAGCTGCCCCTTTCTTTTTATGTTGTTGGAGCCATTGTGTATATTGTTTTCTTGGTTCTGCTACTTAATTTTGTATTAGTCCATACATATCTTTCTAGGCTTCTCTGTACTCATGGTGTTCACTATTTCTTACAGTACAGTAATATTCCATTATATTCTTATACCACAATTTGTTTAGCCATTCCCCAGTCAATGGGCATCTACTGTGTTTCCAATTTTTTACTATCACAAAAAATGTTGCTATAAATTTTGTTGTGCATATGGGACCTTTCTTTTTATGACTGTCCTGCTTGAGGTATATGCACAGCAGTGAAATCTCTGCATCAAAGGGTTTGGATTTTTAGGTACTCTGCATAATTCTAAATCGCTTTCCAGGGTGGTTGGTCTAATTCATACTTCTACCAATAGTTCATTAGTGTGTTCATGTTTCTACAACTCCTCCAGCATTGGCTAGTCCCATATTTCACCATCTTTGCCAATTTAGTGCAAATTTTAACAGGATAGAAATTGAGTTTTGATGCAATTTTAATTGGATCCATTAACTTTTACTTAAAATTCAAAATAGTATATTGGATAGACTGACATTTATAGGATTTATATCTAAGAGATGGTATACATTTCATATTTTTATTTATAGTAGTTTTTTTAACTTCACAATAAACAGTAAAAATTAATGATAAAAGTGTTGAATAATTTGGATTTTTAATAGTAGTGACATAGAGAATGTGTTAATCAGTTATATGACACTTATGTATATAGTTTGATATGTTTTGTTGTAATTTAAATGATTTTAATTGAAACCTGTCATGGTACCCATTGGGATTATAGTTGCTTACTATTTGCAAGTCATCCCATTTTGATCTTTGTTTCATACAGTGGGCTGAAAATGTCTATTTTTAGTAGATTCTATCAAAAAGAATGGCAGCTAGGTAGTAGCAGGTAGAATGCCGGGCCTGAAGTCAGGAAAATGAGTCTTCCTGAATTCAAATCTGGCTTTAGACACTTACTAGATGTGTGACCCTGGGCAAGTCATTTAACCCTGTTTACTTCAATTTCCTCACCTGTGAAGTGAACTGGAAAAGGAAATGGCAAACCACTCCAGTATCTTTGCCAAGAAAACCTCAAATGGGGTCATGAAGAGTCAGACATGAATCAAACAACTGAACAACAACAATAAATCAAAGACCAATTTGTTACTAGAAATAAGTATTAAAGTAGGAGGCGTTCTTTAAAAAATCCTGTAGTGGAACCTATCAATAAAGGGAGACTGTTAGCAGGCAGTTTGCTGGAACGCTCATCAAAGACAGACTGAACATAACTGAATGACGTCTGATTGCAGATGAGAAAATGTAAGCACTGTTCCCCATGTAAGTAGATGTAGTAGTTGTAGTAGTAGTACTACTACTTCTACCACTACTACTATTACTACTACTACTAATACTAGTTCTTCTCCTTCTCTCCTTCTCCTTCCCCTTCTTCATCTTCCAGTGGTTCCAACACCAGTATCAGTTGGCATAGTTTTATCCTTTTCTCTCACCAGTGCTTTGTATAGAACTAAAAAAACAGGTATATCCTGTCAAGCAAAGCCATAACTAGGGTGGAATGACTTCAGTATTGTTCCAGAGTGCTAACATCTAAGGGAATTTATTTCCTCATTTGTGCCTTACACTTCAAGATCATCCACCAGCCTGTATTGAGTGCTACAATTTGCTTATACAGTCCTAGGTTAACACCCCCAGGGTCCTATCTCCATGGTTCCCTTTTTCCTGAACTCATATTTTCCTCCATCTTTGTGAAGGGTTAGGCTATATATTCCGGAGTCTGGGTTTCCTCCTCTTCTGGAATGACTGTCCTTTTTATGATGCCCTTTCCTTATAAGCAGACTATTTGTGGTGTTGCTACTGTCTACCTCATCATCTTTTAATCCCTTCATGTAATCAACAGTTTTATGTCAGGTTAAAGAATTCCTGGCTTCTTCTGATGCTCAAGGATAGCAATCCGTGCTGAGTGCTACATTGCATCAATGTAGAAGACATAGAATTCATATCCCAAAATTCTATTTCCTTTTCCAGAACATTTCAACACAGGAATGCCATGAGAAGGATAGGACTATATCTAACATGCTCATACCAATTTCACTTAATAGAAAGTTCCAGGCGTTTTCCTGACATAAAAAACAAAGTCTCAGGAACCTCAGAGATGGTACAACATGTTTCATAACTCAGAGTAATAAATTACCTGAGGTAACCCTATGGTTGTTAGGGGATTTCTCCTGATCTTGTGTATTCTTGCCATAAACTTTACCTGAAACTAATGGTGAGTACTTTCTGTGGTTGCTGATGGTGCCTCAAGACCAAATTTGAACCTGAAACCTGATAATCAGACATATTTGTGAGCATATTTTATGTAGATTATAAATACCTTGAGAGGAAAAAGCTGTGTCTTATTTATGCTGTACATTCCATAGTACCTTGCACTCAGGCACTCAATAGTGTTTGTTGAATGAATTGTGGCATGTAAAAAGTTTGAGAGACACAATTTCTGGGTAATTAGTAATTTTATTAATGATGCCAGCATTTTAATAAAAGGTCAGTGGCACACTCAAAGACCAAAGACCATTGTAAGCTCATGGCTTACATACACTTGGAAGAGGGGTATTCCTAAGGGTGGCAATCAACTCTGATTGGTTAACAATTAGAGAATGAATATTACAATGAGGGGCTGAATCTATTCAAAGGAACTTTGATTGCATCATTTACCTCTAAGTTACCCCCAGCCTTGGGCAATCTATTTAAAGAATCTATTCCCACCCAAACTTGAGTGGATCATGGTGGGCTTTCCCACCTGGGTGGTGTCTGAACAAGATTATTAAGAAAGTTAATCCAATCTCATATCAGTAAAGTCCTTCAAGAGGCTGAATTTTGAAATGAGGTCTATAGAAAGAAGGAGAACTCTGGATTTCCCCAAATCATTGATTATTAATAACCATTTCCTTCAGAATCAAAGAATGCTTACCTTCAAAATCAAACAGCAGTTCTTTTAATTTTTCTTTAAGTAAAAAAGGTCTCACAAATTTCTCTCTCTACATGTGCTCTAACGATGAGCAGGGCTCCAGTTAATTTGGGGGGAGAGGTGATTTAAAAGATACATGTGCCAAAGGCTTTGCTGGGAAATATTTACCCTCTTGAGTTGTAGATGATAGCTATGCTAATCTCAGCAGCATGAAAGTCACTGATGCCAGTGAACACACTTAGTCATAGTATTTAGGGGAGCCCAACAGAGGAAACAAAGCTGACATGTACCATTGATCAAGTTGACCTCCACGTGCAGAGACCAGTCAAGCTTGGGAGTCTGACGCCGTGGTAGAATCCTGGACATATCCTTCCTTTTTGGTGATCTCTGTTGTCTCCTGGTTTTCTTCCTCCTTAGAAGTATAAGCATCTATTTTGTTTTGTCTTTTTATCTTCAACTGTCTGGCACATTGCCAGGCATATATATATATTTATTTTGCCTGCATCTAAACCTGGGATTTCATTTGTGTAGGGAGTTTCCAGAGAGGAAAATCTCTCTATCAGTGCCAATCAGAAACTGTTTTGTAATTTACAGCCTTAGAGAATTGTCTAAACCACTTACCTTTACCTCAGAGTCCCTCTCTTCCATTAAGAAGTGGCTTACAAATTCCCTTCTGCATGAACCCTTTCTTGATCCCCCCCATAGCTATTACCCAAGCTACCATACATAGGAGTACTTTACATATGCATTATTAACTTTTTATTTATGTTGTATATATTTATATATATATATTCTCTTCCGTTAAAATGTAAACTCATTTTGAGTAGGGATTGTTTCATTCTTTGTGATTGTATCCTTAGCACCTAACAATGCTAGACATGGACCAGGTGCTTGTCAAATGATTGACCGATTTATTGACAAGAGACCAAGTGACATGGGTCACAGCCAGTATGCATCAAAGGTAGGTCTTAACTGGGGTCAATTCTTTAGTTACTACACCATACCTTTCAGAGTTGTTGTGAGGATGAGATGATATTTGTAAAACACTTTGTAAATCTTAAAGCACTATTTAGCTATTATGATTATTATATAACCTCTTTGCTTTGCACATAGTAAGTAATTAGTAAATGCTTGAGGGCAGCTAGGTGATGAAATGGATAGAGTGCCAGGCCTTTAGTAAGGAAGATTCATATTCCTAAGTTCAAATCTGGCCTCAGACATGTGCTTGTTGTGTGACCTTGGGCAAGTCACTTAACCCTGTTTGCCTCAGTTTACTCATCTGTAAAATGAGCTGGAGAAGGAAATGGCAAACCACTCCAATATCTTTGCCAAGAAAACCCCAAATGGAGTTAACTTTCTGGCCCCTTTCATGCTGTGAGATATCTTTTTGAATAAAACCTCAAACTCCTCCTGAACCCCACCCCTGAACTCCTAGGCTCTGTTGGGTCACATCTCTTATCATGCCAGGGCCAATTCCTCCACTCCAGCAACAGTTAAATTATTGGTGTGAGCATTTACATCACTGAAATCTGCAAATGCACAAATCAGGGCTTGATTTGCTGGTTGTCTAGACTTAAGAAAATGATGGAAAAAATGTTAGTAATATAGAATAAAATTAAAAGTGTGTCATGCACATATTCTCTCCCTAGAAAGTCTTTTGTTAAACATTTACTGGCACAACTCTGGATATAACTCCCTAAGCAATTATCTGAGGAGTCAGAAGAATTGAGTTCGAAAACTCTGTTCCTTACTATCCTATGTGACTTAAGTCAAATCATTTAACTTTTCTGAACTTCATTTTCCCTATCTATAAAACAAGAACATTTGAGTTGCCTTCTCATTCTAAAACTCTGATCGATTATCCAAAAACAACAAAAAATAATAGTGTTGCTTTACTTAATCATGGGATTAAGGTTTGGGGATGCTATTATTTATTTGTTCACCTCAAGCAATCAGAGCAGTGGGAAGTCTCAGAGGCTATTCTGGATTCTCTACACAATCAGGTGGAGAGAATAGCATAAAATTAAGAGCTATGGCTTAACCAAGAACAAAAGTGTTTGGAAGCTCTACCTGATAAGCAAGTAGAGACAGAACTTTCAGGGTTGCTTTCTATGTTGCTGAGGGATGTGAAGATGCTCAACCAAACCCATCTCTAAAGAATGCTCTTACCTGTGTTAGAATCCCACCTCAGACACTTGACACTTACTAGCTGTGTGACCCTGGGCAAATCACTTAACCCCAATTGCCTCACCAAAAAAAAAAAAAAAAAAAAAAAAAAAAAAAAAAAGGAATGCTCTTGATGCAGGACTTCTAGGCAAAACCACCCCTCCCATCTGCACTCCCCCCCACCCAACCAAGTGATGAGAAATCAAAGGCTGAATATTTTACCAATGTGGTATTTTGTAACCTCAAAATTTCAATGGATTTCAGAGTCCATATTTAGATTTTTTTTTTTAATGTGGCCAATGCAGGAGTTTGTTTTGCTTGACTGTGCATATTTGCAACAGGGGTTTTGTTTTTATTACTTTTTCTCTAGCATTTGGGCAGATTAAGAGGGAGAGGATGATGACTTGAATAATAAAATTGAATTCTTAAAACAGGTTCCAATAGAATGCTTTTCATGTTTTTCTATGTATTGTATGCTTATGTAGTTCATGAGATGTTTATTCAGCTATAATTAGACAGTAAAAGAATTTCAATGTGTTAACAACAAACAAACAAACAAACTTTCCCTACCCCATATACTGATTTCCAAGGATGAGTTGGAGTCCTGAGCAACTGGCTATTTTACAGGAACAGCGGTGAGGCAAAGGGATAATAATCATAATTAACCAATAACTGACACATGACGCCTGTAGGTTTGCAAACTGCTTTACACATCTTACTTGATTCTTAAGACAACCCTGTTATCTCAGCTTTGTAGATAAAGCACAGAGAAGTTGACCCAATAAATGTCAGAAGCAAAATTCAAAACTTCGGTCTTTCCTGGTGTCAAATCTAGCTGCAAACACACAAGATTTTTTCATGGTGAAGGTGCCTATTTTCACTTTATAAACCAGGTATCTCTGGGATGTGGAAAGAGCACTGGACTAGTAGTCAGACTTGTTTTAGTCTCTGCACTACAGAGACAGCTAGGTGGCGCCATAGCGTGCAAAGCTCTGGGACTAGAGTCAAGAAGACCTGAGTTCAAATGTCACCTCAGAGGCATACTATACTAGCTGCTTGACCTAGGGCAAGTCATTTAACCTCTGTTTGCCTCAATTTCCTCATCAGTAAAATAGAGATAATAACAGCACTAACCTCTCAAGGTTGTTGTTAAGATAGAATGAAATAACTGTAGGGCCCTTGACACATAGTAGGTGCTTAATAAATTCTTGTTTTCTTTCTCTACCACTTACTATTGCTCTTCATAAAGATAGAACCTAGCACTTATTTAGAGCTTTCAGGTTTGCAAAGTACTTTATAACAAATATTATCTCATTTTATCCTCATAAAAATCCTGGGAAGTAGGTGCAATTATTGCCCATATTTTACATATGAGGAAACTGAGGCAGAGAACTTCAGTGACTTGCCTTGGGTTAGACAGCTAACAAGTGCTGTCTGAGGCAGGATTTAAACCCAGGTCTTCTGGTTCCAAGTCCAGAGTTCTATCCACTGTGCCTTCTAGGTGGCCTAGCCCTCAATACATCATGGAAAAGCTCCTTCATTTCAGTGGACCTCAATCTCCTCATCAGCACAATCAGATAATAGGATTTGTTTTAGCTACTCCTCATAGGTCTAGTATAGGACAAATATTTTGTAAATATAAACACATCTACACATGAGCTATTTTAATTATAATTTCTCTTCCAATAAAAGCCAAATTCACTTATACAAATATATATATAAATGTTAACTAATTGAAATATGTGTATGTATTTATATGATGCCCATATATACATATTATATCACACATAATGTCCATAATTATATATATATCTGTATTATATAATGTATAATTATATATTATACATACATATACATATATATATATTTCAATGAGTTTACATTTTCCAAAACTAAAAGCATCTTTTTTTCCCTCATGGACTAAGTTGCAGGTAACAAAATGTTTGATTTTATGTGCAAAACAATGTTCTGACTGTGAAAGGAGCAAGTAACAGCTTTTTGTGAGAATAGTGAGCAAAAATATCATAGAACCTAGATATAATCTTTATACAATCATAGATCTGTAGCTGGAAGAGACCCTGAGGACTGCTAAGTCATGTGACCTGCAAGACTGAGAAGTATCCATTTTTGATGGTCCTTACAACCCTTCAAACCCTTCCAAAGAAGTAATTATACATAAGAGGTAAAGCAATTTCAGCTCTTTCCATGGTCTAGGCCACCAAGAACCCAAATGAGGTAAAATCAAAAACAACCTTAATCAATTAACAATGGCCAAGAGGACTTATCCTTAACTCATAAGCACCTACTTAGCGACTGGCTCACTGCTGGGGTAGGGCTACTGAAATTACCCAAGATCTCAGGAAGAAGAAAACTCAGTTAAAAGATTTTGGACATAAGCAGATAAACCAATAGGGGAAATATCAGTAACAGGAGGGAATATGGTTTTCAGATCAACTAAAAAAGTATAGACATTTATGAATTGCAAGACAAAGGAAAATGAATCAACCCCTAATGAAGCAGAGAAACATATGAACTCCCAAGAGAGCATGGAACCACAGCAGAATGTTCCCATATGATTTAAAAAAGAAATAAGAATTTTGAAAGCAGAATTTGTTAACCACACAGCAGAAATAATGGGCAGAACAAAGCATTTCAATTCATGATGGTAAGTGGAGAGAGAGAGAGAGAGAGAGAGAGAGAGAGAGAGAGAGAGAGAGAGAATAATTGATTGGGAATGCAAATATAGAGAAGTAAAGGACAATTTGGAAGAAAAGAAGTAAAAAATATAATGTTAAAGGAAAAAAGGATCTCCATGCAAGCAAAACATGTTGATTTCAAAGACAAGATGCAGAAACACAACTTAAAGTTTACAGATGTCTCAGAAGAACAAGACAAGTAAAAAACTGAATACTGCAATACAAGACATAGTACAAAAAAACCCCAAAACAACAATCTCCAAGAACTTTTGAACATAGAAAACAAAGTCCCAATTTAAAAAGAAAATTCACAGATTGCCTCCACAAAACTATACAAAACAAAACTTTATGCTGCAACTCTGTGACACATAGTGATTAAATTTGACAATCTCAGTAACAAACAAACTCTGTTAGTGACCAGGAGAAAGAGGAGACCTTTATTCAAAAGTGAAGGAAAAGAGAGTCAAATAATGCAAGACTATTCTGCTACCCACTAGAAGCTGCAGGAGAGAATGGAATTTTCAGAAAAGCAAGGGAACTCAAAATACTACCCTACATGATATATTCTGCAAATCTGAACCTTATCATTAATGAAAAATTATGGATATCCAATAAAAGAGGAATGTAAAGAATGTCTAGGAAGAAAACCAGACCTGAACAAATAGTTTATTTCTCAAACACCTTAGACAACAGAAATATAAGAAAGGCACACAAATACAGCAATCCAGGATGACAGCAAAATAACAGAGAAAATATTGAGATTTCTTTCTAAAAGAACATAATGAGACAAGGTGAAAGTAAAAAGTAAGTAAATGGACTGATGGAGAATCAGGCCTGAAACATCATGGACTACACCTTATAATATCCTGCCTGTAGGTGAATTAAAATTTTTGTGGGGGTGGCAGCTAGGTGGCACAGTGGATAGAGCACTGGCCCTGAAGTCAGGAGGACCTGAGTTCAAATCCAGCCTCAGACCATACACTTGACACTTACTAGCTGTGTGACCCTGAGCAAGTCACTTAATTTTTGAGTGTGTGAAAGTAACCTATAGAAGAAGAGAGTGCATCTTCTTCTTCTATAAGTTACTTCCACAAAAGTTTTAAAATAAAAAAGGAATAGGGGAGGAAAAAGATAAGGGTGATATGTGATATAATATGTAATCAAGTCAAAGGTTAACAATGAAGGGAAAATAACTTTGGCAGTCTATCAGAAAGAAGAAATTCTATAAGAAAACGGGTGAAGAAACAAAGGGAATGATTAAAACCAGGGGAAAGAAAGGAGCAAAGGTTGTTTCAGTGATGGGATGGGGTACCACTGCTGAATGTTTCCATGGAGGGGAAGAGGAATATTCTATAAAGAGAGATGGAAACCTTGCCATGACTATAATCTGCAGGGATTTGATTCTTAGACCACTCATACTGCCCTGAGAGAAGGGGGATTAGAGCTTTTGGAAGCTACTGACAATTGGAAGAGTGGGAAGGCATGGGACTAGGGGGATTATATGGCAAATGGGGGGAAAATTACCGTGAGGACAAAGATGAGTAATAATTGCACAGTCAAGGTCATAGGACTATTCCTACCACAGTGCAGTATCAGATCACTTGAAGAACCTAGTATTTCTAAAAGGAATGTACAGGAGTAAAAGGCGTGAGGAGGTGAAATCGACAAGATAATAAAATTGAAACAGTTCAGAAGAGGGAAATCAAATTAAGTATTCCAGAAACTTTCATTCCATGGAAAGACCTCAGAAACAATCTTCATCTAACCCTTTACATTTTCAGATGATGAAACTGAGCTTTAGAGATTTGCTCAAGGTCATAGACTTTTATTTTCAGAAGGGGTCTAGAAATTATTTAGTCCAACTCCTTCATTTTACAGATGAGGAAACAGTCAGAGAAGTGATTAGTTCAAAATGATGATCAAAAAGTATTGATTATCCAATATAAATGATTATTTTATTTTATTTTTTTTTTAGGCAATTGGGGTTAAGTGACTTGCCTGGGGTCACATAGCTAGTAAGTGTCAAGTGTTTGGTCTGAGGTTGGATTTGAACTTGGATCCTCCTGACTTCAGGGCTGGTGCTCTATCCACTGTGCCACTTAGCTGCCCCTAAAGGATTATTTTAAATAATTAGAACTGTCACCAAATAAAATGTACTCTCTTATGAGGTAGTGAGTTCCTAGGCACAAGAAGTATTCTAGAGATTGCTTACTATAGTTAGGAATGTTATAGTGGGCAAAGTTATATACCTCTAAAGTCCTTTTCAACTGCAACTCTAAGACACAATAATTCTATATTCAGGTTTCCTTTATCACATCTAGTGACATAAATGGTAAACTTAGATGCAAAATGACCAGTGTCATAGGAAAGGAGACCATTCTAAGAGCCCATATGGTGTGGTGGGAAGAGCCAAAGCTTTGGGGTTAGGAGGACTGGCTTTGAAACCTGACTCTGCTCTTTATTATCTATGTGACTTTGGGCAAGGAATATAACTTCTCTGGACCAAAGTTTTCTCATCTCTAAGACGAAGGTGCTAGACTAGACAATCTCTAAGGTCACTTACAATTCTAAATCCTATGTATCACCCCGTGCTTGACATCACTCACCTTCTAATTCTCTACCTGACAGATATAAATTCACAGCCCTGACCACAGCAGGAAACTTCTGCATGAAATATTTCTCCTGTGATTTTGCAAGTGAAAAGACATTGAGGGGAGGAGAATCCCAGACGGATGCAATTGAAGTTCCTTTGCCCCCTAAGGCTGGCATATGCTGCCAGATCAATGACAGACACTGATGAGACTGTAATGCAAGGAAGACAACTGTGTCAGCACTGAGACAGCATCTGTTCTTCATGGACTAAGTACAGAGCCTCCCAGTTCAGACCCTTATAGCTGGGTGAATGTGTCCTGGAAATCTTCATTAACGGATGGCATTAAGCTAATGGCAAACTAATGACAAACAAGACACTTTTTCTACAATACAGTGATTAAACCCAAGCATCATAGTCTTCCATTCCCCCTATACCTGCCCAATTAATTTATTCCAAAAAGCCTCCTCAATGCTTTTTAACTTTCCTAGATTTAGGGATGTTTTAACAAGATAGGGATTTTTAACTCTTCATGGGCCAAAATCTGTTTGAATGCCTTTAAGTAATGAGTTGTACAGAATTTTTACTAAAAAGAAAAAAATAGAAACAACAGAAGGGGAGTGGTGGAAATTGGGCTGGTGATAAAGGTTATCAATACTGTTTGAGCATTTTTATCCCCATTGGTTAATTGCTATGTTTCTGGTTACATGAGCTCTCCCATCATTATTGCATACAGTGTGGTGCATTGTAAAGAATTCTAGGGTGGGAGTCAGAAAATTTGTATTTAGCCCCACCTCACATAATCAATGGCTTTGGGGAAATCACTTGTGGTCACAATGTATATTGTTTTCCTAGCCTTGCTTACTTTATTTTGCATCAGTTTATATGAGTCTTCCCATGCTTTTCTTAATTCTTCATATTCATTGTATTTTTATAATGTCATTCCTTTACCATTCTGGAAAGTCTTTGAGTATGGCCTTAGTAACAGATTTAATCTGTTGTTTTCTTTTTTATTACTTTATTAATTTTAAGTTTTCAACATTCACTTTCACAAGATTTTAAGCTCCAAATTTTCTAATCTTGTCCCTCCCCCCACCCCAAGATGGTGTGCATTTTGAATACCCCTTTTCCTAATCTGCCCTCTCTTCTATCTCCCCTCCTTCTCTTATCCCTTTTCCCTTCAATTTTCCTGTAGGACAGGATAGATTTCTATACACCATTGCCTATATATCTTAGGGAAATCATTTGTGGAACAAATCTTGATTCTGGAGTCAAAACATCTGAGTTCCCATCCTGCCTCTGCCACTTACTACTTCTGTGACCTTAAGCAGACCACTTCCTGTCTGTTTCTCATATGAAAAATGAAGGGGTTGGACAAGATAGCCTAAGAACTATTCTGCCTCCATATCTCTAATTCTATGATTTGTCCTCTCAATGGATCAGTTTCCTCTTTTGTAAAAGGAAAAGGTTGAACCAGATGATAGCTAAGGCCCCTTAGCTTTGGTCTTATAAGGTTCCAAGATCTTACCCAGCCTCTAGTTGCTTGACAAATGTTTGTTTAATGGAAGAATGAATTTATTCTACCAAGTACTGCCTATGGTAGCAGGACAGTTTTGAGAAACTTTCTAGCAGTAATTACTGATCAACTTACTTGGGCACACATATCTCCTTAGTGGACTCTAAGTACTTGTTGGACAGGAACTGACAAGGTTTTTTTGTCTTTGTATCCCCCAATATTTAGAAGATAGTTGGCAATTAAGGTTTACTGAATTGAAACCAAACAGTTGTTATAGGCTACATAATAACACAACTTCAGGGGTTGATGTATCCAGAACTCTGCCAAAAGCACAACTGCGTAGACCAATTTTGGGTGTGACCAAAAGCCCTCAGAGATAAAATATTGGAAATGTTCTTCCATTTTCTATGTAGACATACTTGTACACATATTGCAGGTCACTCATTCACAGACACTACCACCTCATGTATGAAGCAGAACATGGATGAACAAAACTTCAAGGGATGGGGAAGTCCTGGACCTGGGACTCTACTATTAAGACACATTCTGGTCCCCTAAGCTCAGACTCAATGGTGAAAGTGAAGGTGGTGCTGATGCCATTCTAGTAGTCGAGTATTGGCCTTTTCTCCAGGAGGGTTGAGTTTGAATCCTGGCTCTGCCACTTACTAGCTCTGTGATCCTGGACAAATTTCCTCATCTGTAAACTGGAGATTGTGATACTGGCACTGCCTACCTCAAAGGGGTATTATGGAAAAGTGTTTTGTAAACCTTAAAGCACTATGTAAATGTTGAGTTATCATTTCAAGTATTTGATTCTTACAATCCTGGATGAGGGAAAGTCTGTGCCCCTGGGCTCACACAACCCAGTAAATTGGATGTTGGACAAGTGTAACCCTCTCAATTGGTGAAGGAAAGCCCCCAAAGAGGAAGGATCATTCCTCCCCTAAATACACTTTAACCTTTGAAGAACAAGAAGGCAAGGGAATATCATAGTCTGTCATGTCTAGAGGGCTGATAACAGAGAAGAAAAGGGGAAAATGATTTCCTCTGGCTCATTCTCATATCAGGAAATGATCCAGAGACAATATGTGTTCTGGAATAAATCTTCAGAACAGATTTGCTTTTTTCCCCTTTCTTTTTAAAATTTCAACTTTATCTGACCAGTATATTCAGTTACAGTATTATGTTAGAAATGCTTAAAAGAACTTGACAAACAATGTGGTACAAAGGAAAGAAGGTTGAATTTGGAATAAAAAAAGCATTGGTTAAAATCCCAGCTTTCCCATTTACTATATCTGGGATCTTAATCTCTCTGGCCTAAGTTTCCTCATCTGAAGGGCTTGAAGCAGACCTTTAAGGCAATTTCTAGCTCTAAATCTATGATGCTGTCAATTCTAATTAAGCTCAAAACTCTTTGGCCTATGCCTACTAAATTAGCCTCTCCAATTTCCCCAAATCATAAGGGTCCTGATTTGCTACATCAAGTAGGTATTGTATCTTACCTCATATACTTGAGAATGTATCCAACAATCACACAGCAATTCACCAGAAAGATTTGGAAGAACCTGTCTCAGAACACGGAAGATCATAGTTTATGAATATGGCCTAAGTGGGAAGGCTACTTAGCCATCTTCCCCCTTCCCCACTGACTGCTGTCACAAATACCAAACTAGAGTGGAGTCTTACTCAGCTCTGAAAAGCAAAATTTGAGAACATTCAATCATGATAACACTGGTAAGAAGGTAAAAGAGTCTTTGCATTTAGCCTAACGGCTTCCCCTCATGATCTTGAGAAATATTTGATTCTAGGGAGGGCCAGCTAAAATGGTAATGTTGCTGTTTGATAGCCTAATGTTTAATTGAATTACTAAATGTGTCCAAAACTCCTGTGGACAAGGTTCTGTAGGAGACACTCCATGACATACACCTAACAGTTTAGTAAAAACAGCAGTCATGCGTTTAGCTTTACAACCCACTTTAAACTAGAATATATGATAAAAGCTACGTACTTTCCCAGAAAGAATAGGAGGCTCGCCAAAATGATGTTGGCTACTAGTGACAATTCTCTTTCCAAAAACTGAAAAAGCAATGAGGAAAAGACATTCAAATTGACATACAGGCTAGGTCTATGTAATACTTCACTAAAAAAAAAAAACACATGCACACACCGTGGGGTTTTAATCAGTGCTCTTCTTCTTCAGTTGGGAATCTTACAAGCCTTTAGGTACCTTTGCTGTTTGGTTGGTACAACCCATAGTAAAGTGTCTTACATCTGAGTTATGTCGATCTTGTTCTTCGATTTTATCATTCTTTTGTCCCATTTTGGACACCACCTTCTTCATGCCCATCTTCTAACTCTAGTTCTTCAGCCTCATCTTGGACTTCTAATTGACTTACTTCCCTTGGTGTCTCATGGCCACCACTTCCCAGGAAATTTTTGAAACTTTCCAATGTCCTTGCCCCATGGTATTCGATTATTTTTGGATTATGACCTGCAGGGAAGTATTTCAGTGTGGGAAAACTGTGGACTATAACTGATTCTACTTCATTAATTGATGAGTCTATCTTGGCAATGATTATATTTTTATTATCCTTGTAAGCTTCTCCCAGTTTATCCCAAATGGGAGCTAACTTTCTGCATTGAGGACACCAAGGAGCATAGAAGTTCACAAAGACATTAGTGTTTTCATCAAAAGCAACTTTTTCAAAGTTCTTTGCAACCAATACTTTAACAGGATCTTTATCCCAGTCATCAGGTACATTTTGGCTAACCGGATGGGAGTTGAATTTGCCCTCTAAAAACTGCTCACAGAATTCCTTTATCTTCTCAGGAGTTAATTCATCTGAGTCAGGCTTGTGCTTGGTCATATCACTTCCCATACTAATGAGGCGCATTGTTGGGCACTCTTCTTCCTTCAGATCAAAATAATTAAGGGTATTCTTGTTGTCACTGCGGTCAATATCAATGATGATAAATAGGATTTTCTCCCTGAAACTTTCAGCTGCTTTTTTGAAGTTGTTAATTTTGTCCTCAAAGTCGGGACTGCTCTTTGGCAAGAACAACAATAAATGAATTTTCCAGTGACCTGCAAAAATCGTTGAGGCAGTCTGTTCAGTGAACTCGATGACCAAGGGCAGCCGTTGGCTCTTAACGAACTTTACTATGTTCACTTTGGTAATCTCTCCATCAAAGTTGTTTCGACTTTCATCAGACTTCTTAAAGAGAATAATGCCATCTTTATCCAACTGATATTCGGAGAATAAGTCTGTGCTGTAAGTGATTCCAAATGGGATGTTATCTAAGTACTCTGCCGCCGCTGTGAAAGTCTTAACATTGGTGGAGTGAGCATCGTTGAAAAAGCCTAAAACAAAAACTTCATTGGAATCCATTAAAGACTTTATAGCAGCGGCATCTTCCAGAATAATGACAGCTGGTTGGATTCGTTTCTTTATCCATTCCACAATATCTTTAGCTTCTCTGCCATCTGTATAATCCTTAGGGAAAGATGCATCTCCATGCATAAATAACTTGATAGTAGGAAACGTTCGAATTTTAAACTGATACACTAGATCGTCCTCTTCAGCGCCATCTACTTTGGCCAATCTGATTTTAGAGCTCTCAGACTTCAATTGTTCCGCTGCCTTGGCAAACTCAGGTAGCAACTTTTGACAGGGAATACACCAGGGGGCATAGAAGTCCACCAAGAGGTAGTCATGGGCGGCCAGCGTCTCATTGAAGTTGCTCGAATTTAAGACTAGGACATGATCTTCCTCCTTTTCCGTCTTTGGAGGGTCTGCGACCTCGGTGGAGACGGCCAGGGCTAAGGAGAGCAGAGGGGAGTTTGCAGCTCTTCTGGCCGTCAGGCAGGGCAATAGATTATGGGGGCGGGAGTGGGTGGGAGTAGCTACAGTTATCTCCGCGGGCCATTCGAAATGAGCTGAGGCACGTGCTCTCGAGAGCAGCCCTAGCCTTGCCCTTCCACTCGCTATTTGTCACTGACCAGCTGGCTTTTGGAGGCAAAGGACCTGGGTTTGAATACAAACTCTGCTGCCTTACTACCTGCCTGAGACTGGGCGAGGCACTGAAGGTCTCTAGGTTTTATCTGCATGAACTGAGGGATTTGCATTAAAGCAGCCTCTATGGTCTCTTCTAGCCTAAAAATCTGACCTCTGTGGATGAAGTCAGTGATGATGATGAAATGTGTCTTTACCATGTGTTTTCTTCACATTGGTCACCTTTCTATGTGCAGCACTTTTTTTTTTTCCAGAAATTTCCTAAACCCTAGTAGTCTCATACACAGACTTCAAGTTGAACAGTATCTTTGATGTCCTCTACACTTGTAACTGGAAGGAACCTTTGAAATGAGCTAGACCTACTCATTCATTTTACAGATATGTGAACAGGACCAGGGAAGTTACATAAGTTAGTAAGTAACTTGACGTCAGAGGTTAGTAGCACCCATTAGAAGCAGATCTGACCTCAGGTTAGTACAGTGCCATAGGAAAGAGTGCTAAACTTAACTTGCTGTACTTGGGGCCATGGGAAATGTTACTCCTAATTTACCTGTGTGACCTTGGACAAATAATTGAAGTCTCTGGGTCTCAATTTCCTCATCTGTATCATCAGGGGGTTGGATTACATGACTTCAGAGATCTCTCTGAGCAGTAGCAGCAGCTGCCTAGTAACTCTATGATCTCTGACCCCAGAGCCTGCTAAGTGATTTGACCATGGTTAGAAAGGATAGGTGGTAGAGTTGGGAATCAAACCCAGGTCCCCAGACTCCAAATCTAGTGCTCTTTCTCCTACACCAAGCTGCCCAGAATATAAATCCTCGTTTCATCTGATAAAACATAGTCTTAGGTTTTTATTTTGTTGTTGTTCAGTTGTTTCAGTTGTGTAGGACTCTTTGTGATCCCATTAGAGAATGCTTTGATTATTCTCTCCCAGTTTTCTAGCATGCAAAAACAATCTCTAGAAAAGTGGGGGAAAATAGACCTTTCTCTGGAGTCTGGAGCTGTGGGGAAGAGAGATGACACAGATTCCCCAAGCTCCATATATACCTGCCAGGAACTTCATATTAAAGATTCTGTTGTTGTTCAGTTATTTTTTTCAGTTGTGTTCTACTCTTTGTGACCCCATTTGGGGTTTTCTTGGCAAAGACACTGGAGTGGTGGTTTGCTACTTCC
>NW_020954611.1:1195184-1310219 GCF_900497805.2 Vombatus ursinus | reverse complement strand
CTTGTCCTAGACCTTGAGAGACCTTCCATCTACCCATTAGAGAACAGTAGAAAAGGTCAAGAGTAAGCTTTTGCCCATCAAAAAGAAGATGCCAAGAGGAAAGTTGAAGAACAATGCCATTTTGTCCAACAAGGAAAGAGAGGGGCACACCTATCTGGTTCTATGTTCACTAGGAAGAGAGAAGTGGGGAGAGACTGCAAGAAGGGATAGAATTTAGAACTCAAAATTAAAAAAAAAAAGGCAGCAGCTAGGTGGTGCAGTGGATAGAACACCTGCTGTGGAGTCAGAAGGACCTGAGTTCAAATCTGACCTCAGACACATAATACTTCCTAGCTGCATGACTGTGGGCAAGTCACTTAACCCCAATTGCCTCATTTAAAAAAATTAAAAAATTTAAAAAAAGAATGTTAAAAATAAATTTGTTGTTACTCAGTCATTTTTCAGTCATGTCTGACTCTCCATGACCCCATTTGAGATTTTCTTGGCAAAGATACTACAGTGATTTGCTCTTTCCTTCTGCAGCTCATTTTGCAGATGAGGAAATGAAGGCAAATAGGGTTAAGTGACTTGTCCAGGATCACACAGCTTGTATGTGTCTGAGGCCAGATTTGAATTCAGAAAGAATTTAGGCCCAGCACTTTATCCACTGTGCCACCTTCCTGCCCATTAAAAAAAGTAAATTAAATAGTAAATATTCTCTTTTAAAAACATTTACTATTTTACTTTAAAATATATAGTAAATTTAAAAAAGAAATGCAAAGATCAAGACTTCTCAGAACTTCTTTGTCTTTAAGACCTTTCTACTACTTCTGTCTAGTCTTGTCAGTTCTGATCCCCTCTTGCTAGGATCTAAGCCTCTTCTATACTCTTGAGAATTAAAAGTGACCATAGGCTGATGCATTTCTACCTATGAGAACCAGTGGGTATCCTCTTCTCCCCACCAAGGGACAAATAAGTTTTGAATCAAGAGGATACTTCCCTATTAACAACAAAAATTTACCTCCTCAATCTAGTCAAGTTGAATCATTGAGGTCCACTATTGTTCTGGCCAGAGCAAAGTTTGAATAGGAGAAAATTGTGTTTAAAAGAAAATAAATGTGCCAGGCTAACTAGAGTGAATGGTTCACGTTTGTTAACAGTGGAAAAGGTAGAAGATGAGATTGGAAATATAGTATAGTGCCAGATTACCCAGGTAAGAAGATGGATTCTTATCCTGTAGGCAGTAGGGACTCCCAGAAAGTTCCTGATCAGCAAAATGACTCCCTAAAGGCATTGTTTTAGGCAGACACATATCTGGTCATAGTGTGCAAAATGGTTTGAAAGGGGAAAAGGATAGAAGAAAGAAAACTTATTAGGACTCTATTATAATAGTCCATGTGAGAGGTGATAGGGACTCAGGGAATGGAAGGAAAGAGAAGCAGGTGGTTTTATAAAGGAAGACTTTTTGGGACTTGGTGACTGATTGGGTATAAGAAACAGAGGAAGAGGGAGGAATTCAAGATGTTTTATGATTATCAGCCTCATGGTATAGAGAATGGTTCTATTATTGATTGAAATGGTCATGAGAAAGGGTTGTTTTGGGAAGGGGAGGAATAATAGCTAGAATTTATATAATTTCAAATTTAGAAAGTTAACACCTAAGATTGCCTTTGATCCTCCCTGTAAGGCAAGTGTTACAGGTTTTATTATCCTCATTTTGCTAATGGGGAAACTGAGGCTCAGAGTTATTAAATGACTTGCCTATATCACATAGCTAGTGTCTGAGGCAGGGTTTGAACCTGTCTTCCTGACTTCATTTCACTTCAATTATGTTTCCATTATACCAAACTCTAAGAGTTGTGTATAGAAATATTAAATTTAATGTGCTGTAAAGACACTTAGGTTGAAATAGATAGCAGGTAAATGAAGAAATAGAACTAATAATCAAGCAAGATGCCAGGGTTAGAGATTTAGGTTTGAGGATCTTATGTATAGGTAAGGACAAGAGAGGAGGTTAGATCTCCATAGCGGAGAATAGAGTAGAGGGAGAAAAGAAGGGGATAAGTACTAAAGTATTACCATTTAGGTTAGGGGATAAAGAAGGAAAACTGACAGAAAGGATGCAGGAGGAGCTGCCAGAACCATAAGGAACAGGTTGCATTCCATCTGTTTTGGAAATATTCTTTGGATGACAAGCCTTCTCTTAGGTCCAGTTTCTCTGGTATCCTTCTAAGTGAGTGGTTTGAAATGCATAATGATCATTGGACTGTGCCCTTAGCCTCTCTCCTTAGAGAGTCTAAGCTTCAGGGATAACATGAATGATCCTTATGCGCCTTGTTTATTTTTAATTGGTGGGAAAATATCTGGTCTTATGATATCTTCCTGTCTATTGATTTTCTTCATTTCCTTAAGACATTCTCACATTCTCCTTCAACAGCTACCACCATTTTGATCCGTGATTGTATTTGTCTCTTCTGCAGATTTATCAACCTGATTTTAAATTCACAGTAGTAGATCTGCAGAAGGATACTGAACCTTTAATTGATGAAGTGCCTCACTGCCTTCATGCCAGAAGGAAATGGTATGTTAGTGTATTTATGTGTTGGTGGGATTGGGAGGTTGGTGGACAGAAGACTCAAAGATGTAACAAGACTAAACAAACATAAGAGGGATGATATCTGATATTCTGCCTCTTCCTAAGGCAGTGGTTTTCAAAATGTTCCCAAGACCCTTTTAAGGGGTCTGTGAGGCCAAACCTATTTTCATAATAATACTAAGATTCTATTTGTCTAACAAAAGTATTCCTCCCTTTCCCATCTACATATCTGTATGGGGCCAGATACATTTTAGTCAAAGCAACATATTGCAACAGATTCTATGTAGAAGCAGGCATGAGAATCTAGCTAATTATTAAGAATTTAGCCAAATATTAAAGAGATTTGCAAAACCATATAAAACAATGTCACTCTTCTCATTAATTTTCTGTTTTATAAAATATAATTCTTTTTCATGAAAATGTTATTTATATTAATATGTGATGGGTTTATTATTATTTTAAATGAATTAATAAACATTTTAAAATTACTGGTTTTAATTTCTAATATAAATAGTGATGGATACAACTCACATAAACAAAAGTTCTTTGGAGTCCTCAATAATTTTTATAAGTGTAAAGGAGATCTGTAACCAAAAGTTTAAGAATTGCTATACAAAGAATCAGAAACTAGATTCAGCTTAAGAATCAATCATCAAATTGTGCAAATTCTTAATGCACCATCTTTCTAAGGTCTAAAAACCTGATCTAAAAGTTCCTCAGAACAGAAATGTGCAGACAACCAGTCCCGGGCAGGAAAATCTTTATTTGAGGAGGAAATGTCAAACTCTGCTGGGCCTCCTACATGTGAGATTGCTGGTAGAAAGAACTGATTGAGGTTTGAAATCCCTTATCTGCTAACTTTCTGGGATGGCTAAAGGAGAGTTACCCTTGAGACCAGATAAGAAGGAGAAGAAAAGCTATTCAGGAAATACAAGGTCATTTTCTAACTTTATCCAACCAGCCAAGAACAGCAGAATTGTAACCTGAACTTTCCTGATAACTCCTGTGGTGAAATAGGTCCTTAAAAATAATCCAATATAAATATCCAAGGACTTGGAGTCAAGAGATCTGGGTTCTCTTTTCTTCTCTGACTTAACCAGCCAGGTGTTTTTGGTCAAGCCAATCTGCCTAAGTAAAATAAAGTCATGCAAGGTCATCAATTCAAGAGACATATTTATTAAGTGACTACTATATGCCAGATACCACTAGAGACACTATTGAAATAAAACATCCCCTGCCCTCAAAAAGCTTTCATTCTATTTCAGGGACACAACACATACACACAAAAGCAAATAAAAAATTGTGTACAAAATAAACAAAATCATTTCTAAACAATAGCACACTAAAACTGGGGGAGGGGAAGATTAGGAGAGGTCTCACATTGGATATGGCACTTTAACTGTTCTTTGAAGCAAGCTAGGGATTCCAAGAGATGGAGTCGGGGGTGGAAGTGCATTGCAGACTTGGGGGACCAGCTGTGCTAGGACATGGAGGCTCACAGAGAGACGGGCCATCATACACAGGGAGCTACTTGTGGGCCATTTTGAGAGGAATGGTGAGTTTGTAAAGGGGAGTAAAATGAAAACATAAAGACTGACAAGGTGGGTAGGAGCCATCTTTTGGAAAGCTTTAAATGCTAAAGAAAGATATTTTGTCTTAAAGGAAACAGGGACACACTGAAGAAAGTCAGTGAGTGATACAGTCATATGTCTGTTTCAGGAATAGCAACTTAACGGTAGAATGGACAATGGAATGGAATGGAAGGAGAAGTAGGTAAGCAGAGAATTCCATTAGGAGGTTATTCCAATGCTACGTGGTACAGATTAGGGCAGTGGATGAGCATGGAGCCTACAGTCAGGAAGACTCATCTTCCTGAGTTCAATTCTAACCTCAGACACTTACTAGCTGTGTGATCCTGGGCAAGCCACTAGTCTGTTTGCTTCAGTTCCTCATCTGTAAAATGAATTGGGGAAGGAAATGGTAAATCACCCCAATATCTTTGCCAAGAAAACCCCAAATGGGGTCATAAAGAGTTCGATATGACTAAAAAATGACTGAACATCATCATCATAGTACAGATAAGAGGTAATGAGAGTCAGTGACTGCCAGATGAGTGGAGAAAAGAGTATGGATGTGAGAGATGTGGACGTAGATTCAATAAGTCTTGACAAATTATTGGGAATGGAGTGTGGAGCGAGGGAGAGGCAAGAATCAAGGATGACTGATATAATCATAAGGTGACTGGAAGGGTGGCGCCCTCCTTAGAAATAGTGAAGTTTGAAAGAGAAATGGATATTTAGGGATGGCCTGTAAGGCCCTTCCCATCTCTAATATTTTGCAATACTAGGGTCCTCTACCCTTCTTGGGCTCCTAATGCCCCACCACTACCTTCCAAGGTTATAAAAGGGAGAGTTTTTTTTTTTTCTAGAAGGGCACAAACAGGGCCAATGCTACTTTGTTCCCTGCTATCAATTAGTTTGCATTAATTAAGCATGTATTATATGCTGAAAATACTGCTGTAGTAGGGAATGAATGGGGATTTAGAGGTGACAGTTTCAAATTGTTTATGTGTTACAGTTAATATGTTAACTATATTATATTAACATAGAATTAACATGCTATAGTTAATGTATTCACAGACAAAGAATTTGGGTTCAAGTATGGGCTGTACCATTACCCAGTTTGGGCAAATCATTTGATTTCTTTGGGTCTCAATTTCATAGTTTTGTCAAATAATTAATTTAGTGTTCTATTTTTTTTTCTTTTGTTTTGCTGAGGCATTTTTTTTTTACTTGCACATAAAAAGGGAGAACTGAACCATGGACATTCAAACTGGTCTCATAGCCACATTCTCAGTCAGGCAACAAACATTTATTAAGTGCCTTCTATGTGTCAGACACTTTGCTTAGTGCTGGTCATATAAAGAAAGGCAAAAGATATCCCCCGCCATACTCAAAGAGTTCACAATCTAATGATCTCCAACCCATTGGAGTTAGCTGAATTATTTATGGTCTTAAAACTGGGTGGAGAAGAGAATGGATAATTTAGAAATGGTACAGAGTTAAAAGATAAATAGTGGGTGGGTGGAAGTACAAAGTTGGGAGAGGGGGATTAATGGAGGTATAGTTTACCAGGCACAGTGACCAAGTTGTGATTGGATCATTTTGGGAATTAGCACTGTCAGCTGAGCAGCTGTCCTGCCTAGAGACAACATTCTTTCTCATGGGAACACATCTCCTCATAATTTCTTTATGTTAGTAATACCTAGTCTACTCATAAGCCTTTGCAGTGATGTTATTCTCTCTAGAAAAACATGTACACATACATATACACACACAAAATTAGACAAGCCTAGTTCTCTTCTACAGGATCGTAGACTAAAACTAGAAGGGCCCATTGAAATCAATTTGTGTTAACTTATCAGGCAGAGTGTTGGAATCAGGAAGATCTGAGTTCAAATTCTATATATCATGTATTTATTGTTCTTGGGCAAGTTACTTAATCTCTCGGGGTCTCAGTTTCCTCATCTGTAAAATGAAAGGAGGAAAGATTTGATGGGTCTTTCTAGTTCTAAATCTGTGATTCTATGATGAACCTCATTTTATGGATGAAGAAAGAAATTGAAGACTAGTTAAGTTACATGATTTTCCCAGTATCAAATAAATTACAGCGGATGATGGATTTGAATCTAGGTCTTTTGACTCCCCCAATCCAATCCCCTGTTGTAACATGACCTATTTCTTTCAGAGATTTGAGTCCAAACCACACCTTTCCCACTCATTGATTCATAACTGCAACAAATAATATCATTGCATGTAGAAAAGACACGTCAGTCAACTCCTTTACGACTCCATGCACCATTTATGTGACTACTGAGACCAAAATACCTCTGGCTATCACTTTTCTATTTGAGTGGTCTCCCACAATGAAAGCTCTTTGAGAGCTTGTATAACCCAGAGCTTAGTGCAGTGAGTTTAGCACAGTGCTTGGCTCACAGTTAGCACTTTTCATGCTTTTCATTCATTTATTTATCTGTCCATGCATGAATACTCTTGTATGCATTCCAACATCCAAGGCTTTATCCACTGTAACTTTAAACTAGATATCTCTAGAATTTCAGTTCTACTATTAGAGTTATGAAGAGGCAACACAATTTAGTGGGCAGAGTGCTGACCTTGAAATAGAAAGACCTGGGTTTGAATTGCATCTCAGATATTTACTATCTATGTGACTGAGGTTCAGAGTAGTTAAACTCAAGGTTAACCTAGAGGTTGAGTTTAAAGTAAAGGTTTTTAACCTCTCTTGAACCTCAGGCTCTTCATCTCTAAGATGGGGATAAAAATAGGTACTCAGTAAGATGATTTGTTCATAGTACCTTGTAAACCTTAAATTGTTATAGGTCTGCTATCATAATGAGCTAGAATGAATGTTTGACTTGAGCCCAGATAACTGGGTTCAAATCCCGTTCTTGATCTTTATTAGTCATATGACCACGGGTAAAGAATTTCCTTTACCTTCTGTAAATTTCCTCATCTATAAAAAGGGAACAATCATATTAGTAACTCCTTCATTAGATTGTGAGAATCAGATGAAATAATATACATGAAGCACTCTGTAAACCTTAAAGTACTATATAAATACTGATTTATTCTAGTATTCTATTCTATGATTTTAATAGAAGGACCAGGTGAATCAATTATACCAATTTATGCAAGGATTTTTATAATAATATTACTTTAATTTTACTATAACTTCTCCTATATGTGCAAATTTAAATGCACTTTAAAATGCATTTTTGAAATGAAAATAATTATCAGCAGATGCTATAATTTTTCTTTAAAATAAAATTTTTCATACTACTGTGATATAGGCAAATGCTCTGCATTAATTGATGCAGATTGGGTCCTTTGAGGTTTTTTAAAAAATTCTGCTTAAATTCCTTAAGTTCCCTTCTAGCTCTAACAGTCAATGACTCCAACTTTGTACAATTCCTCATTTAAAAAAAAATTCTGCATGTGAATTTTCTGTACTATTTCATGGGCTTATAGATAGGATTAGTTTCCTACTTGTAGTATTTGCAAACTTTTCAAAGGTGTAAAGTTTTAATTGTTTAATGGAAATGAATACCTTTAAATTCTCTAACATGCCTAATAATTTCTTTCAAATAAAAGTGTGACCACCAAGTACATGGATTCCTATAGACCCACTGTTATTGTTAAAAGTTCATCGTGATCTGCTGAGACTTAATCAAAGATTAAGGTTCTTTCTGACTTTAAGGGGAGAAAGAGGAAGGGCAAAATGAAATGATTCTAAAGGATTTGTTTTATGATGAGAAGAATCTAACAAATATGCATTCTCTCCAAAGTAAACAGAAAATAAGGAAATCATTTGAAAACAACTTCTGAAATTGTAAAAGAGATATAACTACATTAATCTTAGAGAGGTAATTAATCTTCAGGCTATGGAGTAAAATAGTTATGATGATGCAAAGCACAGCTGCTGAATATACGAAGCAGTAACACTTTATGAGATCCAAGGAAATTCACTAAACGGAGGCAGTGTAGAAGAGTGGAAAGAACACAGCCCAGCATGCAGGAGACCTGGGTTCAGGTACTGGCTCTACCACTGGTGTGCTATGTGATCATGACAAGTCACTTCTTTTCACTGGCCATCAGTTTCCTCATCTGTAGGACTGAGAGGGAGGATTGGACTGAATGATTTCTAAGATTCCTTCTAGTTCTAACATGCTGCATTCTATGGTAATTGACTACTGGATGTCCTAAGGTTTTTACCAGGTCTAACATTCTGTGTCAATAAGTCCAAAACAGAACTCATTTATCCTATCCCCCTTCACCTAACCCTTCCCTCTTCTGAATTCCCCTATTACTGGTAGATACCACCGTCATCCCAGGCTTCTAAGCTGGGAGTCATCCTAGGCTGCTCATTCTCCCTCACCTCACATATCCTGTCCATTACCAATCTTGCCATTTATATCTTCTCAATATTTCTCCTTTCACACAGTCATCACTCTAATTGAAGTCCTTATCTCTTCTCATCTGCACTCTATTAGTACAGCCTTCCTTTTAATGGGTCTCCCTGCTTCAAATCTCTCCCCACTTCAGTCCACCTTTCACTCAGTTGCTAACTATAGGCCTGACCATTTCAAGTCTTGCATTCAATAAGCTCCAATGGCTCTCTATTTCCTCTGAGATAAAATATAAAGTCCTCTGTTTGGCATTTAAAACCCTTCACAATCTGGTGCTTTCCTAACTTTCTAGTCATCCCACACTTGGCTCCATCTCATGTATAGTCCATGACCCAGCTCCCTCAGCCTGTTTTTTGGTCCTTATACATTATCTTTGACTAATCTTTATTATGCCTTCTGTGTTTATGGCTATTGCAGGAAAGTCCTCTAAGCAGCTTATATTCTAAAGGAGTTTTCTTATCAGTTTTTTTTATTTTCTAACTTTAAGATAATTTATTTTAAAAATTTAAGTTCTAATGTCAGTATTATCACTCTGGGACAAGAAACCTTTCAAATTTCCATCATTGCTTGGGATCTTTCTGTTTCCCATCAGAGCTATTGTCTTAGACACATAGATATAAAGCTAGAAGACAGACATCATCTAATCTAACCCTCTCATGTTACAGTGAAGATACTAAACAAACTGAAGGATTTAAATGATTTGCTCAGAGTAACATAGTTATAAAGCATCAGAGCTGGGGTTCAATCTGAGATTCCTTGATTCCAAAATCAGCACTCTTTCTATTGAACTACACTGCCTCTAATACGTGTAGATATTTGATATTTCACTGAACTCCACATTTTTTCCAAGGTAGGAGGTAGAAGTGGGTTAGAGTGGGCTTTTGTGAGGATTTCTAAGATAAAAAATATTCACATTACCTATCATTATAGCAAAATGAGGATTGGCCCATACACCTATCTTTGTACAGTGGGCAGCAAAGGGGGCATGGCTTAAAACAAGGCTGAGAGCAGGGGAAATTAAAGTCATTTGGTGGCCTTAGAGAATTTGCACCACTGGAGAAGAGAGCCCATTATGAAACCCAGGCCTTGTACTCAATTAGAGAAGCTGGGGAGAATTCATTTGGCAGAGTTTTAGCTCAAGTCCTTTTGAAGTAATGTTTCTATAGTGATTTATAGAATGAATTTATAGAATGAATGAGAGATTAGGAGAAAAAATTTTAACTGTGGATCGGAAAGATGCAGAAAGCAAAATGACAACTCTCATTTCAGAATCAATGGACCAATTAACCATGGCACATTCAGCTCAACTCAATGGAAGCAGAGAACCAGCTCCCCCACAGCCTTTTTCTAGTCTTGTCTCAGAAATCAACAACAATGTGAATTGTGTTTTGTTGAGGCTTTTTCCTAGCCTAGTGAGCTTTACGCTTCTTGTTTTCCAAAACTTTGAAGTGTCATTGATGCCATGCAGACCTCAGAAGTACCAAATCTGTGCCCATTCGAAATTTCAAACAGTTTTTATGACTAGATAAACAATAGCTACAATCATAATTTGCACTACAGAACACTTTAAGATTTATAAGCACTTTCCTCAGAATAAAACTGAGTATTATTATCACCATTAGAGGCTGCTTATCTTGAGCCAGGAGTTTCCAAATGCCTGATACTATTTACAAGGCCCAAACCAGTGATAGATTGCTGCTTAGGAGAACTATCAAAAAATAGAGAAGCAAGGGCTCCACTGGTCACGTTTCTCTGATTGCAGTTCATACTTGTATTCACTGTTGCCCATCCCTTGACTCCTCTCTTTCTCTCTCTCTCTCTCTCTCTGTTTGCGTCTCTGTCTCTCCTTCATTACTGTACTTGGACTTGGGGCCAACCTTGTGAAGGATTCCTCTTTTGACCCAAGGTCCTCCTTTTTTTCTGTCTTACTTATTCTAATGCTAAATCCTATTAGGAATGTACCCCAGGGCACTCTTCTCAAAGTGTGGGCAAAAGGGAAGGTCCAAGAAGCAAAAGCAGCTGGTTCAATCCAGATAAATAATGCCAAAATGGAGCACATGACACCAAAATCCCATCATTTCTTGCTCCTCCAATGCTGATGGCCCTTGTGCGTTTGTGTTAGAGCATCATGGGCCTTTAAACTCAACTGAAATGTACATCTTTGAATACCACTCCCTAATCCTTATAATAATAACACAAGTAGAAAGACTAACTTGTGTCTCCCAGCCTCTATTGTATTTTTGCTAGCACTTGATTCTTTGACTCTGACCTAGCACTCATCACCAAGACTGGTCTCTTCCCATTACCAAAGCTATCCATATGCCAATAGCCTTCCTACTCCTTGATCACCTTCAGTACTCTGTTGTAAATAATGTCACTAATTTGTTCCCTGAATGGTAGGAGAATGGTCAAGGATCTCAGATTTAGAGATAGAGGTATCTTCAGGAGTCATCTGGTCTAGTTCCCTCATTTTATAGGTGAGGAAGCAGAAGTGACCTGTCTAAAGTCACACAACTAATAAGTGTCAGAGCTAGGATTTAAACCCAAGGCCTTTGCTCCTAATCCAGCAGTTTTTCCACTGTGCCACTGGGAGAGAACTCCACATTACTGTGACACTGTGGTCACTTTCACCTCCCTCCCCCACAGAACCCCAACTTCTTGACAACTTTCAGCATGACACTAATATTTGCACACCCCACCCTCTGGCTTCCTAGTTTTCAGATCCTGGACTCATGCATTCACTCACCTGTGACCGCCATCGTTGGAGTATTTCAGTCCTGCCTTCTTTCCTTGCCCAATGACTGTTAGCTACCTTCATCCCTATGTTGACTCATAGACTCTCAAAGACCCAGAGAAAGATTGAAAATAAAAATCTATCTACAAAGCTTCAATTATTCTACTGTAGGGCACTGGTGTGGGGTGTACCTTTTATCTTCTCATAGTTTTGCCACTAAATTCTTAGGCTTTTAACATCCAGTCTTTGCAAGCATCAGACAGGGATGTATATTATGTTCATGTTTGCCCTTCTAGGTTGCAAAATGAGAAATAAATCTTTTAATATCTTTGCCTAAAAGGATAATCTCTATAACCAGGGAAGGAGAAATGACCCAGATAGTAGAAGCTCATTATTTTATGATCACTGTCTCAACTGTAATGAACTTAAAAAGGTGAACATGCTTTAGCTGAAATCTCTTTCAATTCCAGCCAGATAAAAGCCAATCAAGCCTTCAATTCTCAAGAATAGTTGCCCACAGAGTTTCAAACATTCATTATTTGCTCATGCTGGCCAGTTAGTCCAGACAGATTTTCTGACAACTTGCTTCCCAGCAAGGATTCTAAGGAGTGGACTCTTCCATATTATACCTAAGCAGAGTAGGACATGTCTTGTTTGTATATTACAGGCCAACAGACATTCTTACACAGTGCCTATCTCTTGACACGGAAGCTATGGAGCCACTTGTAAAACATGTTTAGAAGTGCTCCTATTTTTCAAAATGCCCAGAGATCAAATGGCAGACACTGATTTTTCTAGCATTTCTGCAAACAAAGCACTTAAGTGTGCTTGTCAACAATACCCTTTTTTCTCCTCTCTCATTCTTTACCAAGTAGGACAGAATCACTTGTGATAATGGGGCTTTGGGAACACAGGTTTGGAAACTTGTTGATATTTAGAAAATTTGCAAAACAGAAATCAGATCTAGGCCTGGATCTCTTTTCCCCAACAGTTGTTTCTGGGGGACCTATGTTGAGTCTGTATGATCACAAGTATTATGGATCACATCACAGCCTTCTTTAATTCTTTGATTCTGGTTTTTAAGTTGACCCACATACTTTTTAGTATTCTTTGGCTGAGTAATTTGGGATTTTCTCTCTACATATGTTTCTTCCTTTTTTTCTTTCTCTTCCTTCCTTCCTTCTTTCTTTCTTTCTTTCTTTCTTTCTTTCTTTCTTTCTTTCTTTCTTTCTTTCTTTCTTTCTTTCTTTTCTTTCTTTCTTTCTTTCTTCCTTCCTTCCTTCCTTCCTTCCTTCCTTCCTTCCTTCCTTCCTTCCTTCCTTCCTTCCTTCCTTCCTTCCTTCCTTTCTTTCTTTCTTTCTTTCTTTCTTTCTTTCTTTCTTTCTTTCTTTCTTTCTTTCTTTCTTTCTTTCTTTATTTCTTTTTTTCTTTCTTCTTGCCCATGGTCACACAGCTAGGAAGTGTCTGAGGCTGGATTTGAACTCAGTTCCTCCTGACTCCAGGGTCAGTGCCCTATCCACTGCACCACCTAGCTGCCCCTGGGGCTTATTTCTTACTTAAAAAATAAATAATAATCAAGGCTTAAAAAAGGGAAACAAAATGGTGCAGTAGAAAGAATATTTGATCTCCAGTCAGAGGAGACAGGTTCAAATCTTATCTCTGCTTGCTCACTATCTGTGTGACTAAGAGAGATTCGGTCTCCCTGGTTATCCATTTCTTCATTTCCAAAACTGAGGGGATTAGACTGGCTGACCCCTGAAGTCCCTTGTAGCTAAAGACATATGATCCTATGTCAGTAGTTTTTTAAAAATTGACAGGAAGTTTCTTTTGAATTGTTATGATTATAAAAAAGTGGTAAGGTTGATCTCTCTGTACTATGGTGATAACACTAATATTAACATAAGCTTATGCAGTGCTTTACAGTTTACCAAGTACTCTCCTCATAACAATTTAAAATTCTGTTTTATGGTCAAAAGTATCTTACTGTTCTGTAATCCCAAGCCTGAATCAATGAACTGGCCCAAACTAGGCTTATGAAAGCCCTTACTTGATCTGACCATCCTCTAGAACTACTTGTTTTATGTCTCTCCTCCTTTTCATGGCTAAACTGCTTGAGAAAGGCACATAGTGCCTCTCACTCAGTGCCTCTCCTTCCTTTTCTGTCACTCTCTTCTAAGCCTTTGGCAATGTGGCTTCAGACCTCATCGCTTGATTGACACAGCTCTCTTCACAGCCACTAATCACCTCATAGTTGCTGAATCTAATGGTCTTTTCTAGGATTTCAAACTTCTTGACCTCTTTGCTTCCTTTGACATAGTTGATCACTTTCTTCTTCTGGATACTCCTTCCTCTCTAGGTTTTTTGTGACACTCCTCACTCTCCTGGTACTCTCTCTCTACCTGTATGACAATTCCTCTTCCATCTCCTTTAGGGATCTCCATCCAGGTCATGCTCTGTGAGTGCAACTGTGAGTGTCCTACAAAGCTCTGTCCAAGGTCCTCTTCTCTTCTTCATCTAGATTATCTATCTTGCTTGGTCTAATAATCTCCCACAGGTTCAATTATGATCTATATACTGATAATTTTCAATATATTTATACAGTCCTAACCTCCTGTCCTTCCATCTTGAATCACTAACTGTATCTTGGACAACTGGAACTGGATTTCCTATAGGTATCTCAAACTCAACATATCCAAAATATCTAATTTCCTCTTATATCCTAAACCTAGTGCTTTTCTGAACTTCCTAATTATGGTCTAAGGGACCATCCTCTTCCTAATCTCTCAGGCTCACAATCTTGGTTTCATCCCAGATTCCTAACTCACATTCAACCTAGATAGCCAATTTGTTGGCAAGTCTTTTCATTTCACAATATCTCTTTTATATATTCCCTTCTTTAACTCATACCATCCCTACCCTGGTGCAGACCCTCACCTCATACCTGAACTACTTCAGTTGCCTTCTGGTTGGTCTCCCTTCTTCCAGTTTCTCCCTATTTCAGCCCATCTTTCACTAAGCTGCCAAAATAACTTTTCAAAAATGCAGATCTGACCATGCCACCCCCTACTTAATAAATACCAATGACTCTCTGTTACCTCCATGATTTAATATAAAATACTGTTTAACTTTTAGACCTTTTCACAATCTTGTTCCTTCCTGACTTTCCAGTCTTCTTATATTTTACATCCCTCCATGTACTCTTTAAACCAGTCACATTGTCCTTCCCTCTATTCCTTGACTATGACACTCCATCTCCTGACTTCATGCCTTTCCAATGACTGTTCTCCATGCTTAATATGCTTTGACTCTTGGCTTCCTTGGCTTCTTTTGGGACTCAGCTCAAATACTATTGTTTGCAAGATTGGCCCCTGGCCTCCCCACCTACCAGCACTAGGTCCACTCCACTCCACTTCATTAACTCTTAGAGAGCCTAATAAAATGTTATTTAATAGGAACTAATGTAAACCATTTGAGTTTACAAAATCAACCATTTAAGA
The DNA here is from genome assembly GCF_900497805.2 of Vombatus ursinus. Lineage (NCBI taxonomy): Eukaryota > Metazoa > Chordata > Mammalia > Diprotodontia > Vombatidae > Vombatus > Vombatus ursinus. The sequence goes on along the minus strand of NW_020954611.1, from coordinate 1,295,427 downwards.
CTAGCACAATGCCTTGCACATTGTAAGCATTTAATAAGTCCTTGTTGACTGACTAATTGACTGGAAGAGACATAATTAGACAACAATTTCTATGAAAAAAGTCAACAAACTTAATATGAATGAGCAGTGTGACAGAACAGTCAGAACAGTTAACATGAGCTAACACTGCATTTAATAGAGGCCAAAAGTCGAAAAGGAGGGAGGTAATAGTCCCAGCATACCTTACTCTATTCAAGTTATTTAGAGAACACAGCTAGGTGGCACTGTGGAGAGAATGCTGGGCCTGGAGTCAGGAAGACTCATTTTCCTGAGTTCAACCCTGGCCTTAGACACTTACTAGCTGTGTGATCTGGGGCAAGTCACTTAACCCTGCCTCAGTTTCCTCATCTGTATAATGATCTGGAGAAGGAAATGGCAAACTACTCCAGTATCTTTGCCAAGGGAACCCTAAATAGAGTTGTCAAGGGTTGGACACAACTGAAATTTGTTGGACACACAGGGAATACTATGTTCAGTTCTTAGTGCTTTATTTTAGCATGGTCATGAATAATCTGGAGTGGGTCTAGAGAAGGGGTTCGCAATCATTTTTGTGTTTGTGTCACGGACCTCTTTGGCAGTCTGGTGAAACTTAGGGATCCCTTCCCAGAATAATGCATTTAGGTATGTTTAATACATAGGACCACAAAGGAAACCAAATATAGCAAAATTTAGTTATCAAAATACTTTTAACAAAACCAACTTCATGGACCCCAGGTTAAGAACTACTTGTGGAGAGAAGGTAGAGGCCAAGATGGTGAGCAAACTGTCAAGAATTCTAGTCAGTTGAAATATCAGTTGAAAGAACAGGATATGTTAATTCTTGAAAAGAGAAGACGTGGGGAGGGAGGGATTTGATAGGTGTATTTGAAGGTTATTTTTAAGGAAAAGGAGGTTAGATTCCACCTGGCTATTGGAAATTGAAGGGTACTTGGTCATTAGAGGGAAAATGAAAAAAAACAACCAAAAAAAATCCTAATAATCAGAGCTGCACCCAAATGAAATGGGATGGCTTGGGAAGCACTGGGCTCTCTACTAAAGGTCTCCCCACTGAGGCTGGATGATCACTTGTTATTTAGGGATTCTTGGACAGGCAGGGGTTGTAATAGGTGATCATGAGGATTTCTTCCAACTCAGATTCTGAATTTTTATGATTGTGTTAGAGACCACATTTGTTTGTTTGCTTTTCCTTTGCATGTCCCTGGCACAGTGTCATACCCATGGTGGTTCCTAACTAACTATTTCCAGTATCCTTTAGTTTGAAGGTCATAGTTGTAGAGTTCAAATGTCTGAAGGTTTATCAAAAAGACTAGGCAGTGTAGCATGGTATGTAGAGTTGTGCTTGGCAGCAGTAAAATAGGGGTTCATATCCTTATTCTGAAACACACTCACACCGTGACCTTGAGCAAGTCCTTAATTTCTCAGCACCTTGAAGCTCTTTAAAATTCTAAGGTGTAGCATTCTTCATGTGTTTTGGTAGAGAAGTTTCCCCTTTAAGAGTTCCCTACAGTGATGAAATCATAAACCCAGGTCCCTTCCTCTCTCTCCTCAAAAAAGTCAATTATAAGGATTGATTTCATTCTGCTTGGCCCCATTGATTCCAGAGGGTAGAAGTAAGACCAATGGGTAGAAAGATATAAGTTTCAACTTAATTTAAGAAAAAAAAATCCTAAGATTTAGAGCTATAAAAAGAGAACAGGCTGTCTGAAGAATTTGTGAGTTCCTATCACTTACTATAGATTTTTCAGTGAAGGCTAGGTAACCAATTGTCAAGGGATGTTGTGAGAAGATGATTTTTCTTCAGATAATGGGTTCTGCTAAGTGGCCGCTGAGGGTCCTTCCAACTCTTGGATACTCTGTTATCCTATAGTTTGCTTATTCAATGAATTCATCATTTAGCAATCAACAGATTGTTTCATCCTCAACCTGTAAACATGTTATTCATTCATTCCACAAGCATTTATTAAATACTATTGTGTGCCAGGCATTATGCTATGCACAGTTGAATAGTCACATAATTCATAGAGGTGTTCATAGAATTTTAAACAATCAGTAAAAATGTTTAAGTGCCTACTACATGCCAGGCAATATGCTAAGTACTGAGGATACAAAAGATGGCAAAAGGTAGTCCCTGTCTTCAAGAAACTCATAATCAAATGGAGCAGACAACATGCAAGCAAATAACAAGCTATACGTAGGATGAATAGGTAAAAAAAATTAACAAAGGAAAGACACTATAATTAAGAGGGGTTGGGGAAAGCTTTCTTTAAGAGATGAGATTTTAGTTGGGACTTAAAGGAAGCCAGGGAGATCAGTAGTCAGAGCACAGGAGGAAAATGCCCGGAGGTGAGAGATGGAACGTCTTGTTCACGGAACAGCCAAGAGGCCAGTGTCATTGGATTTTGAAAAGTATAAAGGGCTTTCTAGATCATCTTGTCCAAACCTACTATTTTCAAAGGGATAAACTGAGGCACAGAGAGGTGAGGTGATTTATAGTTTTAGAGATATAGAACTGTAAGGTCTAGACTCCAGAAGCTATCTGTCCAACTCCCTCCTTTAACAGAAGAATATACTGAGGACAGTGAGGTTGATTTGTCCAAGGTCACAAAGATAGCAAGGATTAGTAGAAGTGGGATTTGAACTCAGTACTTCTGTCACTAATGCCACCATGCTGCCATTACTGCTCCATGTTGCCTTGTCCAATATCCGGGTAGAATGTGTATCAACTACTTGTAGATACCCCACAAATCAATGCACCTGAATGATGACGGAGGTCATTTCTTTACATATATTCTTTTTTTCCTTTTTTTTTAGGCAATTGGGGTTAAGTGACTTGCCCAGGGTCACACAACTAGTAAGTGTCAAGTGTTCGGTCTGAGGCCAGATTTGAACTCAGGTCCTCCTGACTTCAGGGCTGGTGCTCTATCCACTGCACCAACTAGCTGCCCCTCTTTACACACATTCTGGAAATAGCTTAGAGATACTATGAAGATTGACTGCTGAATCTACATGTAACAATTGGAAATGTGGTAAGTAGCAGATTCATTTGATTCACAGAGTGTTCACATCACAGAAGACATGCTGTTTCTGCCATATCTCATTCCCTTATGTTGTGAGGCAGTGAGATCCTGTGAGAAAAGCAAAGAATTTAGAATTAGAGACTGGTTCTAGTCTTGGCTCTAAGATTAAGTGTTATCTGTGTGACCTTGGGTACATCACGTCACTTCCCTCACTTGGGTATCCTCATACATTAAATGACGATCTTGGATTCAATGATCTCTCAGATCCTGTCCAGCTCTATGTTTCTACGGTATATCAACACCAAGAGCTTTTCCATGCAAACAGCAGAGTTTATTTAAGGAAAAGATCAGCTCAACAGGGTAGGTGCCAGGTTCCACTAGGCAATACCACTTAGTGGCCTTTTATTTAGTGGAAACCAAAGAAAATGAATCATGTTCTGAATATTTCTTTTTAGCAGAACTCTGCTGGCCTCTGACACCAGCTTTAATAGGTTTTTATCAATTCAGAAAATAAATTTCCTTCCTCTTAGCATTGCTTCATTAATATTTGTGAAATAGATTATTCTAACTCTAGCATATGTCTGTGTCTGCCCACCCACAGCAGCAAACAACCCTCAATTAGCTGAAAGATCTGATATTCATTTCATGACACCTGTGTAGTATCAACACCTGAAATGCCATCATCAGCCCAGAGTTCTCAGTATTGCCCCTCAGATAGCAGGCATCCTTTTCAAATGCCCTATGGGACAGAGGGATGAAACCTTAATTTAAAAAAAATCTCAACTAATTTTATTTCCTTTGTCTAAAATTGCAATCGCTTCTGAGCAGAAGCAACACTGTATATTATGTTCACAGCTGTACCAATAGGAGAGCAGTTAGGAGACACTAGACCCAAAGATACATGTGTTTGCATACATCCAGATTTCTATATGTGTGTGCATATGCATGCATGTGTGTGTGTGTATAGTCCTCAGTGATTTATAACTTTTTAAAAGAACTATTAATCCAAATGAAAAACATTCCATAGTCAATTAAAAATGAGGACTTTTTTTTGGTAACATGGATATTGGTTCTCTACTGCAGAAAGGTATTTGGTCCATCAGCCCTGGAAAGGACTGAGGTTCTCTAGTCTGCCTCCTATAGGTCACAGATGAGGAAACTGAGGCCCAGGTAGCGAAAGGGACTTGTTCTAGCCCCGTTGCTGTTTAATGGCAGCACTGGTACTAAAATTATGACCTTAGAGTTAGAAGGGACCTTGGGGGTCATTTGATGCAATGCCTTTATTTTGTCCATGTGGCGGAAGTGACTTGTTAAAGTAATCACAAGTTATAAATAGCAGAGCCAAGACTGGAGTCACTGCTTCCATCTCATTTTCCATCCTAACTTATGTTCTTTCCTCTTGCCTGAAGAGAAGGAGAGTTTTAAGGAGGATGTTATCAACTGTGTCAAATGCTACAGAAAGGTCAAGTAAAGCGAGGACTTTGGGAAGGCCGTTAGATATTCCAAGAAAGAAGTAGCTGGTGACCTTCAAAGATTCAATTTCTATGGAATAATGGAGAGGAAAGTCAAACTATTAACCATAGCAATGGATGGTGAGAAAACAGAAACAGTGGGATTTGAAGATATTGGAAATAAAGGAAAAATAATATGGTAACTAGAGAGGGAAACAGGATTAAATAAAGGGTTTTATTCATATTTTTTTTGATGGAGAGAGATATTTGTACAGGTCTCCCTCCTTGGAAATCTTTAAACAGAGTATGGATGCTCATTTGTCAAGAATATTACAGTGAGTTGAATTAGATGGTCACTGAGGACCCTTCCAACTCTCAAGTTCTGTGGTTCTGTACACAGAGGGGAAAAAGCCAGTGGAGAGGGAGAAATTAAATATTCTAGACAGGGAAGGTCTAAGTGTGAGAACAACAACAGCAATAGTAATAACAACTTGTGCTTCTATAGGGCTTTAATGTTTACAAAATACTTTACTTACAACAAACTCGTAAGAGAGAGAATATAAATATTATGAATCCCATTTTACAAATGAAGAAACTGAGGATCTAAGAAATGAAATTATTTGCCCAGAATCACAGTTAGCTAAATGCTAGAATCACTGCTCTCCTGATTCCAAGACCAGAATTCTTAATGGGACACCAACCTTCCTCTGGGACAGGAAACCTCAGTAGTTGAGAACTGTGATCTAAGGCACCAGGATATGGGCTAGCCTTAGATACAAAGGAACACTCCAACTCTGAATTGGTGGATTTAAAGGCAGCTATGCTGTGGACAGCTAGGTGGTGCCATAGTGCATAGAGCCCCAGGCCTGGAGTCAGGAAGATTCATCTTCCTGGGTTCAAATCTGGCTTCAGACACTAACCAACTGTGTGACTCTGGACAAGTCACTTACCCCTGATTGCCTCAGTTTACTCATCCATAAAATGAACTGGAGAAAGAAATGGTAAATCATTCCAGTATCTTTGTCAAGATAACCCCAAATGGGGTCACAAAGAGTCAGACATGATTGAAAAATGACCCAACAATAACAATAACAAAAATGTTGTGGGGAAGGCAAGGACAAGGCAGGGAGCTCATGCTATATGACTTTTATGTTTTCAATAAAGAATGAAATAAATTTGTCAAAATAAGGAAGGGTAGGTGGGATTATGATCTCGAAGAGAACAGAGAGATGGGCTGGAAGTGAGTCAAGAAAAGAAATAAAAAGGCTTTTAAGCAAAAGCAGACAGTGTAGATTCATACTGGGTCATGTCATCAGTGGCGCTCATGTTTCATAGGATCATAAGTCTCTATTTCTTCATCAGTAATCTGACTTGAGGATGAAGAACAAAGTAAATAAGCCATGAGAATGATTCAAGGTTAGAGCTGTACAGAACCTCAGAGTTGGCAGGGACCTTAGCGGCCACACAACCAATCTATAGTCTCTACTGTAGTACACTCAAGTGGTCATTCTGCTTTTGCTGGAAGACCTCCAAAGAGAGGGTCTTCTCCCTTCTTCGGCCCTCCTCCTCCCCAGGCATCCCATTCCACTTTGGGAGAACTCTTAAGTTTTTCTGTATATCATCTAAAATTGCTTTTTTTGCAGTTACTACCCATCGCTTCTAGTTCTGCCCTTTGGGATTAAACAAAATAAATCTAATACCTCTTTTACCTCACAGCTTTCTCAGTACTTTAAGATAGCTATCAAGTCCATCTGAGTCCTCTCTTCCCCAAGCTATATATTTTCATTTTTTTAACTGATTCACATATGGCATGAACTTGAGTCCTTTCATTGTCTTCTAGATGATCTCCATCTTGTTATTTTCCTTTGTATTCTGTGGTATTCACAACTGAAGACAACAGTCCCTATGGGGTCAAACCAGGAGAGGGTACAGAGAAAATATCACCTTATTCTTGTATATCATGCCACTTTGACTGCACCTAATTTTACATTAGTGCTTTTGGCTGCCATATCACACTGCCAATTTGCATTGATTACCCACTACCCTTCCCATTCCCTACCCCAATTCTTTTTTTTTTAGACAAACCATAACTCTTCAGACAAAACCATCTAACCATGCATTCCCTATTTGCATTTAAGTTGATTTTTTGAACCCAAGTGTAAGATTATAAATTTACTGAAATTAAATTTCATCATTAAATTCAGCCCCGTATTCTAATCTGCCAAAGTCTTTTTGGAACTTAATTCTATCATTCAGTATGTTAGCTAAGCCTACCAGTATTGTGTCGTTCGCAAACTTGATAAGGATAGTGTCTATGCCATTATCCAAGCCTATGAATGGATGTTAAATAGCACAAGGTCAAGTATGAATCCCTGGAGCTTTTCACTGGAAGCCTCTTTCCAAGCCAGTATTGACCTTTTAATGGTTACTCTCTGGGCCCACCTATTCAATTTCAAATGATAAAGGTTGTTGTGCAGGTGACAATACAAGGAGAGCTAAAGGTCAAGAGGGAGAAGAAATCCAAGAGACTAAAGATTTGGGAAAAGAAAGAAAAAGAAAAATGACTTTTTCCTTTCTTTTTCTTTTTCTCTTTTTCTTTTAAGCCTCAAAGAGAGAAAGGAAGAAGTATGGTTACATGGGACCATATAAAACATATTGAACTCCTCGGAAAAATGCTGCTACATAAATACAAAATACTAGCCCTAATAATTGTATGAATTCTTAAGGTAGCAATATAATGACATGTATCCAGGAAATGGAATCTTGAGCCTTATAAGCATAAGGTATCAGGAAAATATAAATTTAATTATAAATCACTCCAAGCTTTGTACTGCATGCCCTATTTACTCTGTTTTCTAGCTTTACATTTGATTGGGTTATTAAAATGCAATTCCTACTTTCTTTCTAGGAGACCTGAAGCAGTCTATTTTTCTGTGAGCAAAAATATGAGGAAAAATGAAAATCAAGATTATAACAGAAAAGTGACATAGCAAACAGTATAAAACCTTTAAGACAGAAGTGACTATGCCACAAAGAAAAGTGATCCAATGAGTTTGCCCTGAGATGTCAATGCTTTCCTTTCAGGCCTACTTTCTCATTGTACTGGTGCCCACCCAGCATAAAGCCAGGAGGGTCCAGCCAGCCCAGGCAGTAAATATTTGTTTGCTGATTTGCTTCATCAATCTCTGGGATCAGCAGAATACTCTCAAGGACATGAAGACCCTGGGGGATACATTAATAAGTTGAGATGGTAGCTAATGCAACTTGTCCCACAAGTAAAGTGGGTGACCAACATACAGTAATTTCTGAATGGTTGGTTCATTATAAGAGCTTAGTTACTCTTTGGGGGAAAAAAAGGATCAAAGACAACCTGACAAATCTGTAAGTAGTTTGGGGTAAGATAGACAATAAAATATAAGGGACTGAAGGAGTACGGAATATGGAATTTGAGGATCTGGATTCAAGTTCCATTTGTGGTGATCTAAAATCTATGGGACTATAGGCAAGTCATCCTCTCTCCAGGGTTGGAAGAATGATTTCTGAAATCCTTTTTTCTAGCCCTCAATCTATGATCTTAAGCACAGCTTAGGAAATTCTTGAAATGCTACCCCTTCCAGCTACTCCCCCTTCCTCGCATTTCTTCCTCAAACAAACTTTGGGCCAGAGAAATTTCTGTAGGACATGGATTATTCTGAGCAGAAGTCACTGATGGAACATGCCAAAGGGTTACTGAAAGCTAGGACCATACGGTCAGCTATGTTACCACTCCCTTCAAATACGCGGCTTGCCTGCCCAGCTTCCTCTATTATCTCATCTGCATTCACTCCACTTGTCCCTTTCTAATTAGCCAACACTGTGTAATTATCAGTCCATGCCCAGTCAATTATCTGATTACCTGCAATAACAATCAACAAGACATTTCCCCAAATTTAATTTGTAAACTCAGAGTGCTGAGACATCATCTGGTCCTTTTTTTTTTTTTTTTTTTGGCAGTTAACTCATGAAGGACATCAGTTGTGGAGATAAAAATTACCACTATCTCTGCAGGTATTGTCTTCATTTTTATTTTAGTAATTTTTTTCTTACTTGCCTTTATTAGAAGTAGACTGCTATAGTAATTAGAGTGATGGTCTGGGAGTTGGGAACTCCTGATTTCAAAGTCAACCTTTGACTCTGCCTTGTATGATCCTGAGCAAGCCATTTAACTAACAGTCTTTTGAGACTGAGGTAATTCTTTAGAATGTATCTTTTAAGTCATTCATAGATAGGTTCTGATTTTCATAAAGAGAGTCACCACATGAGGGGTCCCCCATTCTGGGTGCCCCCCTTTCAAAATTGCAGATTCATCATGTTTTTAGTTATCTTGATCTTTGATATCTTTCATTATGTTGTATTAAGCCTTCTTCCACTTTGGAATATTTCATAGGTTAGGGTTATCATTTTTAGGCTATTCTCCATTCCTGTGGGCACCAGGGACAGAAAAAAATCATTACAATCCCTTTATGAATAACCTTTCAGAAGAGAGCTGTGTAAAATACATCAGATTATAATCCATATAATGCAGGGAACTTTTTTTTTCCACTTGAGTTTTTTTAGTTATCGAAATCATACATTCAGAGCCGACCTAGAAGGAATATTTTCTCTTAGTGTGAAATTAATTGAAATGTTTGCTAAAATGGAAAGAACATTCATCTGGGAAACAGGAAAACTGTGTTCTGGTCCTGACTAGGCCAAAATTAGGGATATAGCTTTGGTCACTTTGCTTTACTTCAGCCGTAAAAGAAGAGAAAGTAGAACAGAAGCAATTGGTCTATGTTCCCAAAAGGCAAATTTATGTTTAACGTGAAGAAAAATTTCACAAAAATTAGAGCTATCTCAAAGCAGAATGGGCTGTGTTGGGAAGTGGTGATGTTCCTCATGCCCACCTGCCCCATTGGAGGACTTCAAGCAAAGGCTGGATGACCACTTGTTAGGCACGTTGTACAGAGAGGGCATTCTTGTGGAGGCATGTGTTAGACAAAATGGTCTCTGAAGTGCCAGCTCTTATATTCTGTGGCGCTGTTCTTTGATAGGTAATGCTAATACAAAGGCATAGAGGTGATGGAGGGTCTGAGGAATAATAATTAAGTTTGGTTAGCCCACAGATTGGATAGTAATGTTTAATAAATCTGGAGAGGTAAGTTGAGATTAAGTTTTTTTCTCTCTTATTTTTTTTCTCAATTACATGTGAAAAAAATTGAACACTCATCTTTTTTTTTTAATTTTGACTTTCAGATTCTCTTCCTTTCCCTTCCTTGAGAACGCAAGGATTTTGATATAGATTATATATGTGAGGTCTTGCAAAACATATTTCTACATTAGCCATATTGCAAAAGAAATCACAGACAGAAAAAAACTCAGAAAAATAAAGTAAAAAAAATTGCTTTGATCTTCCTTCAGATTTCATCAATTCTTTCTCTGCAGGTGGATGGCATTTTTCATCATAAGTCCTTCAGAATTGTCTTGGATCATTGTATTGATCAGAATGGCTAAGTCATCCGCAGTTGATCATATGCTATTGCTATTACTATGTACAATGTTCTCCTTGTTCAGTTCACTTCACTTTCTATCAGTTCAAATAAGTCTTTGCAGGTTTTTCTGAAAGCATCCTACTTGGAATTTCTTATAGCCCAACAGTATTCCATCATAATCATTTATCACAACTTGATCATCTATTCTCCATTTGGCAGGCATTCCCTCAATTTCCAGTTCTTTACCACTACAAAAAGAATGCTATGAATATTTTTATACTTCTAGATCCCTTCCCCTTTTCTTTGATCTCTTTGGGATATAGATCTAGTAGTGATATTTCTAGGTCAAATGATATGTACAGTTTGGTAGCCCTTTGGGCATAGTTCCAAATTGCTCTCCAGAATGACTGGATCGTTTTACAACTCCACCAACAATGCATCAATGTCCCAATTTTTCCACATTTCCACCATCATTTTTCATTTCTCTTTTCTGTCATATTAGCCAACCTAATAGGTGTGAGCTGGTACCACAGAGTTTTTTCATTTGTACTTCTCTAATCAATAATGATTCAGAGCATTTTTTTTGCTTGTGACTATAAATAGCTTTGATTTCTTCTTCTCAAAACTGCCTGTTCATATTCTTTGACCATTTATCAGTTGGAGAATGGCTCTTATTTCCATAAATTTGGCTCAGGTCCCTATATGTTTGAGAAATGAGGCCTTAATCAGAGCAATATGTTATAGCAATTTTTGTCAAACAGTGAGTTTTTGTCCCAGAAGCTTGGATCTTTGGGTTTATCAAACACTAGATTACTACGGTCATTTACTGTTGTGTATTGTGTACCTAATCTGTACTACTGCTCCACCACTCTATTTCTTGGCCAGTACCAGATTGTTTTGATGATTGTTTGCTGGATAAGTTACTCTTGCTTGTAATACTAGCTCCTTTGTTTTCTGGAATATCATATTCCAAATCTTCTGATCCTATAATGTGGAAACTGCTAAATCTTATGAGATCCTGACTTTGGCTACACAATATTTGAATTTTTTCTTTCTGGCTGCTTGCAATATTTTCTCCTTGACCTGGGAGCTTTGGAATTTGGCTATAATATGCCTAGCAGTTTTCACTGTGGTATCTCTTTCAGGAGGTGGTTGGTGGATTCTTTCAGTTTCTATTTTACTCTCTGGTTTTAGGACATTGGGGCAATTTTCCTTGATAATTTCTTGAAAGATGATGTCTAGGCTCTTTTTTTAATCATGGTTTTCAGGTGGTCGAATAATTCCTTTTTTTTTTTTTTGGTGAGGCGATAGGGGTTAAGTGACTTGCCCAAGGTCACACAGCTAGTAAGTGTTAGGTGTCTGAGGCTGGATTTGAACTCAGGTCCTCCTGACTCCAAGGCCAGAGCTCTATCCCTGCACCAACTAGCTACCCTATAAAACACTTTCAATGCCAAATTGAAGGGCTTATCTTTAACTTTACAGGTATAGGCAGCCACTGAAATTTGCTAAATCACACGTAGGAAGTACTTAATAAATGCTTATTGACTGATTGACTGAGGAAGGGAGAGATTTGTTCAGACCTGCCCTTCAGAAAAGTCACTTTGGTAATTATGTAGAGAATGAATTAGAGTGGGAGACATTTGAGGTAGGTAGAACACTTAGGAGGTAATTTCTTCAGGCCAGGTAGGAGGATGTGAGGGGTTGAATTAGGCCAAATCAGGGGATGGTGGAAACTCCCAGGCTTGTTGTGAAAATCAGATGCGAAGTTAAAGTGCTTAGCACAGCTCTTAGTACATAGTAGGTGTTTAACAAATGCTTGTTTCCTTCTATTTTCCTAGAATGGGATGGATGTAAGAGAGACTGCCTAAATTGAAATGACAATACTTGACAGTTAATTGGATAGGTGGATTGAGTGTAAGGAGTCAAGAATGACAAGAAGGGGGTTCAGCTCGGTGGTGCAATGGATAGAGCACTCGCCCTGGAGTCAGGAGGATCTGAATTCAAATCCAACCTCAGACATTCACTAGCTGTGTGACCCTGGGCAAGTCTTTTAACCCTGATGGGCTCCTAAAAATGACAAGAAGGTTGCAAATTTGTATTACTGGAAAATGGTAATAGGGAGTGAATAGGAAAATTTGGAAGAAGGTGGGTAGGGGGAGATAGGTAATGAGTGAGTTTTGTTTTGGACATATGCTTGAGATGCCTATGGGATAAGTTTGAAGTGTTCATTAGGCAATTGGTAAGCTTAGATGATAGGGCAGCTAGGTGTCAAAGTGGATAGGGCGCCAGGCCAAGAGTCAGGAAGACTCATCATCCTGAGTTCAAATCTGGCTTTGGACACTTATTAGCTGTGTGACCCTGGGCAAGTCACATAACCTTGTTTGCCTCAGCTTCCTCATCTGTAAAATGAGCTAGAGAAGGAAATGGTAAACCACTCCAGTATCTTTGTCAAGAAAATACCAAATGGGGGTCACAAAAAGTCAGACACGACTGAAAAGTGACTGAACAAGCTCACATGAAGAGATTGAAGTTCGATCTGGAGGTCATCTGCACAAATATAAAGATATGGGAGCTGATGACGTCACCGTGTAAGAGTCTAGAGAGGACAAAAGAGCGCCGAAGACAGAGTCTTGGCGTATAGCCATGGTTCGTGGGCACAATTTGGAAGATGATACTGAAAAGAAAGGGGCTGTCAGAGATGTAGGAGAAAAAAAGGGAGGGAGCGTATATGAAAACCCAGACAGGAGTACACAGCAGGAGAGGAGAGCCAACAATGTCATATAGTGCAAGGCTCAAGGAAGAAGAGGAATGATGGAAGAGCATTCGATTTTGTAACTAGAAGATCACTTTGGAGAGAAGATTTTCAGATGAGTGATAAAAGTAGGAAGCCAGACTACACACTTACAAGAAGTGAATGAGAGGAAGAAAAGTGGATGTAATGAAGATGTATAGCTTTTGCTAGGAATTTGGCTGATAATTTCAATTTTGTATCCTGGTATCTAGCAGAGTGCCTGGCACAAAGTAGATGCTTAATAAACACTTGTTGTTTGACAGATTTCTAACGTCCCTCTCTCTCCTAATATTCTGTGAATAGTACAGTGGGAAAAACGTGGAATTTGGAACAGAAAATCTAATTTTGAATCCCAGATCTTCTACTTACTGCCCGTGTGAACTTTTCTGGCTTCAGCTTTCTCCATATATAAGATAGGAAGGTTGGACTACATCAGTGATTCCTAGCCCACGGGCTCTAGACCCTTAGGGGGCAGAGAATGGAATTATTGTAAGGGATCTTTGAATTCATGCGTACAGCACACATTGTTATTTTTATCTCTGTTTGGCAAACATGCTTTCTGTAAACTGAGCAGTGTTTAGGGAACTTAGGTGACCTCTATGTTCTCTCCCAGAATTTTAAGAGTCTGCATCAAAGTCCTAACTTCTGCAGATAGCATTAAATTGTATAAGATAGGCATTTGGGAATGATATTTCCTAACAGAGAAATATTAATTTGAAAAAAATATTAGTAGAATACAATCTTAATTTAATGACAAATATTCTTCAGGTTCTTTCTAACATTATATTTATGCAAATTTCAATAGGAAGTGATCTGTGGAACATTGATTTGATGTAAACAAATTTAACCCATATTTTTAGTTGTATCTTGACCCTAATAAGTTCCTGCAGATACTTGAGTCCTAAAAACTATTGATAAGTCTCAAGAAAAGGAAGTATGAAACTATGGAAGGAGCCCTGGATTTGGAATCAAAGAATCTAAAACTTGGGTTCAAAGCCCAGATTTGTCATTAACCACTTGTATGATCTTGGGCAAATCATTCCATCTCATTGAACCTTGGTTTCTTCCTTTATAAAATGAGGGAGCTGGATCAGAAGGCCATGGAGGTCCACTCCAGCTCTGACTCTATGATGCTGTGAACACTTTCATGTTTGTGGGAGGCAAGATTATACCCTTACTCTTTTCAGGATACATTTCATGCTTACCCCTTTATAACCAGTCAGCACAGATGAGAGTCTCTGACCATTATCCTAAAATGAGAATGTTTTATATGGTTTTGCCTTCACTGAAGAAACACAATGAACAAATTCCAAAGACTATGTGAGCCTTTGGCAGAACCTGTGAATGGACTAAAAAATATTTTCTTAAAATAAGTGTATTTTGAGTCCTAATAGTGATTTAACTTTAATTTTTTTCCCTCTCTTAATAATTGTAATTCCTGGATTTATAGAATGGGTACCCTGCATTATAGTTCCTTTTCAGAACTGCTTTTTTGCTTTGCCCAATTCTAGGGATAGTACTTTATTTAGGATTGGGTATAAGACTTCTCCTCCCTTTACAACAAATTAAGTTCTGTGGACCCTGCTTCAGAAAGCAGCTGAAGCATATATTTCTAGTTTGTGAACAAAGCTCAGAGTCTATCTAGAGTTGTCTGTCTCTCATGTTGTGGTTGATAGGTACCTGCTGGTAGCATTGTGAAAACATTTAAAATCAACAAATTGACAGTTGCAGTGAATTGCAGTGACAAAAAGAGAGAAACAAATGATGGAGGGATTATGGGAAAGCAGACACATGAATGCACTCTTGGTGAACCCGTGAATAGCTACAACTATTCTGAAAAACAATTTGGAATTATATACAAAAACATTACTTAGAATTAACTTCAATTACTTGAAATGAACAGTGTATGCTCTTTGACCCAGCTATACCACCTTTAGGCCTATACCCATGAAAAAGACCAAAGAAGACCAAAGAAGAAAAGGCCCTATATGTACAAAAATATATCAGCTCTTTTTGTGGTGGCAAAAAAACCCCCTACAAACTCAAGGGGTGCCTGTTAATTTAAGAATGGATAGATATGTTGTTTTCTATGAACGTAATGTAAGAAATATTGTGGTGTAAAGAATAAGGAAATTGATAAATTCAAAAAGACATGGAAAGATTTATATGAACTGATACAGAGTAAAATAAGCAGAACCAAGAGAACAATTTATATTCTTAATATTCATATCATAAAAATTAACAATTCCGAAGATTTTGTAAACTAACAAAAAATGAGAAGAGTAAAACCAGGAGAACAATTTATATAATAACTGTAAAAACAAATAACTTTGAAAACGATAAGAAATATGATCAATACAATGACCATTTATGATTCCAGAGGACCCATAATGAAACATGCTATTATTACAGAGAGGTGAAGGATTTAGGGTACAGAATAAGACATATATTTTTGTATACAGTCATTGAGAGAATTTGTTTTGCTTGACTATAAATATATATTATAACTCCTCCCCCCTTAATGAAATTAGAATGAGAGGGAATGAAAATAGATTTGTGTTTATTTTTTTAAAATAGAAAGGTGGTGGGGTTTGCTATAGATATGGAATGCTGCATGTACGTTCAGATGAAATTGTGGTATTATGAATTCTCCCAATTTTATTTTTGTTATCTTTCACGAAGTGGGAGAAATCTGCAAATGCTTATAATAAATAAACACCACATCAATAAAACCTTTTTTTTTTTAGCAAAGAAAGAATCCACCAATCACCTCCCTAAAGAAACTCCAAAACGTTATAACCCAAATCCAGAGTTTTTAGGTAAAAAGAAAAAAAAACCCTGCAGCCAGAAAGAATTTAAGTACCAAAAAAACTATAATAAGGATTATATAGATGAGGGAATTTCTCACAAGAATGAAAGGAGATCCGGGAATACAATATTCCAAAAGACAAAAGATATAGATTTACAACCAAGAATAAGTTATTCTGCAAAGTTGATTATATTTCTATAGAGGGAAAAAAATGAATCTTTAATGGAACAGAGGACTTTCATGCATTCTTAAACAAAGATCAGGGCTGAATGGAAATTTTGAAATACAAAAAATCCAAATAAAGTATGCAAACATGGAGGAAGATGTGGTGGGAGTGTGCATCAGATGAACCTTACTTTTATCTGAACTGGACAAAGGAGGGTTGAACACAAATTCATACTTCCATATCCACAAAGAATTTGGCATAAAAATACATCAAACTTAATAAGTAAACAAGTAGGGATTGGGAGAGAGGGGTGAAGAAGGAAAACAATTCCAGGAAGGGAACAGATACAAGTAAAAAAGTATTCTAATGAAATAAAATTTTAAAAATTAAAAAATTAAAAGAAAAAAATTTAAAAATATACTTTTTTTAAAAAGGAAAAAAATTAAAAGACCTGGAAACTAAAAAGATTACCCATCAATTAGGAAATGGTCAAATAAATTGTATGATAACAATGTAATTGATCTTATTATGTTGAAGAAATAGTGAGAGACGATTTCAGAGAATCCCGGGAAATATGAATTAATGCAGAATGAAATGAGCAGAAACAGAGCAGCTAAGTGGAATAGTGGATAGAGCACTAGCCTTGCAGTCAGAAAGACCTGAGTTCAAATTTAGCCTCATACACTTAAGCTGTATGACCCTGGGCATCAGTTCATATAAATCTTTCCATGTCTTTTTGAATTTATCAATTTCCTTATTCTTTATACCACAATATTTCTTACATTACGTTTATAGTCACTTGACTGTTTGCCTCAGTTTCCTTATTTATAAAATGAGCTGGAGAAGGAAATGGTAAACCACTATTGTATCTTTGCCAAGAAAACCCAAAATGGGGTCATGGAGAGTCAGATATGACTGAAACTACTCAGCAGCAACAACAATAACAGTATTGTAAAGAAAAAATAACTTTGAAAGACTTAAGAACTCTGATCAAGTCAATGACAAGCTATTTCTCCAGAAGACCCATGATGGAATATGTTACTGACTTCCTGACAGAGAAGTGATGGACCTAAAGTGTGGAAACAGACAGACACGGCCACAATGTGGATTTAGTTTGTTTGACTATGCTTATTTATTACAAGGGTTTAGTTTTGTTTTTCTCTTGTTTTGAATGGGGTGGGAGGTTGGGAGGAGATGGAGGTAACAATAGCGATGGAAAACAAAATACAAAAAGATAAAAAAAGGAGGATCATTGAAATAATTTTAAAGTACACAAAGGGATATAGAAGTTCAGAAGGAAATACGGACAAGCGGGAAAGCTTTGAAAATTATAGGTTGAATTTATTGCATACTTTACAAAAAGCAAGTGGTATGGAACAGAGATTCAGTTTCATATACAATCCACTTTTTGTTTTCTACTTTGTATATAGCAATGTTGGTTTTTGGTGTTAAGTTCTAAAAAAATATATTTTTTTTTTGAAAAGGAAAATAATAATGACTACCAACTTCACAGGGTTTCTGTGAGGGAAGAAGCACTTAAGATAGATAACACAAAAGCATTTTGTTCTGTTTTTCTTCTAATGTAGATAGAGGGGAAGATTCTGTGACTTTGACAAGAAAGACTGGTGGATAGAAAGTATCAGTCAACATTCATCAAGGGTGTACTAAATTATATGAACCGCTAGGTGGCGCCACAGTGCAGAGAGTGCCAGGCCTGGAGTCAGAAAGGCTTCTTTTCCCGAGTTCAAATGTGACCTCAGACACTTGCTAGCTGTGTGATCCTGGGCAAGTCACTTCACCCTGTTTGCCTCAGTTTCTCCATTTGTAAAATGAACTGGAGCAGGAAATGGCAAACCACTCTAGATTCTTTGACAAGAAAACCCCAAAATGGGGTCATGGAGAGTCAGATGCGACTGAAAACCTCTGAACAACAACATATACTACATAGTGTATGCAATGAAAATGGCACTAAAGTAGGATATAAGAACACCTGGTTTTGATTTTTCACTCTGAAATTTACTAATATATAACCTTTGGCAAATTGCTTAACCTCTGTGATCATCATTTTCTTCATCTATAAAATGGCAGTAATGACACACCACCTCCCTCATAGGGATATTATGAGGGGGAAAACACTTGAATCTAGGATTCAAAAGCTTATTTGTAAATAAATAACAATGAGGATTCTAGTGACGCTAACAAGAAATCAGAATAGTAAAAAAAATTCATTTAGTCAGCCAACAAGTCATTTAATAAAAAAGTGATTAATATATACCCTCTATTGTCATTTAGTGAAAAGAGCACTGGAATTGAATTGAGGAAGACCATGGTTTCCATTTTTATTTGGAAGCTTGCCACATGTGAAGTACACATCAAGTCACTTAAACTCTCCAGCCTCAGTTTTCTTATCTGTAAAATGGGCACAACGACCCTATAAAATCCACTCTGCAAGGCTGTTATGAGGCCCCCTTCCTGGTCTAGGCCAATGATCTTAATTCCCTCCAAATATGTTGCCTGGTAGCCAGCCTTTTTGGTAATGAGCTTTTTCAGATTTAGCTAAGCTGGTGCATAGAGAACTGCCGTATAATATGTTAAGAGCCCAGTTCTCCATTTTGGCAAGATCTACCATAGTTTGTACTCTGCTGGCAGAGCTTCTGAGAATCCAGAAATGCATGTCATCATGAGGCATTAGGTAAGACTTCAGAGGCAAGTCAACACAGAGAAAGAGAAAGGATCTAAATCAAATGCATTGTCAGATTTGACCAACTGGTTCATTGTCCGAGACTGACTGATTCATTGGTACCTTTAACATTTTCAACAAATCGGCAAGTCAGTTCAGCCAAGACCCACCGTCTAGTTATGTGCGTAGACATGGCCAAGATGAACTAAAGACACTGTGATTGAAATGGGCCAACCTTCCCTCACCTTGAATCTACTGTGAATACTCTAGAATGATGCAAAGCCGGTAAGAGTGTAGGTGTATATATTTATTGCATACTTGCACATCAGACCTATGTATATAATTTTTAAAAACTCCTTTCATGAAGCCTAGAACTCAGAGGATTGCTTTTTCTTTGCCTGTTCCAAATAGTTAAAATGCTTTTTAGCGATACAACAAAGCAAAGCTATTTTTATGTTGGCTTTGGGACGTATTTGCGCACTTAAACTTCATTCTAGAAAAGAAATGAAACTTTTCTTTAATTTTTTAATATATAAATTTCATGTATGCCTGCATTAAAATCCCAATGAGGAAATTATTTTAAACCCCCCCCCCCAAAAAAGGGGAGAAATGGGCCAAGCTTGCACTGCCTTTGAAGGGAGCTGGTTCCTCAACAAATACTTTGGGAGAAGGTCTTTCTGGCAACTTTCAACTTGACAAACAGGGCTCCTCAGTCATTGATGAAGTTCCTGACACATGCTAATGAACAAAGATGGAAAGAATCCTTTCCTTAGAAAAAGCTGTCATTCCCACGGGTCGCTCTTTATACATGCTGCTGCTTAGCCGGGCAGGTTTTGTTCAGAAGATTTTAGGCTGTCATCACCCTATTGCTCAGGCTCTGCAGTCGCTTTTGACAAAAATAAAATGTTTTCCATGCCACAGAAAGCAGAAACAATTAGCTGATGATCCTGTCCCTGCCATCAGCAGTCACATGTTTCAATATTGTTTTTCATCTTCTGTCTACAGTTCATAAACAGACGAAACGCTCCCCTGAGGAAGGAGGAAAGTGAGGAGGGACAGCAGGGGGATATCTATGTCAACACACATTGTTATATTAACAAGTTCCACTGGGCTGCTGACATGGATTAGCATAGACACCATGGAGCTGGACACCATGGGCTGGAGACAAAAGGAGAAGGTCTGGGTCTTTTATTTGAACTAGAGAGGAAAGGGAATATGGAATAGGCACTGGGTGCGAGGAGAAGACCAAAGTCAAGGAATAATACAATCTGGAATTGGAGCAGAGAGGTAGGAAGATGGAGTATCAGAATCAGGTTTTGTGGTTGTTGTTCAGTCATTTCATTTGTGTCTGACTCTTCGTGACTTCATTTGGGGTTTTCTTGGCAAAAGAGTGGTTTGCTCCTTCTCTAGTTCATTTTACAGATGAGGAAACTGAGGCAACAGGGGTAAATGACTTGCCCAGGGTCACACACCTAGTAAGCACCTGTGGCCAGATTTGCAGGTTTTCCTGACTCTATACATGGAGTTCTATCCACTGCGTCACCTAGCTGTCCTACTGTTGCTTAGAGACCCTTAACTAAGAACCTTCCTAGGCTCTGCTGACCAGAAGCCCAGTCGGATTCAAAGATTGATGTGAGGATTTTTCTCACAGTTATACATCTCAAGCAACCCATATGTCTTATCTGAAAAAAAAAGGCTCAATACTGTTTCAGTTACTGTTTTTCTGTAACTTTGATTGAATATAGATGCTTGGGGAGAGGAGTGGGGACACCTCTTTTTCTGACTTCAGGGAATTACACCTGTTCATTCTCCTCTACCCAACTTGGAAAGCCCCTAATCTTTCCTCCAATTAGTAATCAGGGGAGCATTTTGTCTGTTTATGAACTGCAGACAGAAGTTGGTTGTATCCTGATTTATGCCCTGTTGATTGTTTTCTTTCAATGCATAAAATTTTATCTCCCCCTATATTTGGGGTCCAGTGCCAAGTTGAGGAGTCTTGGTTCGTATTTGTTATACAGTTGGCATGCATTGCTTAATAGATCGGGATGTTCAGAAGCTTGAACCTTTGTCTCCTCAGTTATTTCAGATTTCACCTGTAACACTAATAGAAGAAGACATACGTAGGAGAATGATAGGGATGGAAGAATGTTATGGAATGGGAAAACACAAGGATGATGGGTGGGGCCATTGGGTAATGGACTGACATGTCCTTTCCAGGAATGGTTATATAGATTTGATTACCGTTCCTAGCTTCCTATCTTATCTTTCTCCATAAAGGCTGGAAGAGTTGGAGAGTATATGTGTGATAAGTATCAAGATAGGGATTTTAGTCTAAATTTAATACTTTACAAAACTTAAAGTGTGATTAAAAAATGTGTTATTGTTGTGTTGTGATTTGCTATCTCTGAATCATATTGAAATGAGGAACAAAATGATGGCCTGAATACCAAAGCATTTCCTGGTCACTTATCATAAGGCTTCCCAAATTTTGTGCAGTATTACACATTCAAACCCTCATACCTCAGCTGAGCACTGAGCAATGAGCCTAGTCATCCATATTAGATGAGACTAAACTCTCTGGTAGAGTGGATTCCATACTGGACTTGAAATCAGAGG
Source organism: Vombatus ursinus (assembly GCF_900497805.2). Lineage (NCBI taxonomy): Eukaryota > Metazoa > Chordata > Mammalia > Diprotodontia > Vombatidae > Vombatus > Vombatus ursinus. The sequence goes on along the minus strand of NW_020954611.1, from coordinate 1,274,348 downwards.
ACTCACCATCAATTCCACCCAGATTCTTGGGCCTGAGGGAAAGCTGTTTAGTTCAGGTGTCAAAGATGACCTATGGAGAGGCGAGAAATGAGATGGATCCCTGTGTAACCACAGCGAAATGATTATTTTTGCTCTTTAATAAAGATGAGGGCCCAGGTCTGACCTGGACTATCTATTGTGAAGACAAGAAGGCTATGACACCCATTTCATTCTAATTGTTTTTTTCATTCTGTAGAATTAAAACGATCTGTTAAGTTATGGCTAGAACACTAGTCACTTCAGACGAACTTTTAATGAGCACGCTCTGTAGTGGCCAAGTATTTTTTTCCCTCTAGTTATAAATCAGTTTATATTTGAAGTAGAGGCATAAATCAGTTTAAATTTTGAAGGTTTCCCCATCAATCATTAGGCCAGCTTTGCCAGGGGCCTCAGTATCTCTCCCTTGAATCCTGCTTTGCTAGGTCTGGTATTACAAAAGATTCAAGTGTGCATGCACAGGGGGAGGTTTGAAGGAAAAGTGAAATTTAATATGAACCAGAAATTGCTGACTTCCATGACCTTCATTTCAATGAAGAGTTTGGGGAAACGAAACTCCAGCGATGGTGCTTACAACTAATTGGCAGGAAGAATAAAGCCTGGAATGATGTTTTTAATTATAACTGGTGGCATGTGGCTGTTCTAGAGGTCTCAGAGTCAGACCCTCACATGGAGGGAAGGCAGAGACAAATGTCGCAGGCTCTGCTGTCTTCATTTGGACAGCTTCAGTGAGGAGTATGAGCAGGAGGGGGCCAGGCCCAGAGTAAGAGCAGGAGGAAGACGAGGAACCCTCCCCACAAAAGCCACCTGCTGCCTTCCCATTTAATAAGAAACTTAACAAGTAAAAAAATGAGAACCAGAAGTACCAATCACACCAGGCAGGCTCATAATTCCTCTATTGGAAAGAAATCTTTATACTATTGATTGATTCATTCAACAAACATTTATTAAGCACTAACTGTATGTAGGACAGGGCTATGTTAGGTAACACTGGTCAGATACAAAATTTACATAAGATATAATCTCTGCCCTCATGGATCTTATGGTCTAGGCAGGCCTTCCAGCTCTAAATCTGGTCCTAACTCAAATATTTTACAGTCACTGGCAACAATAATCCACAGAAAACACATTCTTCACATGCCTCAGGATGCATTTTTTCAAATATTTATCAAAAATTATTTTCAAACTTTGTCTGCAGGACCTGCCACAGAAGGAAGGGAACAATGTTTTTAAATAAAAAGTAAAGAAATTATAATCTGTGAAAATCATTATTCAGAAAACTAGAGGTTGATCCTTCTTAGGCTATTTTTAAAAATCAACTAAACTCAAAATATGTTTTTCTTGGCAACGTCAAGAAGAACTAAAGTCAGCGTTAAGTAATTTGTTTCCTTAAACAAAGATGTGCTTTCTTTTTTCAACTAGGTAGAACTCAAGAATTTCATGAGCAGAGGTCAAAAAGCAAAATATATCTCTAGAGACCAGGAAATAATAACCAGAGTACAGGGTTTGTGTTGGAAGTAATGGGAGACAATGCTGGAAAGGTAAGTTAAGGCTAGAATACAGAGAAACTTTAAATGTCATACGCAGGAGTTTGGACTTTAATACATAAGAAGAGGAGAACCATTGAAGGGTATTGAGAAGGGGAGGGAGTGACACTACTATAGTGGTTCTTTAGGAAATCTAACACAGTGGTAAGGTATAGAATTGACTGAGGTTGGAAGCCAAGAGATCAGTTAGGAAAGCATATTACAATAGTCTAGTAGTAAGGTGGTAAGGGCCTAGACTAGGGTGGGCACAGTAGAAAAGGAAAAGAAAGAATGGAGTACTGTAAAGGGCGATAGAGCTGCTTGCCCTGTCAGAGGATATTTTAATGCATAAAAAAAGAATAAGGAATTCATGGCACACAGGATAGCCCCAATCTGCCTGCTTTTTTTTTCTCTTCTTTCCCTTTCTTTCCCTCCTCTTTTTTGCACCTCATTTCTCTTTCTGTGTCTTCTTCTGAGGGGGTGGACTATGGATGATGAGTCAGCAAAGGCTACTGAGAAGGAGCCGCCAGACAGGTAGGAAGAGATCAATAACATTTTATTTTCAAAAAAAGTTATCCTTTAGCCTTCACCAACATCATACATTTCTATTTTTTTACTCATCTGCTTTTTTCAATCAATCTGTAAGTAATTATTAAATGTTTAATAACTGTGTTAAGTATGGGGGATACAAGCAGAAATGATGATCCTGACAATGAGCGTTTTATTTATTTATACAAGGGCCTCTTCCTTTAGACACTTTTTGCCCATTAAGTGAGCAGCCCCAGGGCTGCGAGGTAGAAGAAATGTTATGTCACAGGGACATAGGAGAGGATTGCCAAAGGCATGTGGGGTGCGTTGAACTATGGAGAGTCTTGACTATTGTTAGGACACAAAAGCTTTTCTAAAGGGTCAGGCAATTGACAAAGAGAACCACACTTGAAAGCCATATACTAGTTATGTTATCTTAGGTGGTAAAACTTTTCTTCTCAGGTAAAATTTAAATCTGTTATGGAATTTCAAGTCCATTTTCCCCACAGAGCATTACACACTTTTCAGTGGAGATTTCACCCTAGTTTTTTATCTCATTGTCTCATTTATTGCCTTAATCTCTTTTGTTTACTCAACGAATCATTTATCTTTGTACCTTATAATTTCTCTGCTCAGAGGCCGTTATTTGGAAGATGATCCCCACTTCTGATTTTTTTAAAAAGAGGCATTAATTACAGTTGCTCTTTTCCCCTCTCTCCAAATAGACACATAGAGAATGAAATGAGAACTTTTTTTTTCCTCCAAGAAGAGCCTGAAGAACTTTGTTAATTAACTACAGAATGAGCCAAGATGGCATTTTATTTATTTTTGTTTTGTAGATTGCCTCAGTGCAAAATATTTGGCTGTATAGTAAATGGAGTGGGTAAAACTAAATGTGGCTCATCTAATCATTAGTGGTGGTGGTGGTGATGGTGGTGGTGGTGGGAAGGTCAGTGTGGACCTCCTGCCATTGCAATTCTTAAACAATGAGGCAGAAAAGTCACTTAAGTACCACCCACTGGCCTTAGTCTGTCATCTACCCCTGAGAGGTTGAGAATAAGAAACTACAAAGATCATTTTGTGTGTGTGTGTATACACATACACACACATACAAATACATATAAATATGTATGTATATATGTACATATAAATATATACATGCATATATAAACAAATCCATACATATATATGTATATGTATATATATATGTATGTATCAAATTTTGTTAAGGCTTTAAGTATTTAAAGCCCCTAAACTGTAGGTTAATATTTAAGCATTATCTGAGACATAAGAATAGATTAAGCAGATATTACGAATATGTGTTTATATGTTTTACTGTGCCGTGGGTAGATTAAGAAAAGTATACAATAATCTAGAACTTGGTCTGTAACCACAAGGAGTCAATTTAACACAGTTAAATAGAAATTTATTAAGTCCCAAATATGTGCAATGCACTGTATTAGCTAGAGATGCAAAAATAAAAACCATATAGTCCTTGCCCTCGATGAGCTTAAAATCTAATGGAGATGGGAGAGAATATCCATAAATGAGTATGATAAAAGTAAAGATATGAGAGGGAGAAGAGAGAGAAAGCTCTTTAGGAAAAGTGGAGACAGGAATAAATACTTTCAAAGAAAAGGAGGAGGTGGAATGTAAAAAGATTTTCAACAGGTGAAGATGAGAAAGGAATGTTTTCATGGTCTGGAGAATCACCCGCATGATGTACACAGGTAGGAGATGACACAATTACCTAAAGGAATGTCTATTGGTGCAGTTTAGCTGGAATGAAGACCTCTAATAGGAGAACAACGCAAAAGGAAAAACAAAAGGGTGAAAAGATAAGTTGGAGTCATGATGTAGAGGTCTTTCAATGCCAGCTTAGGCTTTTCATACGATTTCAGCCATTTGTTGGGGATGTTTTGCAAGATGTTACTGGTCAGTTAAGAGTTAGATAAGAAGGCTACTGAAGTCCCTTCCAGTTCTTAGAATCAGTGATTTTGTGCCTCTAGACAATTGGGAATTTGAGCAGAGCAAAGACCTATATTATGAAGAGCTGAAATAGGTTGATGATTGCTTAAATAGAGTTAAGCAGTAGAGTATTACTACCATCATCCCTTCTACATCGCAGCTTTCCCCATCTTGGTTTCAATATATCGTGGGTTGGCATAAAAAATTAAATGGCGATTTTGGGGGGAGTTTTGAGGAGGCTGCAAATGACATGTGAAAATCAGCAGATGACACAGAAAAAGTTTAGAAACTCAGAAATGCATTATACACACACAAACATATGCATATATAATTGTATATTATCAATAAATTTTATCTTCTAATACTATAATAATTCACACTTCTTCTCTGGTACAAATGAAGGGTCAAAACACTTTATGTGGATTTTCCAGATCCTGGGGGATGAAGTGGGGTAGGGGATATGAGGGGAAGGGGGGGTGCCACACTCCTAACCCACATGATGTGGAAGTGATAATTGTAACATTTTGGTAGAAAAATGCATAACATTTGTAACTGACTGGATGAGTAAATGAGGAAGGGAGAGGGGATTAAAGATAATTCTGTGGTTTTGTGCCCAGATGACTGGTAGGATGATGGTGCCACAAACAGAAATAGAAAGATTGTGAGGAGTAACAGGTTTGGGGCAGGGAAACAGGGGTAAAGACAAGTTTGATTTTAAACATAGTGTGTTTGAGGTGCTGCTGGAATGGGCATACAAATGGAGGTGCCCAACGGTCAGTTACAGATATAGGACTGGAATTTTGGACAGAAGTTGGGACAAGATATGCAGATTTGACAGTCATCTGCATTGAGTTGATAATTGAAGCTGTGGGATTGATGATATCAGTATGGGAAAGTGTATGAGAGGAGAAAAAGGTCTGGGATTTGGGGAATGACATCCACTCATAGAATATGGAAATAATAAAGTGAACTAATAAAAGGGACCAAGTAGTCCTTAGACATATTGGAGAGAAACCAAGTGAGAATAATATCATAAAAGACAAAGGAGGAGAGAATGATGTAGAGAATGGAATAATCACCAGTGTCAAATGCTGGGAAAGAGATGAGGATGAGTCTATTGAACTTGTCATTTGAAGTCACTGGTGACCCAGAAAGGAACAGTTACATTAGAAGAGAAGGGTTAGAAACCAGAATGCAAGGGGTCAAGAAGTGAGTGGGTAGTAAGAAAGTGGAGATAGCAAATATAGATCACTTTTACAAGGAGGTTGGCAGAGAAGTGGGGGAGAAATATAGGAGAATATATTTCACAGTATTGGATGGTATCAATTAGAGATGAATTGCTGTGCTACAGTGAAGGCTTGGCAGAGGTTGGAGAATACAGTGAATCTAAGCAGTACGTTTCTTAGGATCATTCATCATGTCATAGATTTAGAGCTAGGAGGGACCTCCGAGATCCTCCAACACAGGTCCCTTCATTTTATAGTTAAAAAAAAACTGAACTAGAGAGGTTAAGTGACTTGCACAAGGTCACACAGGCACTGAATGGAAGTCAGGATTTGAACCCCAGATTTCTGACTCCAAATCTATCATTCTTTTCCACTGCATCATACTGCCTCACTTCTTCAAAATGTATTCAGAAGCAGGAGTAGGAAACAACAGAAAGAAGAGCTGGGGAGACCAAGCATTTGAAATTGGCAGGACATAAACTATGGAGTGACAGGCAAGAAAGGAAGTAAGGCTGCCTCAGGGAGGATTGGGAGGTGGGAGTTTGTTACTCATAGGTTGGGGAAGTACGCAGAACAAATAAGCTTGTAGACTAGTTTTCAGCTCTCTGCTTTCAGTTCTGGGCATTTTCTCTGGCTGTCTCCCATGTTTGGAATGCTCTCCCTCCTTATGTCTGCCAACTGTCTCTTCCCTGGCTTCCCTTAAATCAGTTAAAATCCCGTCTTCTAAAGGAAGCCTTTCACAACCTTTCTTAACTTACCTTCCCTTTCAACTATTTCCTACTTATCCTGTATGTAGCTTGTTTGTGCATAGTTGTTTGCCTGTTGTCTCCCCCATTAGATTGGGAACTCCTTTAGAGCAGATACTCTTTTGACTCTTTTTGTATCCCTAGCACTCAGCACAGTACCTGACACAAAGGAGGTGCTTAATAAATGTTTTCTGACTAACTATATTGAGTCCAAGGAGCTAATTAGAATTCTGGTTGGAAATTACTTCTGATGTGTTGATATCTCACATTTGATGCTGTCTCAAGTTGTTCAGAATGAGGGATGGTGGCGTCAATAGTAATGGTGGTTGGGAAGGTTGTATAGTAAAGAAGGCCAGAACATGTGCTTCTTGTTTCCTTCTCCAGATGGAGAAGGAAGATGCTCATCTACTGAGCAGAATGGTGATTAGAAGAGTCAATGACAATGATGTCTGGGAAGATTATGTCTGTTAAAGTCTGGTGCTGGCAGCCGGGAAGGTCATCTAGTGAAGAAATTCTTTAAGCCTGTCTAGCATAAGGCAGGGGTGAAAAGGGTTGATGGGCTGGATGGTGAAAGAGATTTCTTCAGTTCAAATAAGTTTAAGTGACTTTACCATCACCTGCGAACTAAGTACTCTTTAATAGGGCTGATAGGGGAACAAGAAACAGGTCAAATCCACAAAACCCCTGGATACCAACATAGCCTAAATCCATACTGCCTGAAATAGCTAATGAATTCACTGAGAGATGAAGCATTAAATTAATTTTGGCAAATTAATACTGTCAATTAGAAGATCTTGTTTATGTTAAACATTTGCTCTTTCTTTTAGGTTACTGCCATATCTTTTCCAAAAGATTAAAGAAGATTCTGGCATTTTGATAGGATTGTCTCACTTCTTCACCTTGCATTTCAGATCTCAACTCACTTGAATGTATTGATACAATTTTTTTTATTATAGCTCTAACCTTTTGTTCAGTTACCACTATGATACAAACAGCAATCAGAGGTGCAAGAACTTGACTCATTAGCTTCCATCTGCAATTGGGTGCAGAGAAACGAGGTATTTACAGAAGCATCATTGAGGTGGATGTTTTTGGCTTTCCTAGCATGCAAAATGGATTTTTCTTCTAATTGCATACACTTATCTATTCATATACACAAACAGAAGCAGCTGCAGCTAAAAGCATCAGACTACTAATTACCAGTGTTTACCACATTTTTCTACACTCTTCTAAAGCCAGCAAAATCAGCTAAATACTTTGAGTAGTCAGGGCAAGAAATCCACAAAATTGTAAAGAAAGTAAAATCTGTCACTGATACCCCCAATCTCTCTTTTTTTGTCCCTTTACTATGTCCCATCTCTCAAGTCATGCCAATATCAAGATCCTTGGGTTACACATATATATAATACATACGACATGATATACATGACATATATGATATAGATCATTATATATGTATGTAGATCTATATCTCTATCCTGTATGTACATAGCTATTTACATGTTGCTGCCCTCATTAGAAGGTAAACTCCTTCAGGTCAGAATTAAAATTTTGCCTGTCTTTATATTGCCAGCCCTTAGAACAGTGTCTGGAACTAATTATTAAGCACTGCTTCTTGACTGACTATCGAAACTAGTTTGCTGAGAATGATCAGATAAACTTTGTATTCTATTTACTTTGGAAAGTAAAATGACAAGGTTTCAAGTGTTATCCCTCCTACAGGATTTGCTTTTTAACTGGGGATCAAACTTTAAGCTATTTGAATGACTTTCAGTATTAGTATTAGCCAATGAATAGATGGGGAGACCTGGAAGGGATACTATGCCACCTACTTGTGTTTTTGTTTTCCCCAATTTACTATTTATTTAGTTTTAGCATTCATTTAAAAAAATTGAGGTCCTAATTCTCTCCTTCTTTCCCTCCCCTCCCCTATCCATTGTGAAGACAAGAAATGTGATATGAATCATACATGTGAAATCATGTAAAACATATTTCCATATTAGCCATGCTGCACAAAAAGCAAGAAAAATAAAGAATGTTAGAATATTATGCTTCTATTTGCATTCAGATTGTATTAGTTCCTCCTCTAGAGGTAAATAGCATTTTTCAATATAAATCTTTCAGAATTATCTTGGATCATTGTGTTACTTAGAATAGCTAAGTCATTCATAGTTGGTCATCTTATAATATTGCCGTTACTGTGCATAATATTCTCCTGATTCTGCTCACTTTGCTTTTTATCAGTTAATATAGGTCTTCCCAGGTTTTTCTGAAAGTCTCCTGCTCATCATTTCTTATAGCACAATAGTATTTCATTACAATCATAAACCAAAGCTTATTTAGCCATTCCCCAGTTGATGAAGGTGCCACCTACTTGTAAGGTCAATGCTGTGAATAGGAAACCAAGAGAATGATAGAGCCTACATTTCAGAAATCCCATTAGACCAAGCTATCCTCAACTTACTTCTCCCAAGAGACCCTTGGCAGACCCATAAGCAAATGGCAATGAGCTTGCCAATATGGAATTCTGCTAAGAAACAAAATGATTCTCTTTGACCTAACATAGCAAAAACTAAAATCCAATTTGGGCAGCTGAAGACCCTGAAGGTCCTGGTCATAAACTGATCTTAATTCAATCCAATTCCATTCAACCTAGTTATTAAAACACTCACTATGTGCCAGACACTATTCTAGGTACTGGGGATATAAACACATAGATAAAACAGTGTTTGTCTTCAAGGAGCTTGCATTCTACAGGGGAGGGTGGGGAAGGGAAGAGGACAACATGTATTTGTTGTTATTGTTGGTGAGTCATTCAGTTGTATCTGACTCTTCATGACACATTGGAACATAGCACACCAGGCCCTTCTATCCTCCACTATCTCACAAAATCTGTCCAAGCTCTGTTCCTGGAGTGGTTTGCCATTAACTTCTTCAGTGGATCACCTTTTGTCAGAATTCTCCACTACGACTTATCTGTCTCGGGTAATCCTGCATGGCATAGCTCATAGTTTCATTGAGCTATACAAGCCCCTCTGCCATAACAAGGCAGTGGTCCAGAAAGGGGACAACATGTATACAGTTAAATAAACGTAACAAAGTGTTTTGTTTTGTTTTGTTGTGTTTTGTTTTGGAGGGAGACGTTTGACACTGTGTAATCAGAAAGTCTTCTTGTGGGTTGCAGCCCCCTGGCTTGTGTTTTGAAGGTAAAGAGGAATTCACAAGGGTTGAGGTGAGGAGGGAGTACATTCTAAGTACAAAGCACAGACTGTACAAAGCATAGAGTTAGGAGATAGAATACAGTGCACAGGAAACAGCAAAGAGGCCATTTTCTTTGAAATGCAGGCTGCCAGTGATGAAATAATATGTAATCACCTTGGAAAGGAAGGTTGAAACCAGATTGTGATGGCTTTAAATGTCAAATCAGAAAAGTTTGCATTTTATCATAAAACCGATAGGGAAAAATAAAAGCTTCTTGAGCAAAGGAGTGACAAAATCCAACCAGTGCTTTAGAAATATCCATTTGGCAGCTGAATGGAGGGCTGGTTTGGAGAAACGAAGCTGGATCTAGGGAAATTAATTAACAGACTTCGGTAACAATCCAGAGAAGAAGTGCTAAGGGCCTGAACTAGGGTGTTAGCCGTATGAGTAGAGCAAAGGAGACAAATGCAAGAGATGTTGGGCAAATAAAACTGACGAGACTTAGGAGCTAGTTGGATATGGAACACTGAGGGAGGGAAAAGAACGGACGATGGCTTAGGTTGTGGACCTAAGCGACCGGAAATCAGGTTTAAGTGGATAATGTGCACTGAACTACCAGACTTCTTTATCATCATGAAAGATGACCTGGGCACAAAGGTCATGACACAAATGTGCTATCTGCACAATTATTTCATGATCTTCATTATTATCATTCTGAGGATCGAATGGAATAATGTAGGCAATGTGCTCTACATACCTTAAAGTTCTATATAAATGTCAATTATTGTTCTAGAAATTGTGTTTGGATTAGGGAAGAATGATAAGGAAATATTAACTTGACGTGGATAAACCAACAACCCTATAGGACCATAGAATTTAAAGCTTAAATATCATCTTCTATTCTAACCCTTTAATTTTACAAATGAAGGAGAGTACTTAAGTGATTTTTCTCAAGGTCACGTGGTAAAATCAGGTCTAGAATTAGAACTCCAATCTTCTGGCCTCCACACTATTCCATGTTGGTTCATCATCAGTTGGGAATGAGTTTGAGCTTGCTTTTTCAGTAGTGGGAACTATTTTATCTGAGCCCTTTTGTGATCAATGACTTACACTTCTAGGCATTTGGTATAGAACTAACTGGTTCACTTATCTGATTGAATCCATGATCTCTGCTATCATCACCATGCATTAATAGACACTGTCTCAAAGATGAGCTTACAGAAGTTAATAAGTTTTCCAATTTGGTAACTCAGAATCATTTGATTGTGAATTAAATGTTGGTTGTTGAACAATGCTTGTATGGGATTTCTTTTATGGACCTTATAAAGAATCCTTTAAAGTGGTAATAAGGCTATTTCTTAGGCTATAACTATACAGTGCATTTAATGCTCCAAAGATCGATTGTATCTTGTTTCTTTCATTCTGTTTAAGTGCCTTGAAGAGCCTTATCTTTAATTCATTCTTATCTTGTAACTTCATCCCTGGGTTGCCTCTATATACATAAGAGTGCTTTATAGTTGTCTGAGAAAGGGAAAACATTACCTCTTCCTTGTAAAAAGACCCAGATGATCAATTGTTAAATGACATATATTACAGAATATGAATTTTGAAACATCTCCACAAGGTCCAAGTATTAGAGAATGACCACAAAGTCAACATCTGTCCCCCCCCCCCTTTTTTATGCAGCAATCTGTAGAAGAAGACACAATTCTGAGCAATTAGTTCTTTCTAGCCTCTTGGGTAGGTGATGACAGTGAATTCTGCCTTGTAAATAGCAAATCATTCAAGCAAGTGGCTATTTGTGCCAAGATAATGGGAATGAATACCAATTTCATGGATTTAATTATCTGAGGGGAGGAAAAGCTGGTCCAAATTTTTCATGGACCAAGTGCATTTACTAAGCTTCTTTTCAAGACTGATTTGTGTGTTTATACATTGTAAAAAAAAAAAAAACCTTATTCTGTGGCTATGACTTGACACCAAGACAGCCATCCATTTGGTCAGGTTCATCAATAACTAGGGCCATCAAATGGAAAAGAATCATGTCTTTTTTTTAAATTAGAGCTGGTCAGTGATTTGACCTATCTAACCAGTTAATATGGGTGATCTGATAGCCCTAGGTAGACAACCTCTGTTCCTTCAAGAGAACAGAACATTTTTGTTCATGCAATGTGAAAATTTCTCTGAGCTATTTGACAAGCTTTTATTCCCCTTTATAATATTCCTTATAGGAGATTGGGGTGCTGGAACATTAGGAAAGTGAGGCATAGGTACCACTATTTGAATGTTCTTCTCCCATCTCAAACTGCTGTAAGAATAGGGCAGGGGAATGGTTGGTCGCAATTCCGCTGGGAATATTTGGGAGCTTCAGGAAATGGAGGGGTGGCTGCTATATTTGGCACACAGTAATAGATGTGCAGAGTGCTGCAGTGAGGGAGAAGAGTCAGTGGTTGTGCTGAGCTGTGTTGCAGCAGGAAACCAGTGCTAGTGTGAGTGTGGACGTGAGCGTGTGTGAGTGCAAGGCAGAGAAGAGGCTGAGGCAGTAGCAACCTACTATAACAATTGCCTTGGAAAGCCTTCCCTAGCAGAGTTGTCATGATGGGCGGGGGGGCATTTTCCTACATCAGAGTTTGTAGCTTAGGTACCAGTCTGCTTATTCCCCGTCCGCTACTCCAATTACACACAGACACACACACACACACACACACACACACACACACACACACACAGAGTATATGTCAGTGCAGAGTGATCAATAATGAGAGCTATAAATTTAGATTCTGTCTAGAACAATCCATCTGAACCATGGCACACAGCCTCAAAAAGACACCAGGCAACTTATGCAGAGGGGTCTGAACATTTACATATCTAAAAGGATAAAGAGAAGAATTGAGGTGGAGCCCTACTCAAAGCACCCCAATGAAGAAAGCTAAAGCACACAATTAATATAATAATTTCTGTCACTGTTTGCAAAACCAGATAAGCCATTATTTTGTAGAAAGCTCTTACTAGCATGCTATTTTTGTAACAAAAATTCTTTCTTCATTTAATTTTTAGGTAAATGCAACTAAGTCGATGCAAATATAGTTTATTTGAAGATAGCCCCATGACAGTAGCAATGTATTTTGGCTGTAACCCACCATATTTGTTGGAGGGAGAAGAAAAATCTGGTAATCTAAGGGAAATAAAGTCTAATGTCCCAAGGGGTAGGCCAGGCCACAGGTTATTTTTATAGACCACAACAAGAGTGGTTCTTCTGACAAGAATTGTCCTCCTGGGCCTCAGGAGACCCATCATCAGGTGACAGGTCCAGTCACTGGAAAATAATTCAAATAATCCCTTATGCCTTCCCAGAAAAATGCTGCAGCTCTTAGCAGAAGGCTAGCATCCATGTCTAGATCCAAGTGTGGTCTTCTTTTCTGACAAAGAAAGGTACCCTATAATCTCACCTAATTGATTAAGGAAGTTTATCACACTGATTAGAAGTTTTTCTGATCACTGCAACCCCCTGAAAATATTAACACTGACAGCCAAATATCCACAGATGAAGATAAAATTGGGGAAATGACCTGGAGCAGAGGACATTTTTTTGTTGTTTAATCATGTTTCAGTCATGTCTGATTCCTCGTTACCTCATTTGAGGTTTTCTCGGCAGAGATACTGGAGTGGTTTGCCATTTCCTTCTGCAGCTCATTTTACAGATGAGGAAATGGAGGCAAACAAGGTTAAGTGACGTGCCCAGGGTCACACAGTTAGTAATTGTCTGAGGACAGATTTGAAGAGGAAGTTTCCAAACTCCAGGCCCAGTGCTCTACCTACTGTGCCACCTAGCTGCCCCTGTAGAACACTGGAAGTACCTAAAAGGATAATGCTCATCAAAATGTATGGCCTTACATTTAAAATTATTTAGGTAATTAATGTGGTGAATATATATTTAAAAAAAAGAAAAGAAAGCAAGAAGATGTATAGGTTCCTTGAAAACTGAGGCCACATCATAAATATCTCTATTTCCCTCATTGCTTAAACAACATGTTTCGTACATTGGTGGCACAATAAATCACCATTGAATAAATAACACACCTACAAGCATCATTTGAGATCTCTTTATTAATGGTTTTATAGAATCCTGCTACATTAATGTAAATCAGTGATGATTTAGTTTGGCAAAAATCTGATATTTAATACAAGCCACTCTATACAGATTACAGCCAGTGATGTATGTGCTGAGTAGAAAAGTACTTGATTTAATATTTGCTAAGTGATGGAGCTGGTCTTCCAGAGTCTGATTTTCATGCAATGCTTGAAGCATCTGTGTTATGGATGTTATTGGATGAAAATGCACAAGGATCCAAACCAAATGTGGACATCTATTAAAAAAAAATAAAAACAAAAAAAACACCAAACTTCAGGGGTTGGAAATCACATGTTGGCTTTTGACTAAGGTTTGACCACTATTGACTACATTTCACATGTCATTGATTTGGCTGTGGAGGGGGAGGGGGGAATGAAACTTTATCATGCACAACTTTTTCTGAAAATTACTTATAATAATGATAATAGTTAACATTCATGTAGCACTTACTATGTTCTAGGCACCATGAAGGTTTTTATAATTATCTTATTTGATCTTCACAACAATCTTAGAAGATAGGTACTGTTAGTATTCCTATTTTAAAAATAAGGAAATTGAGGCAAACAGAGATTAAGTAACTTGCCTAGGGATCACACAGCTAGTAAGTATCTGAGGCCATATTTGAACTCAAGTTTTCCTGACTTTAAGTCTCTATCCATGGTGCTACCTAGCTTATATGGTATGACATGGAAAGTCATGGTTGTCTCAGATGAAGGATTCCCTACTTTCATGATATTCGGAGCAGGAAATTATAATTGAGCAGAGTCAAAGGACTGCTGCATATTGCTGGGTTATTTTCTGTGCACCATTAAGATTTTGAAGAGAAATCAATTGTAACATGACTGAAACACATAGGAAATTTGAAAATAAATATTTGCAAGGGAGATGGAAATGATCTAAGTACATTGCAGATCAAAGGCTTATTAATTTATCTTTCATGATGCTTTTGGTTGCAGATTTGATGTATGCTTAGTAGATATAACTTTAGAAGAAGCTTTGTAAATGGAAATTAATGTTTACCTGAGTTGTATGTTAAGAGGTTCTATAGGCACAACTCAGCTGAGCCATTGGATCAGGTCATTTCTTGAATTCTAACCTTCAGACAGTGTCCCTATTTACTTGGAAATGCTCCTTATTCTATGATCCAGTTCACTCCCAAATAGACTAATAAACAAGAAAGCTCTAAGTGATGTCATGATGTTGGTCCAGCAGGCTGGGAATATTGCCATGGTGCCTGGCCAGAGGAGAGACTCCCATTACTTGTAGTATGATGGAAAGTACAGTGATTCTGAAGACAGGTAGAGGTTCAAATCCTGGCTTTGTTACTAATGACCTATGTGACCTTGGGTAATTCAATTTACCTCCCTAGGACTCAGGAGGGAGGTGGTAGACTACAAATGTAGAACATTCTTCTATTGCTATCTTGGGTGGTTTGCTTTAGTGTGCTGTTGTTACTATAAAGGGCAGGGGATGGACGTTGGTAGGTAATTATGTTATGAATAACAACATACAGTGATGAAATAAAGAAAAAAAAACTATGATTTGTGCTCTTGTGAACCTTTCTGATACTTAGTTTAGATTCTACTATGTAATCTCTGTGACCCTGGCCAAATCATGTCCCTTCTTCAGTTTCCCCATACATAAAATGAAATAATTGTGCTATCTGATTGCTAAAGTTCCCTCCAACCCAAATTGTATATAACTCTCATAATATGTTAGCAGAGGTCACTAAATTTGTCACGCTCTCATAGAAATATGAGAAAAACATGAGATCCTTGGGTAGGAATGAATAGTATTTTTGAAATGAAAAAAAAGTTATACAATCAAATAAATAATTTATATTTTCAAGAATAAAACACTCACTCAAGTCAGTATCAAACAGTATTCATGATCACAGGGAATATAAAGCAGAGGTTGGATAAACTGATTTAACCTTTGATGGAAGGGAAAAAAAATCAAATGCTACTACCGCTAGTATCCTCACTTTGAAAATAAACTAACTCTCAAAAATTCCTTTCTTTCTTCTCTCTCTCCTTTCAATCTCTTTTATTTATCTCTTTCTTTTTTCCTTCCTTTCTTTTGCTTCCTATTCTGTGTAAGGCATTATGTTAGATACTATCAGGAATATATAAAAGAAAAGAACATGAACCATTAATGGCTAGCTAGAAATATTTAAATAATGCTATATATATGACCAAATGAGAGGTGAATGGTGAGGTGGTAGATAGAGCTCTGAGTCAGAAGTCAGCAAGATCTGAGTTCAAATCCAGCCTCAGGTATTTATTACCTATATAACCATGTGCAAATCACTTAACCTCTGTTTGGCTCAGTTTCTTTAACTGTAAAATGGGGATAACAACCTACCTCACAGGGTTGTTTTGAAGATCAAATGAAATATTTGTAAAAGCATATAGCATAGTACCTGGCACACAGGGGTGCTATTTGAATGCTTATTCTTTTCCTTTCCCTCCACCATATTCAACAAGTTCTACACCAATTCCATTTGTAAGTGTCAAGATCAGTCTATTTAGTCATAAAATTATAAATCATAAGAGTTAAAAAGAACTTTGAGTTCGTCGGACCTATGCTACTGATTTCAGGCAGGTGAAGTTTTATTATCCCCATTTTAGAGAAAATACAACTAAGCCCCTTGAAGTAACTTGTCCAAGGTCACATAGCCACTATACTTAGTTGAAGAATTGGGTCTAGAGGCCACATTTCCTGCTTCCCAGTGTAAGGCCCTTTCTGTTACACCAGACTGCTCCTTTAAGGGTGTAATGTTTTTTGTGAGAATATAATCCAGTTTTGGGGCAGCTAGGTGGTGCAGTAGATAGAGTCCTGGAGTCAGAAGGAGCTGAGTTCAAATCTGACCTCAGACACTTGATACCTACTAGCTGTGCGACCCTGGGCAAGTCACTTAACCCAATTGCCTTGCCAAAAAAAATATACTCTAGTTTTCTTGAAGTGGCCTTTAGGGAGTCAAATAGAGAAATACCGTACTCAGTTCATTTACCCAACAACATCAGGTCAACTATGACCCGTGCACAAGTATCTTCTTTATGCTATCTCATTTGACATAACATAGGTAAAGAGTTTTACAAACCTTAAAGCTCTATATAAATGCATGATTTCATCGTTTTTATTCAGAGACAGTCTGGTACTGTAGCTGGAGAGCTAGCCTGGGAAAACCTGAGTTCAAGGCCTGCCTCTGGGTGACCCTGGACAAATCATTGAACCTCTCCATTCTCCAGGCAGCTCTCTCTGGCCAATCTTTAGAATAATGTCAAAATTGGCCATTCAATTCTCCTGTCCCTTCAATTCAATTCAACTCAACAAGAAATTATTGACTGCAAGGTACTGAACAGAAAAATGCAATAATAGTCCTTGTAAGGTCTGTCATTCCCCTGCCTGGAGAACCATGCACCTCCCCCATAACTGTGAGGTGTTCTTTTGATACCAAAGGAAGAGGCCACAGAGCTCTAGATTGATTATAGTACTAGTTTAATCAATCATTATGAATACTTACAAAACAGGGGCAATCTTCGGTCTGGGGTGGAAACCAGACAGTTCAAAGGATACCTGCAAAGAACCCCCAAAACCCCCTGTAATTACAGAAAACAGACAAAGGGAAGAGGAGATATTGAGTGCATCAGTATTGTTTGGTGAATATTTTTGTTTTTTGGCTTAGTAATAAGCTCGAGAGGTAAGCCAATGTTATACCCAAATGTAAGTTTGTGTATTGATCATGTACTGGGCACATAAAGGTCATTTCATAGGTCATGGTATCTTAAGTTATGACTCAGTGTCTAAAATATAAATCATAACCTTAAGTTATGATTCTAAACAGGTCACCATGTTCAGGCTTCCACCTTTCACAGAGTTTAAGTTTTTATGACTTTTCACTTATTACTGTATTTTATGGCTTTTCCCCAGTCGGGACCCCACAGTACTTTACTTCAAAGAGCTTACATTCTTTTGGGGAATGTAGTAATAATCCAGTATCATCAGCATATAGGCAATGGTAAATGCTTGATTTTAAAAAGGGGCACTTATTTTTTTTTAAAAAAGGGCTGTTTCATTAAATGATTGATAGTGAACCTCAAAATAGTTTGACTCCCTTGTTCTACTATGGATTACTAATTTGCAACAGAATGAACCCTGGGTTTTTGCTGGCCCTATTTTAACAAAATATCTCATTTTTAATATAATGATTAATATTATCATATTTCTTTTCATACCAATTTTCAAACTTTGGGCTAAAGTTCAAACTGTTATAAACTCAGGCTGAATGCTTTTGAAATAATCTGCATATTTAAATAACTCTTCTTGTGATTTAGTCTTATTCCTTACTCAAGTAACACATTTGATCTATATTTCCTGTATTATATTTGCTGTCAATTCCACTTAGTGGTAAGTGGGAGAGGAGTAATTTGTTATTAGCATAGTATAATATGATAAAGGGAGAAGGAAGAGTTTGGCTGTTTCCAAATAACTGAAGAGGATCATTCACTCCAATAAAAAAATTTTATTGATTTCTTTTGTTTTTACGTCCCCATTCATTTTCAAATACATACTCACCCTTCATTTCTCAGAAAGTCGTCTGTTATAATACAGAATAACAAAGAAAAGAGTTAAGTTCAACACAGTTAACCAAGAGTCAGTTAATATATGAAATGTTCCATACCCATAACCCCCCGAACTCTGCAAAGAAGGGAAAGATATTCACTTTCTCATCTATTCTTCAGGCCAGGTTCAGGTATTAGAATTATAGTGTTTAGTGTAAATGGTTTTATAATGCTGTCTTTTAGTAAGTAAACAACACAAAATTTTAGAGTCTATAATTGTATTAACTTTGTGTTTCTGAAAACACTCCATCTGGGAAGAAAAAATTGTGAACAGATAATGAAATTAACAAGGCAGAGGCTTTAACTTGATCGGTAATCAGTATAAAAATAACATCTAGGAGATATGTTACCAGGAAAAAAAAGTTAGCTGGCCAAATAGTGAAAATAAAAGATAACAGATGGAAAACCCTCATGGAGGATCCATGGAATAATATGACAAGACCTAAAGAAAGACCTTCAACCACGCAGGATTTACAGGAGGATATGGACCAGAGGATGAGCAGGTTTGGATAATCTATGATCTACTCTAATAGAAGGATAGCAGTATAGATCAGATCATAGATCCATTGAAGCATAAAAACAAGAAACAAAACTGCTTAACTTAGACTTTAATGGGAAGCTCTTCTGTTGGGTATCTCCCATGTGTACTTCCATCCATCCCCCTCCTTGAAGAGTTTATATAGCTTTAATTACTTGTTAAATCAAAATCTGTCTTTTTACCCTTCTATCCTTCCTTTCTCCAAAACAAAAGCAAGGAAATCAAAACCCCTCTTCCAAACATATATAATCAAACAATACTAATTCCAATGTTGGCCATGTCCAAAAACAAAACAAAACAAAACAAAATGTCTCAATTTGCCCTCTTGAATCCATCACCTCTATATAATGAGGTTCTCCCACACAACTCAAGTGAGATGTTTGTATGTATGTAAAGAACTTTATATACCTTAAAGCACAATGTAAATATGTCCAATTGTACAATCAATAATAAAGTTAGATGTTCTAATTCTTAATTTTCCCTTCCACAGTTTTGAGAAGGGAAGAGGCAATGCTATTTGTCTCCATGATTTGCTATGCCTTGCCTCATTTCATTTGCTCATCCTTAGGCTCTGAATCTGAAACTTACACCCATTAGCCTTTTTGGGTAGTTTAAATTTTAAAATTGGGAGCAATCTTTTGCTTCATTCATTATTCCCTCCTGCTAAACTGGCACTTCTCTGCCTCTCATTTTAGCTTTCCTGCAAGGGAAGGGTATATTGAGTCTTAGGGGTGCTGTAGCCAAGTCTGTGAATGGTAGGATTGAATAGGAGAATCATGGCATTCAAAGGTACTGAATCACTCTGTGAATTCCCTCCACTCTACCTCTAATGAGGGGTCAGCAAGTCTCTGCTTAAATACATTCAGATTCAGGTATGGAGGTGGAATTCACTATTCCCAAACTAACCCATTCCAATTGGGATCAAGTTTTTCCTTACCCTGAGCTATCAATCTTCCTGAGACTTCAAACCTTTAGCTTCCATTCCATCCTCTGCGGACCAACCAGAATGAATCTAATTAGTATCTTTTAAATGACTATGGTAGCTGATCGACACAAGCAACTCAAGCTTCTGGAGGACAGAGATTGTGTCTTATTTGTCATTGTATCTCATCCCCCGTAGGTTCAATCTGGCATAGTGGATAGAGTGATGCTGTGATTGGAGCTCTAGGTTCAAATCCCACCTGAGACATCTTTTAGCTATGTGACCCTGAACAAGTCTCTGAGCTATAGGTAATTCCCCAGTACTTATCTACTAAGTCATTGATTGTTTGCAGTGGTGGCAGATCTGGTCACCAGAGTGTTGCTTATTCTGAAAAAAGTCTTAGAACCTTCCCTTATTCACAGTCTCCCCTAGCACCTAAGATAGGACTCTAGGTAAGGTTAAGCACATTCTAGAAAAAAAGAAGTCTCTTTCCCTCCCTCTCCTACTCCTCCTTTTGCTCTCCTTTCTCTTCTTTTCCTTCTTTCTTTGTTCTTCTGTCTCCGTCCCTCTCTTTCTATACACACCACACACACACACACACACACACACACACACACGCACGCACGCACGCACGCATGCACTAAAGCTTAATGGAAATGTACTGAAGAGTAAATACCATACAGAAGTTCCATGGACTTTCTGATATATGTCGATCCAGATTGAGTCCAGAATTTTCCTTACTTTCAATAGAGCACAAACTTCTTGCAAGTAGGGATTGTTTCACTTTTTGTACTCGTCTCCTTAGTATCTATCAGAGTGCTTGGCACCTGGTATGTGCTTAAATGCTTGCTGAGGGAATGCTTATTGAAAACTTTCCATAGAAAGAGCTGTGTGAACTGGCTCCCTGGAAATTGCCCAAGCTATGGCTTTGTCTTGTGGGCTGGCTCTAGGTTTGTTTCTTTCTGAGATGCTACAGTTAAGCTGCTTTGTCTTTTGCCTTTTGGCTGGTTCCGGATCGCTTACTCTCTAAAGCCAATAAAAATATGTCACGTGTTAAGTTCTATTTATGTTTCATACAAAGTTATAGTTAATTAAATATCATACTGAATTGCATCCTCTGCTCATGCAAATCCTGCCTTTCCTTGGAGGGCCTGCTTAACTTCTGAAAACCTCAGAGACTCAGCCAGCCCATAGTGAACTTTTCTTCCTCCGTGCTTCTAAAGAATTTATTGTCTGTACTACTAACTTGGTGCAAATTTCCCTCTTTGTGTTGTTTGCTACATTTTTATGTATATGTCCTGTGCTACAACTTAATCCTGAGTACTTTGAGGGCAGGAACTATGTCTTGGCACTCCTAGCACCTAGTGTAGGGACTCACCTATAATATCCCAGGCACCAATAACAGTGCCTCACATATAGTAGGTACTTAAAAAATATTTGTTGATTAACTGACAGGTATCACATTTACTGTATGAGGCTGACAATGTGGGCAATGTCTCCTTTTCCCCATAAAAAATGAAGTCATTTAAATTTTTAACTAGAATTCTCACTAGCCAATCCATCAATCAACAAATATTTATTAAGCAAGTACTATGTGCCAAACACTCTAACAGGTATAGGGGATAAAATTACAAAGAATAAAATAATCCCTACTGGCAAGGAGCTTATAGCCTTAGGAGGTTGTGGGGAATAATAAGTACATATAATATGATATTATAAATATGTAGACAGTAAATGGAAATATATACAAAGTTATTAAATACAAAGAAGTTTGGGAGGATACTAATAGTTGAGGGTCAGGGGAGGAGAACCAGGAAAGGCTTCCTATAGAAGATAATATCTGAGTTGCATCTTAGAGAAAGGGGGGGGTTCACCATAAAGTGGAGGTAGGAAGGTTCTGCATTCCAGACATAAAAGACAGTCAGTGCAAAAGCACGGAGATGGGAAAAGGGAGGTAGTAAATATCTAGCCAATTTGACTAGATCAGAATCTAGGAAGGGGAATAACTTCCAAGGAAGCTGGAAAGATAGGTTGGCACCAGGTTGTAAAGGGCTTTCAAATTCAAACAGGGAAGATTATATTTTGTCCTATATAGGAAGCCACTAAAGTTTATTGAGAAGTCCCCAAGAGCATGCCTTCCTCTTTCCTGCCTCTGTATCTATGCTCACCTATTCCCTATACCTTTTTCCTTTACCTGGTATACCCTTTCTTCCCATATCTACCTGTCAAAATCCAACTAGCTAAAGTGTTGCTTCCTTTAGTAATCCTTCGCCGATTCAGTCAAGCCAGAAGTATTTTTTGATTCCCACAGAACATAACTCTCCTTAGCACTCATGACATTCTGCCTTAGATTATACTTAATTGCATGTATATCTTATCTTTCTTACTAGACTGTAAGTCTCTTAAGGACATGGACTGAGCAATGGATTTGAAACAGGGGACCTTGGTTTGGATCACAACTCCATTGCTAATTAGCTGTGTGGTTTGGGGTAAGTCATTTCTCATATATGGATTTCAGTTTCCTCATTTGTAAAATGAGTTAGTTAATCTTCAAAGTCCTTTCCAAATCCAATAATTTCATGACAGTATCTTATTCTTCTTTGTACACCCACAACTCCTAACATAAGATCACAGAAAATGTTTGTTGAACTGAGCTGATTATGATAAACATATTTCTAAAAAATGAAAACTGTTTTCTGCTTCTTCTCTTATTTATTTAAATTCATATCAAAAACTTTATAGTTTATAAAGTGATTTCCTAGTAATAGTGTTAGAAGGTAAGTGATGAATGTGTGATCAACCCTATTTTACAGATGAAGAAATTGAGTCTGATATCTTGTGTTAGATCTGAGATTCAACCTCAGGCCTCTGGACTCCAAGCTTAGAGCTTCTGTTATTGGGTAAATGTGAATGCTAATTTCGTACTTTAAAGGATCAGCTCCTTTCTCTTCCTACTCTCTTCCCTCTAATGCACACCTCTAGGTTGGAAGCAGCCTTTGGAAAGATTTTATTTATCTTGAGTAATGTCAGTTTCCTCATTCCCTCCTGACTGGTTTGTTACACCTGTCAGCCACAGGGGCAGGCATTGATTTCTTGTTTGTTTCTTTCATATATGTCCTTCTTACCTACACAGCCACATCTAGGGAACACTAGTGGCAAAGGTATTCATCTTCCGCTGCTTTGAGTACAGGATAGGGAACAGACAAAATGAACAATCTTTTCATTTTTAATGACCTGTGGGAGTTGTTCATTTAGCATAAATGCAGAGAGTAGTTCTTGCTCTATATTTGTATGACAATGACCTCCAGGTTTAAGAAGGCTGCTATGCCAGGGGGACACAAGCTCTGTCAGGTCCCACCAGGTTGGAAAAGCCGGGAGTGACAAAGACAGATATCGAGTCTGTCTTCTGAGACCAGCCTAACTAAGTTTGTCTAGGCTTATCACTGGAAGGCTGTCCACTATGTAATGGAAAGTTGTTTTGGCCACAGTAGCGCCTGAAGTGATGTCTATTCAAACATGGAAGAATTCGGTTTTGTGGTGGAGAGAACAGTCACACTGATGAAATCGTAGGTCACTTTTGAAGTATTGAGGCATTCAGAAAATTAAGGCTCTGTTATTAAAGGTAAGCTCATATTTCATTTTGCTATGAGAAAACGCAAATTATAAACTACACCATGTATATATTCTTCTTCTGGGAAGCTAAGAGCTGTTTATTTTTTAGGGAAAAAAGAAAAGCTCTCTAGCTATTTACGTGACAGAATTGTGTTCTCTTTTCCACACAGGTGTGACTGGCAACCTGGTCCAATCGTCCTACCCAATGCATGTATACCCTCCATTTAAATTTTTCCAGATATAATGTGTTTACTCTATTGTGGGCAGTCAGAAAGGCCTGCCATGGAAGTGAGGAGGTGTTCCCTAAGCTCTTCTTATCTATTCTGTCATTCAATTGCCACTAGGGTTTGGATGACTTTACCCATGGACAGAACCTTCTAATTCCTTGGACAAGAAGCTCTAATGCAGGCTTTTCTCTCAAAAGCTCCCAGTCTCATGGGAGCTCCTCTAAGCTCTAAATGTTAGATCCCTCACATTAGTCTCACACTCTTCCCACTATACTCTACAACTATGAAGTAAATTGAACACTGCACAAGGATCTATCTAAGAACAATAAAGAAGTTATGGGGAAATAATATTATGTTTGGGAAAAGAGTTAGGCTGGCCTCAGAAAGTGAAAATGAAAGAGGCAGCCCAAGTATTATACTTGGTATATTTTATATATATATATATATATTTATATATAGATAGATATATAGATATCTATATAGATATAGATACATAGATATATATATGTAGATATATATACAGATATATATATTATTTGCATCAACAATCTTATTGTTGGTAGGTATGCATAATAAAGGCAGGGAGTTAGAACAAAGGACCTGAGGCAGGAATGATTTCCAACTCCTCCCCTCCCCCCAATACACCAACTTTGCCTAATTCTTTTGTTCTGGGCCTCAAGATTTGTACAGGGAGCCAAAAACATTACAGAGTTAGGGGTAGAAGGGACATTTGAGAGGAATGTTGTCCTCTCAGCCACAGAAAGATACTGTTGGGTGTAGTTTCTAAACAGTATTAAAGGAGCAGACTAACTAATGTTATGTAGAAACTGATTTAAACTGTGAACCTAATCCTCTACTCCTCCCAGATACTGAGATGTTTTAGGAGATTATGCCACACAGATATTGGAAATGTTTGTATGTTTGTCCTTGTAACTTTAACTTAAAAATTCCTTTGTAAAAGCTAATCTGACTGTTAAGTAGTTAAATAAACTGGGGTGCTTAGGTCCTTAAAATTGGTAAAGACAACCGGTGAGGACTTGAGCCTATGGCAGAGACAGATACAACTCCTTCTAGCCTGCCAAAAGGTACTGGAGAGCCCTGGGAGAGGGGTCAAATGTAATACGTGTAGTCTTCAAACAATGGGGCCAGAGTAGTCGCTATTATATTTAGATGTAAAAATTTCCTTCAAGTAGGGACCTGGTTGCATGTATTTCCTCTGTTTGTACATTCATTTGGTAGTATGGTAAAATGTGGAAAGGGATACTCTTGTGGATGTTTGAGGATCTTGTCTTGACATTTAATTTGTTATCCTGTTTGATTAAATGTCTTTTGCTTTGAATGAATGTTTCCTTTCTATTTATGGCTTTGTAAAAGTCATGCTGTTGGGGGCTCTTGAAAGATGGTTTTGAGTGAGTATTGACCCACAAACTGCTTCAGATCTTTAATAGCTTCTGGGGATTCATGTTTGAGGCAGGCTGGCTTGAGTGATAGAATGTTAAAAGCCACAGAAGAAGGCCTAAAAGTGCACTAGGCAGATATTCAATGGAAGATTTGAGGGAAGACAAGAATTAAGCAGGATGAGGAGATGTGAGAAAGGTGTAATGAACTATGCCAGATTAGAAATTGTTATATTATTTCATGATACACTGTAGACTAGCAAAGTGTATGTGTGTGTGTGTGTGTGTGTGTGTGTGCATGTGTGTGCTTTGGGAGAATTAATGAAATTACCCTTTGCATCATAAAGCCTTTGTGCTCATTGACTTATCTACCAGTGACAATAATGAAAAAAAAATATTTTCTTGGAGCATAAATATGAAGTGCTTTCTAATGTCCCAGAAGAAACTCAGCAAGCTCTGTTCATCCATCACACTGTTGGTAATCAATCTGCTGAACAGCACGGGGTCCCATATTCCAGTATTTCGAAGACACTCTTCTCATTTCCTTATGTTCCTTGACCTTAAAAAAGGCTCATCACTGATTTCCTTGAAATGTTTTCTATTTATTCTTCCCTACTGCTTTTTCCTGCCATAATCAGACTAAGTGATGGCCTTGATTTAGGAGCCCTTGCCTGCTGAGGGAATGTTTATCTCAACCATCTATGATGTGCCTTCCAGTCCATGGTATTGGTTCTTACAGCTTTCAATTGCTCAGGGCTCTTCCTGGCCACAAATCCTGGACAGAAGGATAACACCCTAATCAGAGAGAAACTACGGCAAGGATCATTTGCCTTTATATAGCACTTTACATTTTACAAAATGCTCTCCTGACAACAACCTTAGGAGGTAGGTCATTCAGGTCATATCTTCACTTAACAAATGAGGAAATTGATTTCTGGAGAGGTAGTAGAGGCTGGTCACATAGCTTGTAAGTGGCATCACCAGGGTTTGAACCTAAGTCTTTGGACAGTAAGTCTAGGGCTTTCCCCATGATACCAAGGTGATTGTATGATATGGCAGAATGAGTGTTGGACTTGGCATTTAGCCTTGGGGTCAGGTCTGACATCTGTGTGACCATGAGAGATATGTAGTGTCTCTAAGACTCAATTTCATCATCCATAAAATGGGAATCATAAAACTTTGCACTTCCTCACAGAGGTAGGAAAGTATCTTATAAACTATATATGTCTTATAAACTTATAAAGTCTCTTGGAGATAATGTTATTATTATCATTGAACTTAGTGTCAATGGGAATTTTTCTAAGGTGCCTAACAAGCAACTCTCGCACCCTGAACTCTTTTAGGATTATAACAAGGCATTCTATGAAAATGATCTACCCTGGACATTCTAGAAAGAACTGTAACATCCCTGGAAGACACTGAAATGTTATATTTTTGAAACCATATATCTCAGAATCATAGAAATTAGAGTCATAGAAATTTAAAATTTCAGGATATCTTAAGATAAACTAATTCAACTTTTTTTTATTTTATTGATGAAAATTCAGGCTTCAAAGGGGGTGGAACAACTTGTTTAAGAGTAGAAATTGCTACGACTTTAGAGCCAGAGACTTGGATGTATAACTTGGTTCCAGCACTTTCTAGCTATATGACCTTGGACAAGTCGCTTCATTTTATTTTATTCGCTTTTCAATTTCCTCATGACTTAAGTGGGGATAGAGACACAACAAGGCATGAATAAAGTATCAAGAAGACCTGGATTAAATCCTCCCTCCGACATGTACTGGCTCTGTTGACTCTAAACAACTCTCAGTGCCCTAAGTAACTCTCGAAGTCTGTAAGATGAAGGGAAGGTGCCAACCTCCATTGGTAAAGGGAATGTGTCTTCATTTGGGAGTTGCCTATATCAATGAAATTGCAAGTGAGCTCCCTGTCCTATGACATGCGACCTCAATTACTGACCTCAAAGAATTGGCATGAGGAAAATACCTCATAAATAATAAAGTGTTACATAAAAATGAGCTAAAGCTAATCTATCAACCTCAATGACTCCCTATTCCATCTAAGATAAAGTATAAACTTCTTTGATTAGTATCCCGTGAATCCCTCCTCCTCCCCCTCAATGAAAACCATTCCATATGATAAATAGTATTTTTGTAAGAGGAAAAAAAGTCAGCCCAACTGATTGATACATTGAGAAAGTCTGAAAACGTGAGCAATGTGTAACACCTGGGGACCTTCCACCTCCACAAAAGAGTATGTTGGGGGTGTGTCTTTTCACATCTCTCCATTTAAGACCCGTGTGATCTTTATAATTTTGTCACATTTACTTTTGACTTTTTGGGGTGTTGTTCTTTCCATTTACATTGTCATAGTTACTGGGTACATTGTTTTCTTGGCTTTGCTTACTTTATTTTGCATCAGTTCATATTGCTCTTTCCATGATTCTCTGTACACTAGTTTGTATCTATTTGTATTTATTACTTATATATCTCTAGTATATATATTTATGTGGTCTCGTTTCTCCTCCATTAGAATGTGAAGTCTTTGTGGTAGGGATGACTTCATCCTCTGCACTTGCATTTCCAGTGCCTAGTTCAGTGTTCCGCACAAAATAGGTACTTGATAAGTACTTATTGATTGATTGATTGCCTATAACCCTAGTCTCCTACTTCTCAGCTCCTTCAACTACAGGGCCTGGAACACAGTAGGTACTTAATAAGTATTTGTTGATTGATTGGCTACACTCTTAGATACTTGTCTTAAGTTTTTTAGTCTTCTTTAAGATCTAGAGTCCTAATAAAGAGTTAAATTTCTTTGTTCTCCTTGTACCCCTAGCAAGGCAATTATAAATACTGAATAGCAGGTAATTCAGAATTCTTTAACTAGGTCATGAAAGGTGAACTTAAAGTTAAAGCTTCACTAGGGAACTGAGCATTGTTAATCCACAATGGGAAACCATATTAAGCACCAGAGAAATAGAGATTTTTCTGCTTGAAATTGACTTGTCAGTAAAGGGCACAGGTGACAGTGAGAGGAAATCGATGCAGAGAGATTTCAAAGATTCTGAATTGTAAAGAGTCTGCAAATATAGAGCCCTTGCATGCCCTGCCCTCTGATCCCAGGGCTGTCCAGGAAGCTTTGCTAAGAAATCAGGCTACATCCTGATAATCAGATTTCCCTTCAATTTAAAAGATGACCTAAAGTTCACCAGAAACACAAGGACAAGGAAGAAAACAACAGTTGTAATTACTGCTTCCTTCATACCAGTGAAGGTTACCGAGCCACAGCCAGAATTCCGGCTCTTGAAGCAAAGGGGAAGAGCATGTAACTGACCATAGAGAAGGGTCAAAGCCAAGTGAGAACCTGGATGGGACTCTCCCTCCCACCTGAAAGAAGCCTCAGGAAGCCACCTCTGGGACACCCTCCCTTTCATCTTGAATGAATGCATCACAAGTACCTTTCCTGTGCCAACTCACAGTTGGGGTAGACACACCAGGGAGAGATGAAGTCTTCTCCTCTTATGGACTCCTCTTTGGTGTCCACCCTGTAAAGTCCCTTGTGACGGGAGGAAGTCATAGCAGTGAATTCCCTGACTATGTCATTCAACAAGAATATGTGGCGTGCATCCCAGCAAGTAAGGCACTGATCCTAAGAGGAGGGTCTGGCTTTCAGGGGTGATGGCCAAGCCAGACAATGGAATGGGGGCAGCTGTTGTGGATGAGTGTCTAGGTACATCTGGGAAGGTGGGCCTTTCACTCCGTGGTCCCTAACAGTTTTCTTCTTTGTACTCCAGAGTCTTTTAACCCACTTCCATCAAGGAACTACAGTAAGCCTGGTTTTACTAAGTTGTAATAAGACAATGACTACCACTGAAGCTTTTGAAGATAATCTGTGAATTCTCCCTTCAATATGCTTAGCTGTGGAGAGCTGAAAGTCTGGAAGGAATGGTTTATGCACCAAAGAAGTCAGTGTTTTACCTAGGGCTCATTAGAACCTAAGGCAAAGGATGTTTTACAGTGATCATGGCTTTTGCATTTTAGATGAGTCCCTTCTTCCAGGCAGTTCATTTACTAACTATTTTTGCACATGAAACAGTATTATACAGAGAGTTGGGAGACCCTGGCATAAGATGACAAGAGTAAGTTCCATAAAACTGGGGGAGACTTGGGCATATGCATATGATTACAAGTTCTAAATAGTTTATGGCATACTTAGTGAACTGGAGTACACCCTTAGAGAACTACTGCCCTAGATGCTTTTTAGGAGAGAATCATCACTGTGGAGTCCAGATTTTCTATTCTGCCAATTTCTGCCGGGCAGCCCACAAATTCTGCCATTTGTTCCCTCCTAATTGCTTCTCATTTCTTCCTGGAAACATTCTGGAACATCTGCCTGTGGTTCTACATTATATCATCATGTATTGGTTCAATTTGCTTTGTTTTACAATACTTACTTAGAGAGGTTTTTAATTTCTTAGTTGTCTTAGTATTCATCTTCCCCTTTAAACTTAAGGTTTTCTTAATCTTCACACAATCTTAACATATTGATTCATCTACTTGGCGCTCTATGTTTTTAAGTAATTTTTTTTTCCTCCTGAGATCTTTTGTAGTTTTAGTCTTTTTTCCTTATATTCTCATGGCACTGACTTTCTGATCCTCCCAACTTTGGTAGAGGGTTTACATGCAGGGTTAAACTAATCAGTTTTTGTTTCTTTCCACATTGTGAAATTAATTTTTTTGCCTGCCTGGGTCTCTACTCCGAGTAGTTTCTGAATTGACAGGACTGGTCTCAGATGGATTCTAGTCCTTTTTCCTTTGGGATTGGTGTAGCCTCTGGACTCTGACCCCAGGTTCCTCTATTCTTTAAGTTCTCTATCTAGGCTAAGTCAACACTTCTTATTTTTTGCAGATTTTGGAGTAGGGTAGGTTGGTGTTCCAGGCACAGACTCTGAAGCCTTGGGGTTCTCCAATCTAGAGGCCACACCCAAACAGAAAGAAAATACACTTAAAACCCCTCCTACCCAATACCTCTTGTGTCTCCACTTGTGATTGAATAGAGTCATGGTCCATGGCTTTTTGCCCCAGGATGTTGGAGGAAGGATGGATAGGGTACACCAGAAAAAACTGCTGTAAAAAAAAGGGAAAAATCTCTGGGTGATTCTAAACATTAGGTAGGTTTGTGCACCCTGCCAGAGACGGGTGGAGGAAAGTTGTTGACAAAGTGCCTTAATGATTGTATTTTCCACTATTAATTCATAAGACTGTTACTTTTTTGGGTGTCTTGCTTTTTGAGGCAGTAGGAAAATGTGCAATTACTCAGCCTGTCACATAATTCCTCTTTTGGAAATTATTGAAGCCTGGAGAAAATGTCTAGCCCACCATATTGTTGGTCACATGATCCAGATCTTCCATTAACTCAATCAAAAATATTTACATAATAGAAGGCAAAACAAGAATACCAATTAGACAGTATTCTGTCTATACATCTGAGAGGCAATCTCCCACCAATGTACATAGCATCCATAGTTAGAGGTGGGCACAAACTTAAAGCAGCCCAGTAATGGGTCACACATGTGGGGAACATGTATGACCAGAGAACCACATAGGCCTTTTACGTCTTTTCTGTTTCTCAGAGACTTTCCTTACGTGAGTCGCTGTATTGGTCCAATGACTCCACTGCTAAAGTGGGCTACTCCATAACTGGATGGGATTAGCTCCTCACAGGGCTTGGTATCTTAGCTGGGTGGGTCAGTCTGGAGAACTGCTCTCCTGCCAATCCTCTGCTACAACCGGATCTTCCTCTACTCCACAGGCTTCCTTCACCACCCAGATGGCAGCCACTGTGCTCCACAATCCCAGTTTCAGGCTCAGTCCACGTCCTAAGCTGAGGTCATATTATACTCTTTTAGAAAGGGCAGACAGAGATCCTTATCCCAGGACTGGCAGAAGTTTCTCTAGGTTCTGTCACTAGTCTGGGGTCTGTGAGCAGATTCTTTTCTTCTTTTCTCTCCTCCTCTCAAAGGAAACAGGTAAAGAGCCAGGGCCCCATTTTCACAAAGCCAAGGTCTCTTCCCTGAACCCAATGCAGAAAGTCTCACTTCATGCTGATCTGGGTGCTCAGCTTTAGCCTCCCTTTCTCCCTGCTCTAATACTGTTTTTGACCCTTTACCTTATGTAGTTCAGAAATGGATCCTCACCTTGAGAAATATCACTGGGGCTTATGAGTAAACAAATTCTGCTTTAAAAATACACTGTAAGCCAAACCGAAACTGATTTGCATATTATTTGTGACACTCAATTTTGGGTGCTAATTTGCATTTAATTGGGAAAAAAGATATTTATGAAAATAACAATAGTGCCTTAATTAGATATAACTTCTCTTGCGGGACACTGCAGATCAGAGAGAAAAGAAGAAGCTGGTGATCTCTAAGGTCCCTTCTAGCTTGAAATCTTATGGTACTATGATTCACTCCTAGACCCAGTGGGTGACTGCTTAATTTCTTATTAAGGCTGGGAGCAGTTGGGCAGTGAATGTTCCAACATTAATATTCAAAGAGATGTAGATCACGCTGCCTTGGAAAAGTGGGATGAGTTTATCCCACACATACTCAGCAGGGCCTTGGCAGGGCTAATTTTAAACATTAGTGGATCCAAGTAAAGATGAGGTCTCTATTTTTTGCAGACTTTCACTATGTGCAGACTATGCTCCAGATGGAGGCATGCAGTCCCTCCCC
The DNA here is from genome assembly GCF_900497805.2 of Vombatus ursinus. NCBI lineage: Eukaryota > Metazoa > Chordata > Mammalia > Diprotodontia > Vombatidae > Vombatus > Vombatus ursinus. Next base: position 1,242,928 of record NW_020954611.1, on the reverse strand, counting down.
ATTCCCCACTCCCACCCCCACCCGTAGCTTAGATGGGCTGATAAACGATAGGAAGATGTCCAAGCAGAGGCTTTGCTATTTACAACAAGGACAGCCTGGCATAGGAGATGTCAGGCAGCCCTGGATGTGAATCTTACTTCTGACATGAGCTGTGTGATCTTGAGCAAGTCATTCAACTTTGCTGAGCCTCAGTTTTCTCACCATCATTCCCAGCCATCATCCCAGGAAGCAATTCAAATGAAGATGAAACACTCCTGGAGGTGCTACAGTCAAAGTTGCTGAAGTCCCAGAAACATTCTTCCCACCAAAGTCCTTGGCACATTCAAATGATTCAACATCAGAAACTGATACGATTTTGTCAGTGGAAATGAGATTGAAGAAGAGAGATTACCATGTGCTTTGCTGCCGCCCCCTAAATACCGCGGGACTTTTCCATCAAACTTGTAACTGAACTCTTCCATATGTGTTGTTCCCCTCCCCCATTAAAATGTGAGGTCCTGAAGAGCAGGGACTAACTTTTCTATTTGTAAGCACAGTGCTTTGCACATAGTAAGTACTTAATAAATGCTTTTTCAATCTTTGTTCATCTGCAAAATGGGTATATGATATTTTTTGTTTTTTGTTTTTTTGTTTTTGCAAGGCAATCAGGGTTAAGTGACTTTCCCAGCGTCACACAGCTAATAAGTGTCAAGCGTCTGAGGTCTGAATTTGAACTCAGGTCCTGCCGATTCCAGGGCCAGTGCTCTATCCACTGTGCCACCTAGCTGCCCCATAATAACATTTGGTAGTACTTAGCTCGGAGAGTTGCCAAGGAAGCTCAAATTAGATAACATACGAAAAAGAGCTCATAATTAGCTTTGCAAACCCCATAAAATGATGTGTTTATTATCACACCATATTAAAGTATAGCATTATTTTTATATATTTATAAACTGCTAACTGATACTCAAAGTCTCTCCTGCATATTCTACTTAAGGTTGTAACTATTAAACTGTACCTAGTGGACTAAAAGCTCTGTTAAGGTTGGAAGTGCTTTTTATTTATAGCAAAGCTTTATATACAGATTGGGCACTAAGTTAATATTGGATTGTTTTAGATATGCTGAAATTGTTAGGGATAGTCAGAAGTCTAGAGATTTTGAAAACAGTATTCATAAATCTTTGACAATTCTCCAGTTTGGTACTAAAAAGCAGTTGGTACCAGAAATGTTAGAAGCAAACACTTCAACAAGACCACCTTTGCTACCACAAATATGTTGTGGTAATGGGCACTGGAGATGAAGCTATGCAAACTGCTTTCCAATCTTAGCTCTTCCACCCCATAGTGGTGTGACCTAAAGAAGTCACTTCATGTCTTGGATCCTCAGTTTCTAAGGGACTGGGCTAAATAAATAAATGTCTTTTGAATTTGACTCGATATTCTCTAAGGTCCCTTCCAGCCCTAACATTCTGTGATTCTATGAAATGAAATTTATTGGCACATACTATAAGTCCAATATCTACTCTTCTTGTTCTCCCCCACTAGAATGTTAATTCCTTATTTGCAGGAGTTATTTGGTTCTTTGTACTTGTATTTCCAGCACCTTGAACTGAGTAGATGTTTAATAAATGCCTGTTGTTTGATTGATTGATTGGAACTAAGAAAGTAAAATGGAAATAACTCACATTTCTATAGTGCTTTATAATTTATTATAGATCATATGCTTTATATTATAACTTCATGTTATTTGTATATAGACATATTGCACTTTATACTTGTTTTTCTCACAACAACCATATAGGACAGATGACAAAAGGATGATCACCCCCATTTTGGAGGGGAGAATGTAATGTGGGCAGAACTTTCTTCTGCTAGCAACTCAAACTTTGCGTTGCACCCTTAGCTGTCCAGTTATGATATGAATTCTGCTCCTCACATTAGAGAAAGCTCTAGGAATTGACACTCTTCGGGTGCCTTTTGTTTGCATGTAGAAATTGAGTTACATGGTCATAGACTTTAAAGGAAGGAGAAAAGTAGTGTGGCATGGGAGACAGTAGGCCCCAGGTGCTTGGGAGAAAGGCATAGCTTTTGCATGGCCCAGAATGGGGCAGCATGAGGGCCTCAGGTGCAAGCAGATGGAAAAGCCCCAGCTGGCATAGGCCATCTGCTCACACCCAAGGCTCTTAACATTGCTCCATCTGATCCTTGCCACCCTCTCTCCACATGGCTACTGTCTTCCTCTTCCAAGTCCACACTCTACTTCCAAATTACAGGTCCATGTGTGAGTGCTCTCTGGTCCATTCACTGAGCTCAGAGGGAAAGAAACAAAAGAGGCAAACACACTACTTCAGACCCTAATGTCCACCACTTGTACAATACGTTTGAACTGCATCCTTTTCTTGCCATTTTTAGAGATAACAGAGGAAACAAAGGGAAATGTGACTGTCAGACTATTGGACATGTAGTAGATGGTAGTCATTTATATATAGGTATGGTGAACATTCATTGCCTAATTCAATTCCTTTTGATTCAATGCTTTCGATCTTAAGATTCTGTTTTTTGTCCTTCAGGGAGATTTATTAGTGGGGATTTGTGTGAAGGTTTTGAACAGTTGATGAACCAAGATAGCATATTAAACGTAGGAAGTATCTTGGGGTCACATGTAGTACCAATGGGTCCCAGGACTACAAAGAAGGTGAATCACAGAGAATTTCAATGATTGTCATATAGCTAGGAAACAGCAAAGCCAGGACTTTATTTCTAAACATTTGGTTGTAAACCCAGAGCACTTTTAACTATATAACGCTGGCTCTCCAAGTGATATGTGGCTTGAGAGTTTTGTTTTTCCTTACTTTGATGTAACAGTAATGTCCCTGAAAATGAAATTCTATTTTAAATGCACTAGAACAAGAGATTTGGAATAGTGCCTAACACAGTGCCCTAGAAGAGTAAATACTTTATAAATGTTTAGTTCAACTGAGTTGCAAGAATTTCTTTGATAAAGAATCACTTTTTTAATGTGAAAAATCACTCTATTTCATCTGTTTTTTCAGTTCAGATTTTCAGGGATACTTTTTTTTTCAACAGTGGGAAAAGCTATAAAAGAAGTAGTAGCGATAACCAGGAGGAGTTTAGCTTAGTGTGGTTTGGGGCATGAAAAATCAATCACGAGAAGATTAAGAAAGCAGCCTGAGCCTTATATTTGCTGTAATTGTTCAATAGACATGTCATGTCACAAGCAGGTATAATAAAGATGAAAATGACAAAAACAACTCTCATGAATAAAAAGACTTTAGAGTTACACAACACTTTCTTCACCATGACCCCACAAGTTAGGTGTACAAATAAGTACAATATAAGATTATTATACAAACAAGTACAGTACAAATAAGGACAAATAAGTACTTATACAAATAAGTATTTGTACAAATAAGATTACATCCATTTTATTTTCTTTCATTTTTCAGAGTTTTATTGCTGCCTGTGTTTTTAATACCACAGTAATTTCTCAATAAACTCTATTCAATTGAATTATTCTTCATAAAAAAGGAAAGTGGTTGAGCAAAATAACTGACAAAATTACCCTGTCTGATGGTGTATGCATCATTCTATTAGTGTGGTCTTCCATCCCCCATCATCTCTTCCTGAGAGGAAAGAAACACATTTCATCATCTGGTCTCCAAAACCAAGAGAGCTCACTGATGATGCTCAATATGAAATACTAAAATATAAGAAAACTGAAGATGATATGACTAAGCAGTAGAACTGGGTCTCAACCAAAGTCCTCTCATCCTAAATTACACTGTGTCATGCTAATCATCAAAGAAATGAAATGCTTTGATATTCAAGGTTAAGACATACATTGAGGGAAGATTTATATGAACTGATATGGAATAAAATAAGCAGAAATATAAAAACAATGCCATGACTACAGCAATGCAGGTAAAAAAGATCACTTACAGAAAGCTTAACTTCACAAAATTTAAAATTTAAAAAACGAACAATAACGGTCCCAGAGGACAGACAAAAGAAATAGCTCCTTCCTCTTGGCAGAGAAGCAAGGGACCATGAGAGCAAAGGTTGTGTACATAGTCGGGTGGGGTAACTATCAGCAATTTTTGCTTAACTGTTTTACTTCGTTAAAAGAGAGAGCTCAATTTCAGGAGGGAATGGGAAGAAGAGAAGTGTGGTTATATCTAGAAATGACTGTGATGAAAAAATGAAAAAAAAACACTTTTTAAAGAAAAGAAAAGGGAGGGGAGGGCCATTAAACACCTTAGCCACAGAAAGATTAGGGAAAGGGTAGAGGGGGAGGGAACTAACAGAAAAGAGAGCAGAACAAAGATATGTGGACTTGGGCCATGTGCCTCATCTCTACAGGAGATTTACTAACTGGGGGATGAAAGCATCCCATACAGATGGCACAGCCATCTCTAGGTAAATATTCCCAAAAAGTTTGTAATTGTCACATACTGAATACTGGAGGTTCAGCTGGTAATTGGTCAAGTTTGCACAGTTATTGGGGGCTTGGGGAGACTGTGATTCATTTCTGTTTTGAAAGGTTCCTGAATTTCGAAAGAATGTCTCTAAAATGTTTCACAGATAGAAGCTATATGGGTCCTTTGTTCTGACAGGATCAATAAATCCTACCCTTCATCAGGGTAGGAGAGAAAAGCAATTGTGTCTATAACAAGTTCAGCTGTTAACTTTTAACTTACATTGTTGATGTGTGAGGTACACTATAGACAGTGCCCTGTGGGTGGTTCATTAAACAAAGAGAGGAGGGAGAAGAGCTGGTATAGCTTTTTTTTTAAAAAAAATTAATTCAGGGTATGACTACCATTTAAAAAAAAAACAAAAAAATCATACTTAAAAAGTCTAAATACAATCCATATTCTTTTTATTTTAGCATCAAACATTTGAGTATATCGTGATGACTTCACTGCTAATTCACAATTTAAGAATTGGGAGACTGTCAAAAGAAAGGGTGCCATGTTGGGGACCCCTGTCATTCTGGTGGACTTGAGTGGGAGTGGCACTTCAGGTCAACTCTTCCAAGTGGGGTTGGTGGGTGGTTGCATATTAATTCTAGTTAGGCGGTAGTAGGTAGGAGGGGAGAATGCTTGCTGACTCCCAAGAAACTGGGGAAGGAAAACATGATCCCATTTATGGATTACTAGAGAGGGCCTATGAGAGCAGACATTGGAATTCAATTCCATCCAACTCAATAAACATTTATTAAGCAACAAGGGAGAATTCCTTCACTAAAGAAACTTAAAAATATATACAAAGTAAAATACAAAGTTATCTGGGGGGAGGGTGGTACAGTTTTAGGCAGGGGAGGCACTAAATGGTGCTGCAATGACAGATCTCTCTGACTTGATGAGGGGCTTAGTTCTAAAAAGTTTGTTGGTAATGAAGAGGGGATTATGAATTAAATTTTTTTATATTTTATTTTTTACAATTACATGTAAAAATTTCTAATGTTCTTTTTTTAAATTTTGAGTTCCCAATTTTCTTCCTTCCTGTGCTCCCCTCCCTCATTGAGAAGGCAAGCAATTTGATATAGGTTATACTGGTGCAGTCATGCAAAACATATTTTCAAATTAATCATGATGTAAAAGAAAACACAGACCAAAAAAAAAATCCAGAAAAATAAAGTTTAAAAAAGTATGGTTTGATCTCCATTCAGACTCCATCACTTCTTTCTCTGGAGGTGGATAGCATTTTTCATCATAAGTCCTTTGGAATTAGCTTAGATCTTTGTATTTCTAAGAATAGCTAAGTCATTCACAGTTAGCCATCACACAATACTGCTGTTACTGTGTGCAGTGTTCTTCTGATTCTGCTCACTTCACGTTGTATCAGTTCCTGTTTTTCCAGGTTTTTTTTTCTGAAAGCATCCTGCTTGTCATTTTTTATAACTCTTTTTAAATAGTGGATCAAAGTGCCTCACGTAGTTGTTGTTTGTCCTTCATTCTTGAAGAGGACCAGTGACATCAGGAATGTGATGTCTTGACTTGCAGATGCATTGGATTTAAGTGAGATGGGGTTGTGCAAAGTCACCAGCCTCACTCTGTCTTCAAAAACCATCTGGGTCTGGGAGCAAAACATAGATCAGGATGACTAGAGATGCCCCCAGATGCAGTGGGAGAACTTTTAAAAGGGCTGAGTCCAATTTAGTTAGTTGAATTAAACTAAAATGGGGACAGACTATTTCAAAAAGTGGAAACATTTGAAATACGACAATTAATGAAAAAGGATACCTGAAAAAAGATCCTTTTCTTCCTTGCATATTCCTTTAAGCATTTATTAAATGTTATTGTGCCAGTTTTCTCATCTTTAAAACAGAGGTAATACATTCATTTACCTCATACTATTGCATGGAAAAACCCTCATACACTGTAAAGCTCTCTGTCTAAATGTGATGTATTAATAGACTTGGAAAATACAGAGGGTCCTGAGGGTGCAAAACAAATGCTTCATAAATTGTAAAGCACTATATCTAAATGTCATATATAATTAGACTCTTGGGTAATACAAGAGGGAACAAAATAAGATAACATGGAGACTCTAGGATCTAATTGAGGAGTTAAGACATATATACATAAAGAAAAACCTGAAGAGTACTTCTTATTTGGTCACCGGTGTGAGGCAAGCTCTCCCCTAGGAAGTGATTGAACCCCTTTATTTTACAGAGAAGGAAACTGTTGCCAGGTTAAGGGGCAGTGATTTGCCCATAGTCCCATAGCTACTCAATGTCACAGCTGAAATTAAGATCCTGTCCTCCCTCTCCTTCTTCATCTCTCTCTCTCTCTTTCTGTATCTCTCTCTCTGTCTATCTCTGTCTGTCTGTCTCTCTCTTCCTCTCTCTCTCTCAGTATCTGTCTGCCTCTCCTACACTAAACCACCTGAAAAAAATTGGTAACTAAAAATACATGTCATTCCATCAGATCATTTAGAACTAGAAAGGGCTTTAGAACATATTTGGCAAAACCAATCATTTTACAAGGAAAGTGAGGCTTGGAAAGGTTAAATCGCTTGCCTGTGGTGACCCAGTCAGTAAGTAGCAGGGTCAAAATTGTAAGGGCTTATCATTCTTTTGTAGTGGAAATGATAAGAATTCAGGTTAGGAATGGATACAGTCCTATCCATTTGATAGATATATTCACTTTTCTGGTGTTAAGAGTATTTCTCAGCTAGAAGGAACTATCTTTAAGACAGTTATTTATGTAAATGCAAAATGTATACAAGTAGATGCTTCATATGGGCCACCTTGAAGAAGAAAGTGCTGAACTAATGAATCCTGGGGGCTCTTCCAGCTCTGAAATTCTGTGATTCTGTGACAGTCAAATTAAGTTTGCTAATCAGAAGCAGCAATGATTCCAGGTGGTTATATAATGCTCTATATGAACACAACTCACCAGACTAGGAGACCATTGCCTTCTAACTGATTTCCTATGCTGATTAAAGGAAAAAAAAATCTAATTTTGCTGGTATTATGGAAGAATTTACTGAATACATACTAATTATGGGGTGGTGATTTTATGCCCTTCAAGGGATAAACTTATTTTTATGTTACTCCCCCTTCCTGTGGCAGTTTAAAGAGTCTTAGGAAAATGAATCATTCAGTGCTATTTTCTATCCCGCCTAATTTATAGATACAAGAGTAGATTTCTGTTTCTCCCTATTTTCCTTTTGCTAATTTTTTTTGGCCTTGAGAACACTCAGAGGCAAGTATGCAAATAGATTGGGTATTAACATCCAGTAGACACATTTTCAAAAGAAAGGTTGTAATCAGAAGAGGAAATGGAATGAAATGTACTCAGAGGCTGAGAATGACAGTGAAAAAGCTCTTCCTTCTGGCTGATTTGCTACTGTGATTGCCTGCTTAAATGCCCTGGCTTGTGCCATTGAAATACCCTTTATGTAATTTATAAGCTCTTACTGCCCTTAGAGATGAAGTGGCAGTTCTATGCTTCCTCTTTGGACAAGGCCATTTTCTTTCCATCTCTCTAAAGTAGATAGCTGCTATGGAGCAGAGCAAATTAAAGAACCTTGATATTTCATTTCTCTGAACCTCATTTCCTCCATTTGTTAAGTGAGAGCATTTGAACAAGATAAGCCCTAAGGTATCTTTCACCCCTAAGTCTTATGAGTCTATGATAATATAATACAAATAGAAAACTGATATTTCCATTGGTATCCCAATATATTGATACTTTTTTTAAAGAGAAAAAATAGACATTCTATCCCAAACTCTTACGTAGGTTGAGAGTTTTGGTAATTGCTTTACTCTTATGTTTATTTTGTGCGGGTCCTAATGTCTGACAGCATTTCTCCTTTATGACTGGCACGTGCAAACCTGATCCATGAGCAAGAGTCTCTGCTGAGTTGTCTTCAACTGTCACTAACCTGACAATCTGTTCCCCACTGGTTTCACTTATTCTCAGCTTCTTGACCTCTTTACTTGATGGGATAATTTCTTATTTCTGCCATTGTGCCAATCTCCCATTCTCATGTGTGGATATAGCCTGAATGCTCAATACTCTGACTCCTGTTCCCAATTGCTGACAAGATTGAGCCTCCCATCCACTGATACTTACCATTCATATATCTCTGGAATCATGACTGTACTCCCTCTGCCACTTACTTCAAACAAGGAGGGTAAGAACACTTAGAACTGAATGGGACATTAGGTCTTGTCCATACCCCTCTTCCTGTAGGTGAGGAAACTGAGGCCTAAAAAAATTCAGTGATTTGACCAAGGTCAATGTCAGGATTTGAACTCACATCCTCCAGATGAGCAGATCCAATGCTGTTTCTATGACTTGGAAGTGCTACTCCTTAATAAATCCAGCTCTTGTTTAAAGCCTAGTGATGCTTGTATACTGGCATTCCACTCTTGCCTATCTCACACAGGCATCCTGGACACGATGTCTTTGGTTTTCCTTCTTGAACTATTGAAGAACATTATTAACCTAAAGGTCTATTGAAAACAGCAATGTGACATGATATATTAAATTATTTTGGTTATTTCTCAGGAATAAGGTAAGAATCACTGACATTTACTTTTTTCTCCTTCAAAAGGTGAAATAAATTAATTTTTTAAGTGGAATACCATAAGCTTTTGTTTCCATTACAGTATTTTTAGAGACAGAAAAATGCACTACTGAATTTACATTTTAGAAATTCAAGGTTTTACTTGATTTACTGAGTTAATGATGATAAGTATATAGGTAGGCCAGTTTTATTAGAAACTATTTTGACTGTAAGCACTGAAAATGCTTTACATTTTACTGAAAAAGCACCCTTAAATGTTTGAAACCACCACCTTTGAATTAAAATTTCATAAAGGTATTAGAATCTGGCTGACAACTTATCTTCTTATTCAACTCACATCCCTAAATCACTATGTTCTACACCCATACAAATACTCAAGGATCTTCATTTTTCTAGTTTACTCCGCTAATGTTGCTTTGTGTGTCATTAGTTTTATAGTACACAAGCCCAGAAAGAAAAAGACCTGTGTCTCTTAGTCTCATGATTGTTATTTATGATAATGGGAATGATAAGGAAATAAATGATAAGAGAAATGATCATTGCAGAATCACAGAATTCGTCTGACAGTGGCAACCATCTATTTCAACCTATTTATGAAAGGAATTCTTAGTATAACATACCCAGCAAATGGTCATCCAGTTTCTGCTTGAAGACCTTCTTACTTCTTCTTCTTCTTCTTCTTTTTTTTTTTTGAGTGAGGCAATTGGGGTTAAGTGACTTGCCCAGAGTCACACAGCTAGTACATATTATGTGTCTGAGGCAGGATTTAAACTCAGGTCCCCCTGACTCCAGGGCTGGTGCTCTACCCACTGTGCCACGTAGCTGCCCCCTTGAAGACCTTCAAGGAGAGGGGATATACCACCACCCTCTGAGACAGTGCATCAGTCTTTTGAACAATTTCTATTGTTAGCAGATTTTTTTCCTGATGTCAAGCCTCTATTGGTTTTCTTGAAATTTCCACTTTTTGTTCCTGGTTCTGCCCTATGAGGTCAAAAAGAACAAATACAACTATCCCTTCCACATTGAGGGGGTTAGGGGCATGGTGCCCCTGCAATCTGGAAAATCTACCTAAACTTTTTTTGGCCCTCCCTTCATACCAGAGAAGAAATCTGAATTATTAAGGTATTAAAAAATAAAAAATATATTGATATTATACAATTATAAGTGTGTTTTATGCATTTCTGAGTTTCTAAACTTTTTCTGGCCTTTGCATGTCATCTGCAGCTTCCACAAAACTCCCAACAAATTCCCATTTAATTTCTTATGCCTGCCTATGATATATCAAAACCCTGAATGGGAAAGTTGTGATGTGGAAAGGATAACTGTATGATTCTTTCCTCCTTGTAACAGTCTTTCAAGTACTTGAAAATAAAGATCATGTCTCCCCCCTCACCCATCACCTTGAGTGTTCTTTCCTCCAGACTAACCATGTCCAATTCTTTCAAGGCATCTTCAAGGTGTATATAAGGCAATGCTTTGAGGTACACTCCAGAAGTTCTCCAAATCTGGAGGAAGGGCTATGGATAAGGTCAAGGGAGATGAAGTATAGGCTTCCTAATTTGATTGTTTTGGTTTCTTCCATAACCTCTAATGTTCCAAAATATGTAAGCTCCTTGGGAGCAGGAACTATTTTTTTTAGGCAATCAGGGTTAAGTGACTTGCCCAGGGTCACACAGCTAGTAAGTGTCAAGTATCTGAATCTAGATTTGAACTCAGGTCCTCCTGACTCTGGGGCTGGTGGTCTGTCCACTGTCCCACCTAGCTGCCCCAGGAACTAGTTTTTTGACTTTCTTTGTGTCCTCAGTGCTTAGTACAGTACTTGGTAGACAGTGAATACTTAATAAATTCATGTTGACTTGACTTGTCTGTGAGGGTGAGAAGCAATCAGAATTACTGTGTTTTCTTAGCTCTGCCAAAACTGAACATCAGTGAAGGTATTCCTCCTACCACTTGTGAAAGAGAAAGTCAGTTTTGCATTCAAAAAGGTCCTACTTAATTCATAACAGAACGTTGTCCCCCTTAATCCCATAAATGTTGCTCAATGCAATCCACTTTCTTGGCTAGAATTGAGGAAGAGATTCATTATTCTGATACTTCTAACCTCAGTTCCAAATAGTCAGATGATAACATATTTCCCAGTATGATTGAACAGGTGAGTTTCTGCTAGAACTGCATTTCTGAAAATGAAACTTATGACTAGTCTGTGACTTCTCTTTAGCTCTTTTCCCCCCCTATGCAATTATATAACTTGTTCTTGTCTCCTTAGACCCTTAACCACCACAAATCACGAGATTCTGGTGAAAACACCATTAGAAACAAATAGTACAAATAACCTCTTATAAATACCAATGAGCATTTCTTCACTTTTGCCTTATTTCTAGTTTTGCCTTTTTCCTTGTTGTTCATTAATGGGGTAATGTGTGGAAAGAAGATAAATGGTTTGGCAACATGAAACTGATTTCCATCTTGTTAATTGACAAGGCAGTTGAATAAAACATTAACCTTACACACCTACTTAAACAACGAGTCAATGGTGATAAACAAAGGGAAGACCTTCAATTTTAACAATGCTGCTCATTAAAATATTTCAGCTTAGCAGCATTTCCACTGCTACCATATTAGCTCAGTGCCTTAGAACCTCAAATCTAGGCTACTACAATAATCTTCTAAAACTGTATTCCTTGTTTTCAGCATCTCCCTTCTTTAACCTGTTCTTCAAGCTACTCCCAAGGTTAATCTTCCTAAAATATCACTTCAATTATGCAATTCCTCTGATAAAAAAAAATCTCTTTCATTAGCTGCCGACAACATATAATACAAACTCTTTAATTTGATATTCAAGCCTCTTGACCATTTATTTATGCTCGGACCTGGCTTTGCAGGCTTTTTTCCCATTACATTCCTCCCTACACAAATGTTCATTGTAGTTGATGTGGTTGCTCAGTCATTTTTCTGTCATGCCTGACTCTCCATTACCACATCTTCGGGGTTTTCTTGGTGGAGATACTAAAGTTCTTTGGTATTTCCTGCTCCAGCTCTTTTTACAGATGAGGAAATAGAGGCAAATATGGTTAGGGGACTTGCCCAGGATCACACAGCTAGTAAGTGTCCGAGGCCAGATTTGAACTCGTGAAGAGGAGTCTTTCTGATTCCAAGTCCACTGCTCTATCTGCTGAGCCACCTAGCTGCCCTACATAAATGTTTAAATCTATTCAAATTGCTCTTCTCCATGAAGAAACCTTATACTCCCTCATTTTTTGTGCCTTACCTCTTTCTGGAATTCTCAAATCACTTGACTTCACTTGTTCAAATTTTATTCATAATTCATAGTCCAGTTCAAATAACACCTAGTCAGGGAAATCTCCTTGGTTCATCCCAGCCCAAAGTGATCACTCCCTACTCTGAATTCAAATATTTGTTATATCACCTATGTGGTATTTCATACATAATATGCTGTGACATCTCTGGTATTGTCTTAAGCTACTATTCACCTCTCCTTTTGTTATTTTATAAGTTTAGTCTAGTAAATGCAATCCAGCAAATGTTAGGTAATAGAGGAGAGACAAAGTTTACTTAAAATGATTGTTCCTCCTCCCCCCCCACCCCCCCACCCATGAAGCTTTAAGTATAATAGGGATATTTGAGATATAGAAAGATAATGAGACTACAAAATTGTACATAATAAGCGCAACACAGAGGAAAAAAAAACCAAGGGGATTTTTGATGGTCATGGGAAAAAATGGATCAGGAAAGGCTTCTCGCTGGAGATTGTATTGAGGATGTACATTAAAGAACTGATAAAAATTCAACACGTAAAGAGGAAGGAGGAAATTCCAGCCATAGGGAATAATATGATAAAAGGCACAAAACCATGGGAACACATACTAAAAGCTGATAAATGTAGAGCTAGAAAGGGCCTCAAAGGCCTTGTAGTCTACCCCCTTCATTCTACATATGAGGAAATAGAATCCCAGGAAAGTTATGTGATTTGTCCAATCTGCCATAGATACCGAGTATCAGAGGCAGTACTTGAAGCTACATTACCTGATTAACTAATTAATTAAGGACCAGTGAATGGAAGTAAAAGGGAGAAAGATAATATATTCTGTTTTAGACATGCTGAGATTGAAGCATTAATGGGGTCATCAAGATGAAGGTGTTCTGTAGGTAGCAGGAGGGGCATTTATACAACTGGAAATAGTTGTGAGGGCTGGAGAGTCAGATTTGAACAGTATTTGTGTAGAAAACATATTCAAAGCTATGGGAATGATTGAGATTACCGAGTATGTCTAATCCACAGAGAAAAGAAGAGGCCCAGAGATTGAATCATGGGCTTCCCAAACTTTGGAAAAATGAGCCAACTTGGGAGAATAGACAGTAAAGCAGATAGAAGAGATAAGAGGAAATTCAAAGAAGAGAGAAACCAGAAGGGAGGGGGTGGTCAAGTGCCAAATATTTCGACAAAATGCAGTGTGTGAAATAGAGAAAAAGGGGCGGGGTAGAAGGGGGGAAAGTGAGAGAGGAATAGAAAGAGAGAAAAAGGAAGAAAGGAAGAGGGAGAGAGAGGGAGAGGGAGAGAGTTGAGTTCAAAGACTATTTCTGCCACTTTTTATGTGTATGACTTGGGGAAAGTCACTTACTCTCTTAGCCTCAATTTCCTCATATATAGAATGAAGAGATGGGACACAATAACCCCCAAATTTCTCCAGGCTTTAAATCTACAGATCCATGAATTTCAAGGAAGCAGTTTTGGGAAAGTGGTAAAGTCAAAAATCTGATTACAACGGATTAAGAAGAAAGTATGTGATGAGCCAGTGGAAACTTCCAAATAAACAATTTATATAAGTTGTGTTGCCCTCAGTTGTACTGTTAATGTATTGAAGTCTGTTTTCTTATATTCTCTAAATCACTTAGCATAGTGAAGGTGCCCAATATTTGGTGAGTAATAGAATCTGATGTTACAGTGTCTCAAAATTTTAGGTTTGGAAGGGACCTTGGAAATAAAACAAAGGATCTTAGAGTTGTCTTCATGACTAGTTAATCCTACTTTTCTCTTATTTATGATGGCAAAAATGATGTCTCGATGGAAAAATGTGGTCTGATGTCACAGTATAATAGTATTTCTACCATCTCATGCTAACATTCTGTCATATATTTGGGACTTTAATACTTTTTCTTGCTTTTTACTTAAAAACTAAATTTGTTCCATGCAAAAATGTGGGTTGAATAGTATAGAAAATGAACTAAGTATTCATTGAGGACCAATGACATGTCCAACTGTAGTGCTAGAAGTAGAACATGGCTTGTCCAAATGATGTCTGGATGGACTGTATTAATAGTAAGAAAGAACATTCAGGAATTTGGCTCTTTGGTAGCAAATTATGGAAATCAATTGTAGTCTTCTAGAGCTAAGTATCCTTAGTATCCTAATTATTCTATGTTGTTGAAATTTAAATGTCCACAGGGAGAGAGTACAGTAGAGTCAAAGAGAAGATGTGCCTGGAACTTCAGTGTGACCAAGCAGTTAATATTATCAAATTAATAGGAACTGAATAAATTCTGGAATCAAATAATTTGTTCATCAAAATCTATCTTCACCTTAATGACATTGATCAATGCAATGATCTTCCACAATTTCAAAGGACTCATGATGAAAATTGGTATCCACCTCCAGATGAAGAATTGATGGACTTAAGTGTAGACTGAAGCATATTATTTTCCCTTTCTTTTTCTTGGTTTTTTTTTTTGGTGGGGGGTGACAGAGCTAATGCAGAAATATACTTTACATTACTTCATATGTATCAGGGATATTGCTTTTTTGCCTTATCAAGGATGGAGAAGGGGGTGGAAGGGACTGAAAGTAAAATAAAATTGAATTTAAAAAAAAGAAGCTGTCTTCACTAAGGTTTCTTGTGCCATTCCTAGGAAAGGTAGTGGCAGTTGCACATGCCCGAACCGCTGGGCTTTCTTAAGCTTCTGAGAGAGACGAACACTGTGTCCAAAGAAAATAAAATAGTTTCCACTTTTGAACTTCAGCTTCAATAAATAGACCAAGAGCTATCTCATCCGATAGAATCAGTGTTCTCAATAAGCTCCCAGACAAGCTTTCCCTCTCATGCAGTTCACATGTTGAGAGCAGTCTGATGCTAGTTTGAGCCTTTTTGTTTTTTAAAGGAAAGGGGATCTGTCTAATACATTAATGTGACAGTATGAGAATAGGAAGATGAAGGGCTGCGAGGCACTGTGATTTGGCCTCTTTCTATGCTGGGCCTGGGTTCTCCTGCCAAAACTGGATAGCTCTATATGGGATCTGTCATTTTATACCATCACAGTTCTTTTGCAATTTCTGGGTGTGATGGAAACGCCAATTTTGTTCTACAGATTGATCAAAGGTTATGCTTGTTATAGTGCTCAACCTCATTATTCCCAAGTATAACTCTTACTGTGGCCAGGAGCATTAGCTTTTCAATATTTTAGATGAAGTCTGTCCTGGGATTTTATCTTTTCTGCCTTCTGAAAAATCTTCTGCATAACTGATAAGGTATTATGTTCTGAAATGGGACTCAATACATCTTGAGTAATAAAAGGGTGATGGGAGTACTAATAACCGTATTTCACAAAGTGAGGCAATAGATTGATGATTTTCATAAATGAGCATCATAGGTACAAGGCCCTCACACTGTCACTGAGCATTTTTGCTGACTGCAATATAAAATTCTTCCATTTCTCCCAGATTACTGCACCATGTGTAAAAATTGACCCTTGATTATATTCAGCAGATCCCTTTTTAATGTATCATCTTTTGTTGAGTGCTCTCTTCTCCTTCAAACTGTTTCATCCCTTGTTTCCAAAGACCCTAGACAATTACTGACGTCACGTGATTGAGAGAAAATTCACCTTCTACTGACTGCTCTTCATTTCTCTTCTTCACTAGCTCCTCTTCCTCTTTCCAGGACAATTTATTGCTGCAGTTCCATTGTAGAAGTACCATGATAGAGTAGGTTAAGCATGACACTTGAAGTCAAAAGACCTAAATTTTAGGACTAACCGAAGCACTTACTGGTTATGTGTCCACAGAGAAGTTATATAACTTTTCTGAACTTCAAGTTTTGTGATGGGTGAAAGATAAAATAATTGAGAAAATGAAGTTTTGAGCTTTCAAGCATATCAATTTGTACCGACCGCGCCGACCTTATGCTGGCCGCGCCGAACACTCCTCCTATAAGGAGCAGGCTGCCAGAGTCATACTCACTCATCAGTCTTCGGTCCTCAACCGGATAAACACACAGAGACGAGCCATCAGGAGGCGCCAACACCAGAGCTTTATTCAGAGGCCATCACAGCAAGCCATCACAGCAAGGCCAAGCAGGAAGGCCAGAGCAACAGAGCAGGAGCCAAGAGAGAGCGTGATCTGACCACCTCGTTCCTTAAGTACCTACTTAGCCCCTCCTCCCCAGCCCGCTTACTAGCCAATGATTGTAGGGTCAGATACCGGAAGGGGCTGTCTGAGTTTAGCACACCAAGGGAGAGGGAGTGACATAGGAGGCTAGGACCAGATACAGGAAGGAGGCGTCTGGGATTAGTGCATAGACAGAGTACGTGACCTAGGAAGTCAGGAAGGACACAGGAAGGAGGCGTCTGGGGTCAGTGCTACACAAAGGTACCCAGGAAGTCAGGAAGGTCACAGGAAGAAGGCGTCTGGGGTTGACATTGCATATAGGGAGGGGACTAAGCAAAGGGAACTCAGTCCTCTGCCGTCTCACTCCCACGTGGCACCACCCCTTGCCTCAGGAGCACAAGCTCCGGCTACTTCCTTGCACCCAGCTTATCTCACATAGCACTGCCCACTGCCTCAGGGCTTCTCTGTACCCAGCCCATCCCAGTTTACCACTACTCCACCTACCACAGCCCCTGCCTCAACTTCCAAATACCCAGATTCTACCCTAATCTTGCCACAGCGCCCAACTGGCAACTGCCAACATAGACAGTCCCTCACATCAATTTATTAACAATGCATGCTAATTGCCTAACAAATCAGGACCAGGCTTGTCAACTTTTGTACTAGGCCCCGAATATAGGGGGAGACAGATTTTTATGCATTAAAAACAATTAATCAAATAAGACCAATTAATTAAAAGAAAACAATTAACCAGGATACAAACCAGGATACAAAATTAGGTAATATGATTTCTAATTGGAGGAAAGATTAAGGACATTCCAAATGAGTAGGAGGAGAGTAAACAGGTGCAATTGCCTGAAATTAGAAAAATTGGTGTTCCCCTCTCTCACCCCTCAAATGTCTGTATTTAATCAAAGGAACACAGAAGCAATAAATGCTTAACCAGCATGGGGCTAATTTTCAGATTGCTTGAGTTGTATAATTGTGAAAAAAACATCTTGCATCAGTATTGAGAGGTGGTCCAGCTTCCCAGCAACACAGGGCTAGGTTCAAACAATTTAGTAAGATTTTCTCTCAATTCCCACAATTGAATAAAGTTTCCTCACAAGATAGAAATTGGGCTAAACCCTATCATTGAGTAGAAAGGGAACTGAGCTAGCTACAGAATTGAGTCAGAAGATGGAGTCAGTATGGTTCACTCAATTCTCTCTACCACTCGCTGTTCTAATTCCTTCAGTTTCCTCATATAAAAATGGTGATAATTATATTTATGTTCCTTCACCAACATCCTAGTCCAATGTCTCATCCTAGCACGAAGATGAATTTTGGTTCTTTAATTTTATGCCAACTATTTAAGCCACACCAGGCATTACTCAGGTAGAAGAACTTCCAGTACAGTCTTTAAATGGATTAACTGTTGTTGGACAATCATAAAAGCTGTGGTAGGGGAGAATCATCACTGGAAAGCTGGCCACTAGGAGGTGAATTATTTTGACCTCAGAAAGTAATGAAAAGGCTTATTGAAATGTGTAGAAGTTGGGATCTCTGCCAGAAGAGGGATCATAAAATCGTAGATTTAGAACTGTGAGAGAGGTCATCTAACCCAACCTCCTTATTTAAAACATAAGGAAACCAAGTTCAAGTGACTTGGCTCAAGGTGAAAGATGAATGAAAGCCCTTGTGCTCTGATTCCAATTCCAGCAGTATTTCCACAGCACAATGCTGTATTTTGCAATAACTTCAGCAAAAATCATCTGAGGTTCACTATAAGGAGCCCATTGTGAATGGTCAAAGGAAAGCCCTTGTGAACTTAAAAGCACTATATGTATCTGCTATTTTTCTTATTATTAGGAGAACTCCCCCTTCATTCTCACTACCACCACCCTCATTTAAAATTGAGTATCTTCAACTCTTAAATTAAATGCATTTTTGAGTTCCCCATACTTAGTAAGTGTGGGCTCAATTCTGTTAAGGAAACTAAGGGGCTCTGGAACTTCCATTTTGAGACCTGTGTGGTCCAATATAATATAACCTCTTTTATCCAGCCTTAGAGATCCATCGTGTAAATTAAAAAGGAAGGTTTTCAATGCTACTATCTCAGAAGATAAAAGTATATGTGAAAACCATTCTTATCTACATGTCAGAAGATAAAGGGAAGGTTTTTAGTATATACAAATATATACTATCATTTTGGCACTTGAGTAATCTAAATCAGGACATATGACTAATTCTTTCAGTCTTCTCTTACCATTAGCATTTATTTAAGTATGAACTGCAGACACAATACCATTCAGAACATGGTTATTAAGTTTTTCTACCTGGGCACTCATAATGTGTTTGGACAACCAATGTAATTCATAGACTAATTCTACAATATTCATTGCATGTGCCAATTAGTCTCCTCTGTTTCTCTGGGTGCTAGTCTTTACTAATAATTATCATTTCAACTTCAAAGATTCATACAGTTGGAGAAATGCCTTGATACTTATCTTTTTGCAACTTTTTAGATGTAATTTGGTACCTTCTAAAGAATATTAGATTGGGAGCTGGCAGTCCTGGTCTTGACTCCGTCACTAACTAGAATGACCTTGGGAAAAGAACATAACCTCGGAGGATCTAAGTATTCTCACATATTAAGGGAGGAGGTTGGACAAAATGATCCCTTGAACCCCTTAAACTTCTTAATTTCTATGATTCTTTTTTAAAAATTTTAATTTATTTTTAGTTTTCAACATTCACTTTCATAAGATTTTGAGTTTTACATTTTCCCCTCTCCCTCTCTTCCCCCCTCCCCAAGATGGCATGCAATATGATTATGAATTTTAAACAACCTCACAGAATTACTATTAGGCTTAAATGCCAAAACACTGTCTTATTAGTGAATAGGGAACTCTTTCCTTCAATTCTTTTGGCAACCATCTATGACTTTAGAAGGTAAGTCTTAAGAGACTTCCCTAAGACACAGTAAAAGTGTCAGAGACAGGATTTGAACCCATGTCTGATGATTCCAAGATCAGTACTTTATGGCTACATCCTGCTGCCTCTATATCACTTTCTAAAGCAGAAATTTTCATACAAATGCAAGTGAGTACTGCCCTTATTTCAAGCTGCTTCTGGTTCCTGACCTCTCTGTCTTCAATCCAAAATACCAGTATCTTAATGAATTGGGTAATGAATAGGGAGATAAATATCCCAGATATATTTTTGCTTCATAAAAATGAGAAGGAATTAATAGCAAGTAAAATGATGTAAAAATCAAATTCCTAGGGTTTTCCAATTCTTTTGAATCAGAATTTAACGTCTCCTCATAGTTTAATAGTTTTGTGAAGTAAATCTCTGCAAGGAGATTTGTGAGGTTAAGAGTTGTGAGTTGTGAGGCTGGAAAACTAGATCGATAATGAGACATCAGGTCCTGGTGCAATGGCATATCAAGAACTGGAGGAATTGAATAACAAATTTTTAAAAATTTATCAGTTAAGTCTTTTCCAGTCTGAGAAGAAAATCAGACTGGGTTCATTGTAAATATTGCAGATATGGAGGAAACAAAAATCATATATGTGATGGGAGATTGGCACCAAAATAACTACAGGGCATATAAGATAGGGATTGTCAAGAATAAGAGGTTCAATTCAATCCACAAAGTATTTGAGTGACAGGTACTATGCTAAGGAGCTGGTGAGGTGAAGACAAACATGAAATAGTCTTTGCCTGCATTCAAGGGAACTTAAGTTCAAGAAGAGGGAAACAACAAGCACAAATAGATGAAAGGATCATAGGCCTGTGGTGAAGCTGGAAGGAGTCTTAAAGGCTATCTAGTCCAAACCTCTCATTTTACAGATCAAGAAAGTGAGGCCCAGGGAAGTTAAATGACTTGTCCAGCGTCACACGTCATTAGCAGGAGAGCTAGGAACAGAATTCTGGTCTTTTGACTTCCAGTGTAGTATCACTTGTTTCCTTTTAAATCACTGCCACTACTACTATTGGTGGATGAGGAGGAGAAAGAAAGGATACTATAAGGACAAAAGAAAATGAAGGATCAGTGTAAAATGAGAAACCACACACTTTCCCAATCTTCCCTACCCGTGGATTATTCACCTGTCAGGAGATGCAATGAAATGACTACAGCCTATTAACTAAACCCTTCTCTCTGACCAAACTGGTCTCTTCATCATTCCTCAAAGCTCTGCTAGGCTCCCAAACATCCCATGTGCCTCCTTCCTCTTTATGTTTGCCTATGACATTTTTTTTGCCTGGCAAGTGCCCTCTTTTATTTCCAACTTCCACATAACGAAATATTGCTTGATCTTCAAGGTCCAATGCAAATTCAACTTCCTCCAAGATTGTGTTTGGTATAGAGACCTCCCAGATGAGAAAAACCCCCCTACCAAAGCAGAATAACAACTTCTAGTTTTGACCTTGAAGACCCCCTGAAAAAGTCTTGGACCACATTTTGAAAACCATGGACACAGAGCATGAGAGATTGAGAGAACCATATAGACAGTAGTTGTCACCAAGACCAACTCTGCGTCAACTCTGCTCTGCTGCCTTTCACATTACCCTGTAGTGTGGTTATCTGTATACATATTTTAATATTTGTCTCCATTATAAGCCCTTCATGGGTAGTTAGATGAAGGCGGTACATAGAACACTGGACCTGGAGTTGAGATCTACATTTGAATCCTGCCTCAGATACTTACTAGCTGTGTGGCCCTGGGTAAGTAACTTACCTTCTGCTCTTTGGTTTCATCTTCTATAAAATGAAGATAAAAATAATGCTAATCTCACAGAATTTTTTTGAGGATCAAATGAGATTACATCTATAAAGTGTTTTGCAAATGTTAAAGTGCTATATAAATGCATGGTGGCGGTGGTGGTGGTGATGTCTCACTTATGTTGGATCCCCAACAGTGCTTAGTATAGAGCCTTGCACATACATCAGTACATCAAAGATCTGTGATTTCTGCTATGTGAGAGGTCCTTCTACCAATGCTGATTGCAACACATATAACTACACAAAGTAATAAATAGTGCTTGACATTGATGAAGCATTTTACTCACCTCCTTATACCAAAGTGAAAGGGAGAGCAGAGAGGGGACTCATGGTACATAATGAAACATTTATTTTTTGGACGTGTCCAATACAGGAATTTGTTTTGCTTGACTATGTATATTTGTTACGAGGTTTTATTTTCCTCTTCTTTTTTTTTCAATAAAGAGATAGGAGGGAGAGAAAATATTTAATAATTGAAAAAATAAAATTTACATTTAAAAGGTAGTTGAATGAAATTTATAACTAAGTACAACAGATTATACACAATTGCTGAGGATGGCAGGAGAGTGATACTAGTTGTCAGAACCAGAAAAGTGGCCAAGAGTGAGTCAGAGTAGAAGTGACTTAAGAATGGAGAGGATGCTGCTTGGAGAAAAGGAACATCAAGGGCATGTCAAGTCATGCCAACAAGCATTTATTAATCACATACTGTGTGTCAGGCACAGTGCTAAACAGTGGGAATAGAAATGAAGACAAGAACAGATTCTGACTTCAAGGAGCATACAATCTAAGGGGGGGAAACAATATGTAAACAACTACGTATAAATAATATACACAGAGAGTGAATTGAAGGTAATCTAAGAAGGAAGGCACTAACATTAAGGGTGGCTGAGAAAGACTTTGAGACTTGAAAGACCCAGGCAGCAGAGATAAACAAGGAGAACATCCTGGACATGAGGAACAGTTAGTGAAAATGCATGATGTCAGGAGATGGAATGCCTTGTTCTAGGGAGGCCAACAGCAAAGAGATCAGTGTTGCTAGATTGTAGACTATATGTAGGGGAGCAAAGTGTAAGAAGACTAGAAAAATAGGAAGGGGCTAGAGTATGAAGCATGAAAGCTTTTAAAAGCCGAAGAGAGGAGGTAATAGGGAGTTACTGGAGTTAATGAATATAAGGGTATTGTTTAGGAAGATCACTTTGGTAGCTAAGTGGAAGGTAGAATAGAATAAGGAGAGACTTGAGGCAAGGAGACCAGACAGACCCCTACTGCAATATTCCAAGCATGAGATAATGAGGGTCTTTCCCAAAATGGTGGAAGCAGTAGAGGAGAGCGGGTGACATATACAAGAAACGTTGCAAGGAGAGAATCAATAGGACTTGTTGTATTGTTATGGCGGTGGTGGTTTGTCCTTTGTTCTCCCACAGGATGATGACATCACGGAGATCACGGCATGATTTGCAATTGACTTTGATTTGAGTGAGGGAGGGTTGTGCAAAGTCACCAGCCTCACTTTCTCCTCCAGAGTCATCTGGGTCCAGCGACCAGATATTGATCAGGATGATAGGATTTATCAACAGGTTGGCTATGGAGGGGTGAGTGAAGGTGAGAACTTGCAGATGACACCTAGGTTATGAGCCTGCAGGAATGAGAGTTTGGTGGTACCAACAGCAGTAGGAAAGTGAGGAAGAAGGGAAGGTTTGAGGTGGAGGGCAATAAGAGTTGTTTACAACGTGTTTAGTTTAAGATATTTACAATGCATCCGGTTCAAGATGTCCAATAGGCAGTGAGAGATATGTGACTAAAGGATAGGAGAAATGTTAAATGGATCTGAGACTCATCTACATAAAGATAATGATTGAATCCAACTGCAGTAGTACAGAGGGAGAAGAGAAGAGGGCCTAGGAGAGAGCCTTGGGGGCCAACCACGATTAGTGGGCATGATCTGAATGAAGATTCAGCAAAGGCAACTGAGGAGTGGTCAGATAGGTAAGAGGAGAACCAGGAGAGAGAGCAATATTGCAAAAGTCTAGGGAGAAGATAGTATCAAGAAAAAAAAAAACAGTGATAAACAGTGTCAAAAGCTACAGAGAGGTCAAGAAAGATGAAGATTGAGAAAAGTCCATTAGATTTTGCAGTTAAGAGAGCATTGGTAACTCTGAAAAGATTGGTTTCAGTTGAATGATGAGGTCAGAAGCCAGACTGAAGAGAATTAAGGCATTTGATACACATGTGGACCAGAACCTGAGACTTTTCAGGGAAAGACACAAACAACTCCTGAAAAATATATGATTAACAAGTTTATTTCCATATGGAAGAGAAGTCAAAGGTAGATAGGGCAGAATGGTAGCACAGGTGGGAAAGAAACAAGCAATAACTTTCTTTGAAAATGATTAATGATCAGAATGTGGTCTTTGGTTTAGGTGTGATTAACAGAAGATCTCCTGACTGGGTTTGGCTGGATGTGGAAAAACACTCTTTGGTTCCTCAGGCAATTGCTTGTGTCCATATTTTATTGAAATCAGTGTGAAAAATCTGGTACATAAAGCCAGAAGCTAATGGCTTTGAGCTTGAACCATGGCCTAATTTTATGCATGCTGTGCAGAAACAAAATTTCAACAGGATTTCTGAGGGACATTTTCCCTTTCTTTTTCCCCCTCTGCACAATTTTGACCAGAGCCATAGGAAAGGACAGCAGTGGCAAAAGCTTCCCAAGTGTCTCACCTTGTTTTCAAACAACCCCCTCGTTTATAGATTTTACCACACAGGGAAAGCGATGCTGTTGTCCGAGCATACTGGGTGTTACTTGCTTTGATTTTTCAGATTGGAACTATTTAGGAAACCAGAAGTAGTCTCTGCAAACCTGAGCAATGGCAATTTTTCAAAGCCAGAAAGATTCACCAAGGGAATGGTTCCACGGCATGATAGAATGAATGCTACATTGGGAGTGAAAGGACCTATGTTCAAATCCCAGCTCTGCCATTTTCTTACCTATGTGATCTCGAACAAATCACTTCTTTTGGCCTCCGTATGATCACCAGTAGAACGAGGATTTTGGACTAGGTGGTGTCTCAGGTCCCTTCTAG
Source organism: Vombatus ursinus (assembly GCF_900497805.2). Taxonomy (NCBI): domain Eukaryota; kingdom Metazoa; phylum Chordata; class Mammalia; order Diprotodontia; family Vombatidae; genus Vombatus; species Vombatus ursinus. The sequence continues at coordinate 1,218,630 of NW_020954611.1, read as the reverse complement.
TTCTAAATTTCTAATCCGAAATTATAGGCTATTATTAAATATAGTCGACTTTAAATGCCAAAATTAGGGGCTCAAACCAAGTCATGTATTTTATCAGGCTGTTGAAGAATACAGAAAGGGAAGAGAAAAGAATAAGCATTTATATAGTACCTACTATGCGCTGGGCACTGTAATATCTTTCTGAATCCAGGCCCAGACCTCTGTCTACTGCACCATCTGCCTGCCTACCAAATAGGTGTTATATATGGCATCAGGGAGAAGAGGATTTATGTTATAGCTGTAGCTTCCTGATAGATGTGGTTCTTTCTCATCATCCCCTCTTAAGGAGTCAATGGCTTCCCCAATCTGCCACTTCTGCTGTCACTAGCACCTCAGGGGAGAGATGAGTCTCTCTTTGCCCTGAGAATACATTACAGTCTGACAATCTTAGCTTAAAAATTAGATGGGTCACTCTTAGTATGAAAGCTATGTAGAACAAATTAGAAGAAAAGAATGTAGAATGTTAGGGTTAGGAGGGATTTTATAGATAATCTGCTCTAATTCTTTCCTTTTATAGAGGAGGACCATTGTGAAGTCACTCATCAAATGTCACACTGCCAGTTAGTTGTAAAGTCTCTTCCTTTGAACCAGGGTTCTTAAGCTGGGGTCCCTGAATCTGTTTTTAAAATATATTGACAACTTCACTTCAAAATAATTGGTTTCCTTTGTAACTATTTTATTTTGTCAATTTAGAAACTTCATTCTAAGAAGGGGCCACAGACTTCACCAGACTGCCAAAAAAAGACTCAAAAAAGTTTAAGAACCCCTGGTTTAAAGTAGTCTGTTGATGCCTAGAGTGGTGATTATTCCTTGAATTGAATTGGTAGTAACTGATTTCGTGAAAATATTATGTCAGATGAAACAATACTTCAGAGTGGCAATTAGATCCATACTAACAATATTGTAAAACTGGAAGTTATATGAATGACATAACTATGATAAATGTACATTTAAGGAGAATGTTGATTTTATTTAATTATTTAATTATATTATTTAATGACATTACTATGAAAAATAACATTGATTATGGAGTAAAATTGTAATTTTTTCCATATTGGCCATGTTGTAAAATAAATAAAAGCAAGAAAAATAAAGTGAAAAAAGGTATGCTTCAATCTGCACTCAGGATTCATCAGTTCTGTCTTTGAAGATGGATATCATTTTTCATCATGGGTCCTCTGAAATTGTTTTGGATCTTTGTATTGATCAGAGTAGCTAAGTTTTCCATGATTGATCATTGTTGCAATATTGCTCTTACTGTGTACAATGGTTTTCCTGGTTCTGCTCATTTCATTTTGCAGCAGTTCATATAAAACTTCTCAGGTTTTTCTGAAACTATCCTGCTTGTCATTTCTTATTAGCAGAATAATATTCCATCCTAATCACATCCCACAACTTGTTAAGCCATTTCAAAATTGATGGGCATCACCTCAAATTTCAATTCTTTGCTAACAGGGAAAGAGCTGCTATAAATATTTTTGCACATGTGGGCCTTTTTCTTTTTTTTTTTTTGATCTCTTTGGGATATATATTGGTATTGTTGAGTCAAAGGATATGCACAATTTTATAGTCTTTTGGGCATACTTAAAAACGATTCTCCAGAATGGCTGGACCAGTACACAACTCTAGCAACAATGCATTAGTGTACCTATTTTTTCCATATCCCTTCTAGGACTGAACATTTTCCTTTGCTGTCATGTTAGCCAATCTGATAATGTGAGGTGGTACCTCAGAATTGTTTTAATTTTCGTTTCTCTAATCAATAGTGATACAGAGTCTTTTTTTCATGTAACTATTGATAGCTTTTATTTCCTCTTCTGAAAACTGCCTCTTCATGTCCTTTGACCATTTATCAATGGGGGAATGGCTTTTATCTTTACAATTTGCTATAGTTCCTGATATATTTGAGAAATGAGGCCTTTATCAGAGAAAGATGTTATAAAAATGTCCCCCAGTTCCTTGCTTTCCTTCTAATTTTAGCTGCATTGGTTTTTCTTGTGCAAAACCTTTTTTAATTTCATATAATCAAAGTTATCCATTTTACTTCCTGTGATCTTCTCTCTCCCTTATTTGGACAAAAACTTTTCCCTGAACCATAGATTGCACAGGTAAAATTTTCCAAGTTCCCCTATTTTACTTACAACATTTATTTATTTATCTATTTATTTATCTATTTATTTATTACTAACCCTTTATATTTAAATGATGTGCTCATTTTGACTTTGGTGTGTGGTGTGAAATGTTGGTCTGTGCCTAGTTTCTGCTGAACTGCTTTCTAGTTTTCCCAACAATTTTTGTCAAACGGTGAGCTCTTGTCCCCCAAAGTTGGATCTTTGACTTTATCAGACACTAGATTACTAGGGTCATTTACTACTCTGTATTGTGTATCTAATCCACTAAATCAGCACTCTATTTCTTAGCCAGTACCAGATTGTTTTCATGATTACCACTTTATAACATAGTCTGAAATTTGGTGCTGCTAGGTCACCTCCCTTCACATCTTTTTTTTTATTGGTCCCTTTAATATTCTAAATCTTTTATTAAGAAAGGATGAAATTAATTTTGGAATTTTTGGAAGAGATGAATTTTGTTGTTAATTTTTTCTAGCCCTATAAAATAATTCTTTGGTAGTTTGATTGGTATGTCCCTGAATAAGAAAATGAAGTTACTTAGGATTGTCATCTTTCTTACATTGGCTTAGCCTACCCATGAGCAATTAATATTTCTCCAATTGTTTAGAACTATATTTGTGTGAAAAGTGTTTTGTAATTATGTTCGTATAGTCACTGGGTTTGTCTTGGCAGGTATATTTCCCAAGTATTTTATATCATCTGTAGTTATTTAAATAGAATTTCTCTTTATATCTCTTCTTGCTAGATTTTTTATATAGTGCAACTGTCCTAACCTATTAATTGTTTCAATTAGGTTTTTTTTAGTTGATTCTGTAGGGTTCTCCAAGCATGCCATTATATCATCTGCAAACAGTGATAGTTTTATTTCTTCATTGCCTATTTGTGACCCTTCTATATCTTTTTCTTTTCTTATTGCTATAGCTGCCATCTCTTATGCAATATTGAATAATAATAGTGATAATGAACATCCTTGCTTCACTCCTGACCTTACTGGGAAGGCTTCTAGTTTATCCCCATTACAGATAATGCTTGATCTTGTATTTAGATAGACCTTTCTTATCATTTTAAAAAATCTTCATTTAGTCCTTTGCTTTCAAGTGTTTTTAATAGGAATTTGTCAAAAGCTTCTTCTGCATCTATTGACATAACCATATTATTTTTGCTCTTTTTGTTATTGATACAGTCAATTCACCTAATCAATTTCCTGAAACTGAACCAGCCCTGCATTCCTGGTATAAAACCCACTTGCTCATAGTGTATGATCTTTGTGATATATTGCTTCAATCTTCTTGCTAGTGTTTTATTTAAAAATTTTGCATCAATATTCATTAGGGAAATTGGTATATAGTTTTTTTTTCTCTGTTTTTACTTTCCTTGGTTTAGGTACCAAAACCATATTTGTGTAATGAAATGAATTTGATAAGATTTTTTTTTTACTTATTTAAAAATAGTTTATATAGTATTGAGATTAATTGTTCTTTAAATGTTTGGTCAAATTCATTTATAAATTCATCTGGTCCTGAGGATGTTTTCTTAAGGAGCTCATGTATTGCTTGTTCAATTTCTTTTCCTAAGATAGGGGTATTTAAATATTCCATTTCCTCTCTTGTTAATCTAGGAAATTTAAATTTTTATAAATATCCACACATTTTACATAGATTGTAAGTTTTACTGGCAAATACTTGGGTATAATATTTCCAAGTAATTGTTTTAATTTCATCTTCATTGGTGGTACAATCACTCTTTTCATTTTTGATACTGATAATTTGGTTTTCTTTTTTTAAAAATCAAATTAACCAATAATTTATCTATTCTATTATTTTTTCCATAAAACCAGATCCTGGTTTTATTTATTAGTTCAATTTTTTTTCTTTCGATTTTATTAATCTCTCCTTTGATTTTCAGGATGTCCATTTTGGTGCTTAACTGGGAATTTTTACTTTGTTCTTTTTCTAGTTTTTTTTTAATTACATGTCTAATTCATTGATATGTTCTTTATCTCTTTTATTGATGTACACATTTAGAGATATACAATTTCCCCTAAGTATTGCTTTGGGTGTATCCCACAAATTTTGGTATGTTGTCTTATAGTTGTCATTATGTTTAATGGATTTATTGTTTCTATGATTTGTTCTTTCATCCAATCTTTTTTTAGGATTATATTATTTGGTTTAATCTATGCATCCACAGCCCTTTATTGAATGTAATATTTATTGCATTATGGTCTAAAAAGGGTAAATTTAGTATTTTTGCTTTTCTGCATTTGGTTGTGATGTTTTATGCCCTAATAATGCTAAATTTGTGAAGGTGCCATACACAGCTGAGAAATGTATACTACTTTCTATTCCCATTCAACTTTTCCAGAGGCCTATCATATTTAACTTTTCTAAAATTTGGCTCATCTTCTTAACCTCTCTCTTATTTATTTTTTTGGCTAGATTTATCTGACTCTGGGATGGCAAAGTTGAGGTCCCCTAATAGTATAGTTTTATTATCTATTTCCTCTTGTAACTCATTTAATTTTTTCCTTTAAGAATTTGGATGCTATTATACTTGGTGCATATATGTTTAGTATTGATATTACTTCACCTCACACTCATCAATGAAATTTTTAAAAAGTTCTATTGTAACAAAAAGAATTAAATTATGGGACACTGTTCATGTGTTCAACGAATAAGGCCTAGTGCAAGGCCCAGAGAGTTGTGACTTGCTCAAAGTCTTATAAGTAGCAAAGTGACAGAATTTGAACTCATTGGCCAATTCTAAACCTATCATGCATTCTACCACTTGCTCAATGAATCTTTCTACCTTGAAATATTACCTCTGCTGAAGTTTGTAGAAACTACTTCTAGTTTTATGTTTCCAACTTAAAAAACCAAACCGAATAATTCTACCAGTAAATTTGGCCAGCAACACTGCTGTCCCTTTGCACATACATTTATAAAAAAGAGGTGAATATTTTGGAGATAACACAGGGCCCAAGTGGAGCTTTGGCCAATAATGTCCTTTAACTATTAAACACTGTGTATCATCTTAGAATCTTACATCTAGTTAGCTAAGATTATATCATATAAACTGAAATTATGAAATTATGAGGCAGCTAAGTGGCACAGTGGAGAAAGTACTAGGCCTTGAGTCAGGAAGACTTGAATTCAAATCCAGCTTCAGACATTTCTTAGCTATATGAACCTGGACAAGTCGCTTAAGCTCTGCCTCATTTTCTTTAACTATAAAGTAACAATACCTACCTCTCAGGTTTGTTGTGATGATCAAATGAGATAATACTTGTAAAGCACTTACCATAGTGCCTGGCATGCAGTATATGTTATATAAATGTCCTCAATTGGGAAATTGGGAAAACTGGGAAAACAACCACAGGGGCATGGTAGCCATGGAGGGACATCTTGATAGGAAAGTTAAAGATGTAAGGGGCCTGTATATGAGAGTAAACTGACACAGCCCATCCAGGACAATGGCAGATTTCATTTGATAATGGTTCATAATTCCAGAAGCAGACAATGGGGCACTGGAGGGAAAGCAACCCGATCTCCAATCAGGAAAGTAAGGTTCCAGGCTGGAATTTCCTCCAAACTGTGCTCTCTGGTTGGGTAGCTCAGTGTTTGGCAAAGAGGTTGAGGCTAGAAAGTAGGAAGTAAAGTGAAGCATGGTTGAAGGCTTTTCTGAAATAGTGTTCTAGGACAGGTAGTTGCCAATCAGGAGATGTGGGCCACAGAGAAGGGCTTCCAGGTCATGACCTCTAGTTAGGCCAGGTGATTGGCAAGGAAGTTGTGGTGGAGGGGGCTGGAGAGGGGCAGGCTAACCTTGCCCTGGTGGTGTGTCCTTCCTACATCTTGACTTTCATTCAGGAGGAAAGATTTGTGGTGTCCATTCCTGGTGACTTAGTATAGTCTTGGTGCTACAACCTGAGGAAACGAACCCTCTAAAAGTGTTTTGATGGAAAACAATCCCAGGGTCAGAGACATAGTTGAAGAGAAAAGTCTTAAAATTTCAAGGTAATGAAATACTTTCTTTAAGCAGGCTGAAATTTAAGAAAATATTCTTTCTGCAGTTTTGCTGTGGTTTTTGTTTTTAGTTTTTTGGTTTTTTTTGTGAGGATACTTTCGGTTAAGTCTTGGGAGGCCTCATTTCCAGGTGGTTTGAAGAAACTAAAGGAAAAAAAGAGGGTATCTTTGCCAGAAGACAATAGTCATGTGGCCTCCTGAACACAGTCTGTACTGTCTCAAAGCACCAAAGAATCATTACTTAAAACAGCAGCATTGCACATAACTGTGTACTCCTACCTCCATCAGTGATGACTGTCCATTAAAAGTAGAGCTGGTAACCCTTCAGATGAGAAGCTCAAATTGTTTCTTTTTAAAGTTTTTTTTTTTTGGTAGAGTATCTCTATTCTTTCATCTTCAATAGATGCTGCAATTATCTTCATGGACATCATTTCTCTTATGCTTACAGGCACCACCACACAATATTACCAAATATCCTGGAAAGCACTGGTGTTTCTTGCCTTTGGGCACATGACAACAATACTACTATGTTCTTTATTCAACCTGCAAACCCTCTTCCCATTTAGCTGCAACTTCCTTTTGCATTAATTCTGCATGTAGAATGTGAGTAGAAAGAACCCTGTACTCAAAGAGCATGGGTTTGAATCTGAGCTTTGCCACTATTACTATGACCTGGGGCAAGTCTCTTAACCTCTCTGGGCCTCAATTTTCTCATCTGTAAAATGACCCAGTAGGAATAGCTGACCTCTGAGATCTCCACCAGCTCTAAGTCTATGTTCTTATGATTCTAGTTCAAAGGGAAGGTAATAATTGCCCTAATTAACAATAGGGCAAGAAGCCTTTTAAAATTTGAGCAAGGAACAGAAGAGCTACCTTGACCTGCTACCTATGATTGGAAGAAGGGTCTGTCCTCATTATTGCCTGAGCATTCTTTCATCAAAAACTGTAACCAGACTTTCTGCAGCTATGGCCCCTTCCACTGTGAGTGGTTTGCAGACCCCTGCTCTCACCCTATATTGTGGACACCTTTCTGTTGATCTATTACGGAGTATTTTCACGAACATTTTTGCCTTCTGAGTCATCTTTATGTTAGTTTTACAGCACCTGATTATTGACCTGACTTTCCCTTTTTCTCACTTCACTAATATTGTCAAAACAAAACTACTGTATGTCCACAAATGCTTTGCTAAACATGATACACACACACACACACACACATACACACACATTTAATTCTTAACCTGAAGTGAGACCTATGTGAGGGAAGGAACGTTTCAAGCATTACAAATCTCTTTCAATTGTTTGTTGTTGTTTTAGGGAACAAAGTAGATTGCCTCAAGTGAATTGCTCTTCACTTTGGCTGTTCTGCATTCTGTGGGTTTGCTTTATGGACAATCACATTTTGTTTACTGGCTCCCATCAGCTCTTTGCCAAGATGGCAAATTCAATTATACTCAAAATATAGTCTCCTGACTCCTTGTTATGTGAAACAACAAATACAGACTGTCTGGTTACCTTACAACTCTGTTTCTGAAACAGCGTCACTCAACAAAAAATACTCCTGAGTTTTATATTTCAGAGGTGCCCCAAGCCACAGGTTCACCCAAAAGACTGAGATAGGTGGAACATAAAATGGGCAATGCCCAATAACCACAGTGATGGGTCTGAGCAAGGGGAGGGCAGAGAACACATGCTGCTGATCTAGAAAGATAAGACATCACAAAGGAAGATCATTATTTCACTAATATTTGGAGGGATACCTGCTGGTCTTTTTCAAAGACATCCCTGGCTGGAAATATCCACATTGGTTCCTAGTTTACCACTCCTTCCTCAGCACCATAGATTTGTCTCCAGTTCTCTAAGACTCTAAAAAATCTGTGATTTCATTGATATGGGGATTCTCTGCATTGATGCAGATTGCAACCCCTCTGGACCCACCTATCCTGGGTGACTCTTGTCAAGGTGCTCCCAGAGGATCACCACACTTGTCGTCCCAACTTGCTGCAAGCCTTCCTTATGTCTTTGTAACATCACAAGGATTACAATGCCAAGTAGAACTAGCCATTGGTTGTCTCTCACTTTCACTACATGAGCAGGCCATTTTCTTTTTCTTTATTTTTTCTTTTTTCTTTTTTTAACATTTCATAGTGTTTTAATGTTTGCTAAGTAGTTTGTTTATATAATTTCATTTAGTCCTCACGTAGCCATCTGAGCTAGGTGGTATCATTCTCAACTTACTTATGTGGAAACTGATACTGATGAAGATTACCCAGGATTAGACAGTAAATTTCAGAGGTGGGATTTTTTTTTTTTAGGTTATATATGTGCAGTTATGCAAAACACTTCCATAGTAGACATGCTGTGAAAAAACTAACTCTATTTCCCTTAATCCTATCCCACCCACCCCCCATTTGTTCTATTCTTTCTTTTGACCCTGTCCCTCCTCAGAAGTATTTGCTTCTGATTACCCCCTTTCCCAATCTGCCCTCCTCTCTATCATCCCCTTACTCTCTTGTCCCCTTTCCCTCCTATTTTCCTGTAGGGTAAGACAGATTTCCATGCCCAATTGAGTGTGTATGTTATGCCCTCCTTAAGTCAAATCCTATGAGAATAAGATTCACTCATTTCCTCTCACCTTCCCCCGGTTCCCCTCCACTGTAAGAGCCTTTTCTTTTCTGTTTTTTTTTTGTGAGATAATTTAACCCATTCTACCTTTCCCTTTCTCCTTCTCCTAGTATGATCCTCTCTCATCCCTTAATTTTATTCTCCAAATATGACCCCTTCATCTTCAACTCACCTTGTGCCCTCTATCTATCTATCTATCTATCTATATGTGTGTGTACATACATATAATCTTTTCCCTGCAACTACCCTAATACTGACAAAGGTCTCATGACTTACAAATATCATCTTTCCATGCAGGAATGTAAACAGTTCAACCTTAGTAAGTCTCTTATGATTTCTCTTTCCTGTTTACCTCTTCATGTTCCACTTGAGTCTTGTATTGGAAAGTCAAATTTTCTATTCAGCTCTGGTCTTTTCATCAAGAATGCTTGAAAGTCCTCTATTTCACTGAATGACCATTTTTTCCCCTGAAGAATTATACTCAGTTTTGCTGGGTAGGTGATTCTTGGTTGTAATCCTATCTCTTTGCCTTCCGGAATATTATATTCCATGCCCTGTGGTCCCTTAATGTAGAAGCAGCTAAATCTTGTGTTATCCTGATTGTGTTTCCACAATACTTAAATTGTTTCTTTCTGGCTGCTTGTAATATTTTCTCTTTGACCTGGGAACTCTGGAATTTGGCTACAATATTCCTAGGAGTTTTCCTTTGGGGATCTCTTTCAGGAGGTGATCGGTGGATTCTTTCAATTTCTATTTTGCCCTCTGGTTCTAAAATATCAGGGCAGTTTTCCTGGATAATTTCTTGAAAGATGATGTCTAGGCTCTTTTTTTGATCATGGCTTTTAGATAGTCCAACAATTTTTAAATTCTCTCTCCTGGATCTATTTTCCAGGTCAGTTGTTTTTCCAATGAGATATTTCACTTTGTTTTCTAATTTTTCATTCTTTTGGATTTGTTTTACAGTGTCTTGATTTCCCATAAAGTCACTAGCTTCCAATTGCTCTATTCTAATTTTTAAGGAAGTATTTTCTTCAGTAATCTTTTGGACTTCCTTTTCCATTTGTCCAATTTTGCTCTTTAGGGCATTCTTCTTTTCATTGGCTTTTTGGACCTCTTTTGCCATTTGGGTTAGGCTATTTTTTAAGGTGTTATTTTCTTCAGTATTTTTTGGGTCTCCTTTAGCAAGCTGTTAACTTGCTTTTCATGATTTTCTTGCATCACTCTCATTTCTCTTCCCAGTTTTTCCTCTACTTCTCTTACTTACTTCTCAAAATCCCTTTTGAGCTCTTCCAAGGCCTGGGACTGATTCATATTTTTCTTGGAAGTTTTGGATGTAGGAGCTTTGATTTTGTTTTCTTCTTGTGGTTGTATGTTTTGATCTTCTTTGTCACCAAAGTAAGATAATATAGTCTGACTCTTTTTGCACTGCTTGCTCACGATCCCAACAAATTACTTGAGTTTTAAAGTCTTTGTTAAGATAAGAGTCTGTTTCCAATGTGGAGAATGTACTGTCCCAAGCTTTGGGGGTTTGTACAGCTGTTTTCAGAAATACTTCTAGGGACCTGAAAAGTGTCAGTTCTTCCAAGGTGCTATGATAAGGGGTGACGTATTTTCTTTCCATAGCCACAATAAGCTCCACCGCACCAGCACTCCTCCTTACTCCAGGACTGCCCCTCAGAACTGTGACCCAGATCCAAGTACCGGTAAAGCAAGAGATTCCTGCCTCAGGCCTGGCAAAGAGATCCTTGCAATCCCCCTCTGATCAGCCACTCAATTCCCCCTCAGACTGTGGGCTGGAAGCTCAGAAGCCAGCCACTGCCCTCAGGGCAGCTGAGATCTAGGTTCTTCTCTCACCGCAGTAACACACTTTTCCCACTGACCTTCTAAGTTGTCTTTGGCGTTCATGGGTTGAGAAGTCTGGAAACCACCACAGCTGCCCACGATTCAGTCCCCTGAGGCCTGCTCCAGGGTTGCTGTGGCCTGCATGCCTACACCGAACTGGGCTCTTCTCCCAGCCCGGCGTGATATACCTTTCTGATCAGCCATCCAGGTTGTCTTGGGCTGGAAATTTGTTTTACTCTGTTTTTTTGTGGGTTCTGCTGCTTTAGAATTTGTTTAGAGCCATTTTTTGTAGGTATTTGGAGGGGTTTGGGGGAGAGCTCGAGCAAGTCACTGCTTTCCCTCTGCCATCTTGGCTCTGCCCCCCCACCATTTTCTTTTTCAATCATTGTGCTTTGGTAACTTCCTATGCATAACTTCTTATGCATAATTCTTCATTTATAATGTGTTACAACTGGTCATGCCCTTTAGTGACCCCAACCTTCTCCCAGAAACAAAACTTCATTTTGTTAATAGTAATATTCCCTTAGTAATGTTCTGATTATCACAAGTCATTGAACATGATAGTCTCCAAAGAGTGCAGAAATGCATGGTCACTCTAAGCATGTTGCAACATATTATGGACAAGACAATAGATTTTCATTACCCACAAACACTAGCTCCTGACCCAGCTCAGCCTCTGGCTTCTGGTCACATTTTGGATACAAGTTGGGTTTCCCCCCTAAAAGATTTCCCTTCTGGCTTACTGATTGTCCCAATTATAAGCACCTGTTATCCCCCATGTGGGACAGAACACATGTTAATGTGCATTGCAGGGGACATGTAGAGAATACATGATCCCACTGTACTTTTTCTTTGTTGACTGTATACTTAATATAACTGCATGTGCACATATTTGCACAACAATGCATGTGTAAACATACATATATGATATGTACAAATGTTTATGCATGTATTCATACAATATATGTGTGCATGGTGCATTATGTCTATGCATGTCTATGTGTTTATATAAATATATGTATACATACACATACATATGTACATGCATATGTATATACATATATAAAATTCAGAAGAACAAAATACCAGTCCAGATTGGTTTTTCATGTATATGTCAAAATGACACCAGATTTCTTGAAAGATATAATACCAGAGATAACTTTGTTTTACCACCCTTTGATTATTGGTATCAAGATAAACATAAAATGAAGACATATCCTTGCAAAAGGTGCTTGCCATTATCATGGAGGATGTTCAGCACAGACTTCAAAGTGAAGAGGGATTCCTTGCTGATGGTAACATCCTACAGATGGTCTTGTTTGAAAATGACATTGCATCAATTGCATCAAGCCCCAGAACTTTCCAGAGCCTTCCAATTGTGATCTATGGTCATTTAAAAGTTTGGTGTAATGATCCACAAAGGAAGAATCAAGCAGATAAAGAATGCTTATGTTTGTTCATATCTTTGACTATTTGTCCATTGGAAAATAACTCTTGTTACATGTTTGTATAAGCATATATTGTAGCCTGTATTATTTACTGTGCTTCTAGAGAGTTTGACATTACCAAAAAGGGTTGTACATAGATTAGTTATTGCTAACTAGAAGAACCTATGAAGAAATGTGTTCCCATGGAGTAGAAAGTTACTTTTTGACAGGTGAATTCAAATTGCAGTTCTTATTCCTAGAACTGTCCAATCCTTAGTCACTCTATTACACTTACTTACCTTCATCAGTCTCCTAACTTGGGAGCTCCCTTTCCCAGCTGTACTAAACTTCACCTGTCTTTCACCCCCAACTTTCCACTTTGTTTTCTCAAGCCAGTTGTAAGACTCTGAATTGGTCAGTAACTCCCAACTTGGTTGAAGAACTTGACTATGAGATCTGCATGCAAATCTTTGATTTAGTTCTTTTCTTAGATACACAAGTAATAATTAGCCTTGACTCAGAAAAAGGTAGAATAATGAGTTAATCCTTTTATGCTATATATTTTGTATGTCAAATCTTAAAAGGATATTTGTGGCAAAGATTTTTTTCCCTGAGCAATAACTCTTGATAGCAGTGATTTTGTTCATGAAAGATCTTTTGAATTTTATGTAATTAAAATTGTTTATTGGATCTTTTGTGATTGCCTCTATCATTTGTTCAGTTAAGAAGTCTTGAGAGTTCTTAACCAGATGGAATAGATTCTCTAGAACTACTTAGTCTGAAGCTTTGAGTTCTCATCTAAAGCAATAGTTTATTCATTCTGACATATAAGCACAAATAAGAAACTCATAGACCTTAACAGATGTCATTTATACTTTGGTATTCATAGTAAGCATACCAAGCCACTGAGTAGTGATTGATTTGCAAGTATGCCACATTTGTTCAGGTTAATATTAAATAAATCAAAACTAACAGCTATAGCTAAATTAACATTGATGCACATAAAATTATTTAAAGCAAGTCCTCCTATCACCATGATCATTGCTATAAAATGATACTATGTTGTACCATATCCTACTTCTACTCACCTTTTGGACTGCTCCATCTCCCAGGCGGTTGCCTTGCCACCTCAGGATAACTTCACCCTGAGGCCTTTGTTTCTGATCGTTGAGTCCCTGGCTGGGATCACCATTCCTTGCTGCTCACTTCACTCCCAGATCAATTCACTCTCTGGACTGCTCCACTTCCCCATAAGCTGCCTAGCCTCTGTGCAAGTACTACTGCTCTCCTCCCCATTGCTTTTAAATTCTCGTTTATGTTTTGTCTTCCCCTGTTAAAATATGAGCTTCTTGAGAGTAGAGACTATCTTGCTGAGTCCTTAGCACAGTGCCTAGCACATCATAAGTGTTTAATTATCTATCTGTCTGTCTGTCTATCTATCTATCTATCTATCTATCTATATCTATCTATGTCTATGTATCCTATCAAAACTGATAGTTGGTAGCAAGACAGGATGGTATAGTGGAAAGAATTTTGGATGGGACAGGTTTAGAAGACTTTTCTTTTGATCCCATCTTTGCTTCTTGCTAGCCATTTAACTTTTTGGACGAGGGCTCATAACCTTTTTAGGTCTATTTTTTTTCTATTGTAAAAGGAACATGAGAAAAAAATAAAACTTTTGATGAAAACAGAAAGTTAGGAAGAAAAGTAGCTTTTGGAGCCAAATATTTTCGGTTTTAGACTTGTATTTAAGGAAGTTATTTTGACATTCCAGTAGAGGTGTCCAGGACACTGTTGGAAATGTTTCTTTTGACCATAAGAGAGTTCAATAAATCTATAAAACTATAGATAAAAATAAAAATATAAAAATATAAATCTATATAAAATACTGATTTGGGAGTTCTCAGAATAGAGGTGATAATTGAAACTAGGAATGAATAAGATCACCAAAAGAGAGGGTATAAAATAAAAAAAAAGAGGACCAGTAATAGCTTAAATGAATGTCTGTCTAATTAAGTGAGTAGGAGAAGGAAGAGGAAAAAGCAAAGGAAATAGAGAGAGAATAGTTAGGGAGGAGGGAGGAAAACTAAGGAGCCAAGAAAAGAGGATCCCCTGACAATTTGTTACCTGCTGCAGAAAAATTCAAGAATGTTACTTAACGTTTCCCTCAATGATTTTTTCCAAGCTCAAAAGCAAAATATGAAGTGTTTTTCTTTTTCTTTTTCTTTTTTAACATGAGCCATCTATACTCTTCAAATCAAATGAGTCTTTATCTATTAGAGGCCTCAGAATATTATTCTTTGGTATTTATATTTAGGATTTGAAAGTGTATTCATAATATGAAAGGAAAATAATTAAAATAAGTCTTCAGTATCATATCTTAAATACTGCATTTAATTTTGCTCTAATGAGTTAAGGATGTATCATAGAAATTGAGGATGAAAGCTGTGGAAGGCAAGCCCATCATCTTCCAGAGGTTTCCTCCTAGCCTTTGTAACAGAAGAGAATCTGGCATCTATCACTTAGCTTTTCATAATAGTATGGGGTGGGGGGGGTCAGGGTCTAGCACATATGTTGGCATTAAAACTAACATTAATAGGGTCTTAATGGAGAGAAGGGGGAAAAACAGAACTTTAGGAGAGGAACAAGACTGCGCAGAGACATAAATAGAGCCTAACAAGAGAAGAACAAGGCCAGGTGGGGGTGGAGAGGATATGAAGAGATGTCCATGCAGAGAAGAGGCACGGTAGTGTGGGGGGCAAATTAATTGGGGAGGACAGCTGGGGAGGAGATCACAAGTGGGAAGCAAACAGAACAATTTAGTTGATTTTAAAATTGGAAAACCAACAAATCATAGTCAAAGAATTGTAGAGCTAAGAAGAACCCCCTTATTTTAAAGAGGAGGAAGCTGAATCTTCAGCAATCATTAAAACATAATCTTTAATAACTGTTACATTTTTATTCCCTAGTCTGTGGGGGACTGCAAACTTCAAGGGTTAGATGAGAATAAGAGTATGGAAATGCTACGTGCATATCAATAAGGCGAGCTCTCTTTTCCATGATTTGCCACCATATCACATCAACAGAAGATTACAAATGTTATCAAGATGAGATTCTGTTTCAGGGAAAAGTTTGAGTCATTGGAAAGTGTTGCTTGCTTTCCCAAATGCAATCTAGACCAATTTCTTCTTTCTATTAAAGTCTGGGCACAGAGTGGCAAATCATGGAAAGTCTGTCCAACTACATAAACCGATGAACCAACTCAACAGACCATCATATCCTAGTTTGGCCTTTGGGTACTTTTCACCCATTTTAATCAAGCAAGCAAGCAAATCAATAAGCACTTATTAGACACCTAAGAGAACTGTGCTAAAATCTTGGGATACAAAGAAAGATGTTCACATTCTAAGCAAATAGCCATGTACAAGTAAGCTATGTGCAAGGTAAATTAGGGGATAGTTTCAGAGAGAAGTTATTAAGATTTAAGAGGGTTTTGCAGAAGGTAGGTCTTTAGCTGAAACTTGAAAGAAGCCAGAAAGTCCAGGAGGTGGAGATAAGAAGGGAGAAAATTTCAGTCATATGGGACAGCCAGTGAAAATGCATGTAGTAAGGAAATGGGGTGTCTTATTCAAGAAACAGCAAAGAGGCCAGCGTCACTGGACTGCAGAGTACATGAAATAAGTAAGGTGCAAGAGGACGGAAAAAGTAGAAAAGGGTCAGATTATGAAGGTCTTTCCAAGCCCAACAAAGTATTTTATAGTTGATTGTCATTGGAGTTTATTGAATGGGGGAAGGACTGACATGGTCAGACTTGCAGTTTAGGAAGATGAATCTGACGACTATATGGAGCATACATTGAAATGGGGGGGAGAAGTGAAGTGGGGAGACCAATAAGAAGGTATTGTAATAGTCAACAAACATTTATTAAATCCTGACTATGTGCCGGGCGCTGTACTAAGTACTGGGAATATAAAGAAAGGTAAAAATAATCCCCATTTTGCATTCTTTTGGGAGAAGACAATGTGTACAGACACAAAGGTATGTATGAGATACACACAGAGAAGGTGGAAGTTACCAGGTGAATGCTCTAGCAAGTTTTGGAGGAGAGGGCAAGAGGGCTGCCAGGAATCCAAAAGACTGCTTTAGAAGTTAGAATTGAGTTAATTCTTGAAAGAAACTAGACATTCTAAAATAGAAATGTTGAAAAAAAATAGGATACCAATGTAAGGGAGATAGCCAGTGCATTTAATTTTTCCTACATGTACACTTAAGCCCAACAACTTTGAGAAGTTGAAGATTTTCTTAAGAAGTCTCTGTAGCATCTCAGGACTGGACACAATTAGCATGGCATCCACATCTAGCAGGTGATAGCTAGAACATTCCAACAACAGAAGCTTTTCTGAGCCTTCTTTGATGTGGGTCATTAACTCTTTTGGTAATTTAGTAAAGCCTATGGACACCTTCTTGGAATAATATTCTTAAATAATGAAAGGAAATGCTTAATTTCAATCAGAGACTAGTGAAAATTGGGATATTTTCCATTCAAATTCATATTACATCTGTGGGCCTCAGGCTAAGACTAGCTGATCTATTGGGAATCCTTTTTTCATTTAAATTCTGTTTTGGCCAAACTCCTTGATGATGGTAAACAACTTTAGGAATGTATGCCTACCTGCCTTGCGCCTCACTTGATAATAATAATCAGAGGATCATCTACTAAAGTTATTCCTTGTTACATCTATAAAGGGATGTTTTATTATCTTAACAGATGCAAGACAAACATCTTGTTGACATATAGCTTTTCTAAGGCATCATTTTGTTTGTGGAAAAACATGTTTTTTTTAAAAATATATAAACAATAGACTCATTAGGATAATGAATTCTCAGAATTGTTCAGTCCATTATTTGACTGTGAAGTCATTTGAAAAACCTGGCCTATTCCCTTTTGACATGTGAAACAAGAATACTCTCAATGTATGTACAAATATGCTAACAGAAATGATAACACAAAAGAAATAGGGGAATAGCTTCAAAAATATCATAAAAAGAAAGTCACCATGTATACTAAAATATTTATAATGGCACTTTGGATGATAGCAGAGAATTGGGAACAAACTAGATGCCCATCAGTTGGGGAATGGGTAAACAAATTGTGGCACATTAATATAATGGAATGTTACTGTGCCATAAGAAATGATGAATGTGATGAATACATGGAGGAATGAAAAGAGCTGACACACAGTGAAATAAACACAGTCAAGAAGACAATATATGCAATTACTACAACAATGTAAGTGGAGAGGACAACCATACAAAGTTGTTTTTTTTTTAATGAAAGCATGGCTTCAAAGAAAAGATATGAAAAGATTCTCCCACCCTACCCCTTTGCACACGTTTTCAGACTTTTTCATTGTATTGATCAGTTCTGTTGTGTTTTTTTTCCTTCTTTTTCATTTTGGCTTAAAAAATACTAGTTGTTATATAGGATGGCTGGGGAGGGGAAAGGAATATCAGAAGAAATGGTGATATTTTAAAAATAAATAAATAAAAACATATTTAAAATGAAATAAGATTTTAAAATGTATTATTGGTACTCTGGGAGACAACAATTTGAGTTTCATTTAAATGACAGCGTTAGAAATTATATTGCAGAGCTAAGAGGTGAGGTTGTAGAGGCAGTCATCATAGATAACACTGTCTAGGAGGTTGGCTCTAAAAAGTAGAAAATATATCAAATGATATAGCTCAGGAAGATAGCAGAATACATTGAAGGATTTGTTTTAATTTTTTTTTTAAATGAGGAGATCTCAAGATCAGATGGAGCATCAGAAAGGCCAAGTAAGGTGGCTGGTTTTGCTAAGAAGAAAATATAGAGGACAAAGAAAAGGAAGAGAGAACGGAAAATGATTGAGAGGGGCTTTGAGATTTGATATAAGTGAAAACATAGCCCTCATCTGGATATGAAAGGCAGGACCTTACCACAAAGGATCTGAAGTGGAAGGTGAGAACCTTGACTTAGCCTTTTTTGTTCATTCATTTGTGTGGGAGCCTCCAGAAGGGTTTGAATGCTAGGGAAGCCCAAATGTCTTTCTACCATCTGTTGTAATGAAACCACCTGAAATGGGTGGAGAGTGAATGCAGACTGACAATGAGGAATTGAGTAGAGGTTTTTAAAAAAATGAACTTTTTAACCCTAAACAAGATAGAGGCTTGAGGCAAGAGTAACTCCAGAAAAGCAAATCATTTCAAAAGGCAAGTGAGCTCAAGTTAGCTGATTGCTGTGTGTGTGTATTTTTAAAAATGGTAGCCCCTGGAAACTGATAGACCTTTATTCTTGTGGAGAGAAAGCTACTTTTCCTCAATCTGTTGATGTGAAGACCTGCCTTTTACTGGACCTTAACTATGGGAAGTGAGCTTATAAAAAGTTCCACCAGAGAAAAAAAGTACTGGCGATCAGCAGACACTCAATGTGATGCCCAATAGAAAGCCGGAAAGACAGTGCAGAGTGGAGATCCATTTGATGTAGATCCAGTATGGATTAGCAAAGACATGACACCCAACAGAGAGCAGTAGTGACATATCCCTCATTGGGAAGTAATAACATCACCCTGAGCCTTGGGGCCTTAGGACCTCAGGTAACAGCAGAGAATGTCAGAGAATTATCCCACCAGCACTCAGCACAGTGCCTGATACATAGTAGGCACTTACCAAACGTCTCTTGATTAAGTTATTGATTGAATTCTGGTCACATGCATTGTGTACAAGTGTGGTCTTCCATATATGTGCCCTGACCATATTTTCCCCCATATGTGTGCCCTTTTGTGCATATGTTTGTATATTGCCTGTATATGTGACTTCCTATGCATGACTCCTATGACTGTCCACTCTCCACTGCAGACACGTGTATTTACTGCTGAGTACTTTTCTATTGCTACTTGTCTCACTATACTATTTCATTAATTGCCTTTCCTTTAAACTCATTGTGCCCTTTGGCTGACTAGCAAAAGCAAATTACATGGATAGGTGGTGGTTATGGGTTTGTGAGTTTTGGTTTTATGTAAATAAAGAACCTGAATCCCAGTCTAACTTTTCTGGAGGCCTATGTGAGATAGGCACTACCAGGGATGATATGTTATTCTGCAAGTAATAGTCAGTTTTTCATCTTAAATTCTTTGTTCTAAATTCCTGCCTTTCACAAGCAAAGCTTCTGAGTCAAGGAATCATCCTACATTAAGTGAGGGGATTAGATTTGATGATCCCTGAGGTTTCTTACCGTTCAAAAATTTATGATCCTGTTATCCAGCTCTCTGGGCTAACTAGATCACAAAAAGCAGAGCCAATTATACTATGAATTGCTTCTGCCTTAGACAACATCCATAATGGTCTGTTCACTGTTGCACAGCATATTTTTAGGAGGGACATTGACAAACTTGAAGACTAAAAAGAGACACAATAGCTGCATTTTGGGTGTTGGGTTGGTTGTTGGACTGTGATTTTATTAAGGATAGGGACTCCCCATTTGGAAACTCCCTTCAACCATGAAGATCAGTATCTTTTCTCTAATTTACTGTCTGAGAGAGTTGCCTGGGATGCTGAGAAGTTGTATCACGTGCCCATGGTCACCATATGCCCATGAAGAATTTCTTCATGTAGGTTAATAGCACCCCCTGTATCATAGAGTCATTGTTATGAAAGATGCCCCATGTAAAGTGCAAAAGAAGTTAGGATCTGGCAAGAACTGTGGATATCAGTTCCATAATGCCTGCCTTTGATGGATATCAGGGCAGGGATGGTCCTGAATCTTGGACGCAAGAGAATTGGAAAATGCTCGGAAGCTCTTTCTGGCTTCGTGATGCAAAGTTATCAATACTCTTGGTTATTTTCTGGATCTAAGACCTTAAAGAGCTTGCTCCAAGCTTGCTGCACAAGACTTCATTCATTCACTCAATATGCATTCAATAAACATTTATTAAGTATCTATTATGTGCCAAGCATTGTGCTAAGCACTGGGGATACAAAAAGAGGTAAAAGACCATCCCTGTCCTCAAGGAGTTTATAATCTAATGGGTGAGACAACATGCAAACAAATATATACAGAGCAAGTTGTATCAATCAATAAACATTTATTAAGTATCTGCTATGTGCCAGGCCATGTGCTAAATGCTGGGGATACAAAAAAGAGGCAAAAGACAGTCCCTGCCATGAAAAAACTTACAATCTAATGGGGGTGACAACATGCAAACAAATAAATACAAAGCAAACTATGTACAGGATAAATAGAAATTTATTAAAAGAGAAAAGTCACTAGAATTAAGAGGGGTTGGGGAAGGCTTCCTGTAGAAGGTGGGATTTTAGTTGGAACCTAAAGGGAACCAGGAAGGTCAGTAATTAGAGCAGAGGAAGGAGAGTGTTACAAGCCTGGGGGATAGCTAGAGAGAATGCCCTCTCAACATTGGGGTACCCAAACACACAGAAAAAGTCATCTAGGATTGCCTCTTCCTCCTTGACCATGAGAGTCGCCATGTTTTTGTCTTCCACCACACTCAGCTTTCCCACTAAAATATAATGGACCTACATGCTCCCTCCTAGAAGCCTCAGCATAGGCTAGGGCCCTTGCTAGGGCTATTAGCAAATACTCTTGACTTTACATCCAACAGATCCACAGACCTGCTTCCTTGATTAGGGTAATAGGGATATTCTGGTACAGGCCATGGAATGAGGATAGGGACAGAACTATAACATGGAATACAGCTTGGGGAACTGAAAGGGCAAGGATGTGATGTCTGCATCAAAAGACAAGTTCTACAGCCTAGTGTGTAGAATTTAGAGAGGAAAGAGGCAATGTCAGAGGAATGTCTAAAGAAGAAGACAGGTCAATGTTCAAGAGATCAGATTAGATGAAGCATTTGTTAAGAGTTTATATTCTAATCAGGGAACACAACACATAAAAGAAAACTGGAAAAGGGAGGGAGGTGTAGGAAATCACCCCGCCAGGGGAAAGGTAGAAAAATAGCCCAGGAAGCTGGAGGGGCATTCAGGTTAGAAGTGAGTATCGCTGAGGTGGGTACTTCTTCAAATGGAGGTTTTGAGGAGGAATTCACCCATAATAGCCAACACTTATATAAGACCTACTATGTCCCAGGCACTGTGTTAAGTGCTTTACATATATTATCTTGTCTGATCTACACAACAACCCTAAAAGGTTGGTGTTATTATTATTCCATTTTGCATATGAAGAAGCTGAGGCAGACAGAAGTTAAATGATTTGTGCAGGGTCACATAGCTAGTAAGTGTCTGAGGCCAGATCTGAGCACAGATCTTCCTGACTCCAGATCCAGTGCTGTACCCACTGTGCCACCTAGCTGCCCCACCAGTCAGAGCAGGAGGCCAAAGGAGTGAAGCACTGTCAGTATAAGAAGGCCACTGGGATATAATTGGAAGAATAGTTCAGGGAAAAGCAGGAGGTGAGGTTTGGGATTCAGGAATCAAGTGTTCAGTACCACTTGAACAATAAGGGAAAGAGATAAACAAGGAGAATTATGATTTTCCTTCCTTATCATTCTGTAAGTCCATAAGATTTTAAAATCGTTTCTTCTGTATCCCCTTCAGCTTCAGTTCCTATTTAGCTTCTTTTTCCATTGCCTTCCATAAGACACAGACTCTGTACAGTGTTGGACAGCATTCTCTATTGAGTGTGAGCTCCTATAAATCTTCTGTGAAGATGACATTATAACAATTGCATCAAGTTCAGGAACACTGCAAAGCATCCTCAGTAAAATCTACAGCAGAGGAAATGAAAGCTCTGACAGTGGAAAAACAAAGTGAATGAAAAATCTGCTTTGCCCAAATTATAACATGCAGATGAATGGCCAGGCCATTAAATTAGTCCATCATGATTTCAGTAATTCACCAATGCTCGCTGCAGCAGAGCCTATGTGGGTGATGATAATATTATTTAAGATACAAGGGTTGATAGCAGAGCCATCAGAAAAAATTTTGGAGCCTAGAGCAAGTGTCATAAAACTCATATCAATGTTGTCATTCATGGTATACAAATAATACAAAAAAGAGTTAGGACAAATTCAGTTGAGTGGGAGAAGGAATACTTTGGTCCCTTATTGGCAGAGAATATCTTGACATTAATCCTGTGAGGAAGACACATGGATGCCACAAGGCTATTTCTGGGGAGGATCTCACAGAATTAGTGAGAAGGGTAGGGCTGGGCCAAGAAGGCGCACAATTGGAGTATAGTCACTGAAGAAGAGAAATAGTTCATCTAGTAGTTTCTTATTTTAATTATTCTTGCTAATTAAAGATTAACTTCAATTGTTTCTATACTAGTATTGGAGTACAAGTTCTGTCCATAAAACAAATTTAAAATTGCACTATCTTTTAAGGTGATTATTTTTTAAAAATTTGCATCACCTAAATTTCGGTTCTCTGGCACAGAGTCTCAGTCATGTTGTATCATCCTCATTACAGCTTTGATTTTTAGCCACTATGGGGTCTTTACTAACCTTGTGATGGTGGCAAGACCAAGAGCTTGTAAATATTCCATAAATAATACTATTAAATATTCCACAAAATATTCCAAAAATTCCATCAAAGGTCCTTGGTCTTGCTGAGTTTATAAACTCCAGCTTTTAAGCCAGGATCTCTAAGGTCATAGGAGCTCGAAGGCAGGAGGTTCTGAATTTTAATGTGCTAAAATCACATCAGGATATATCATAGGCCCAATGGAAATGAACTTACTAATTTTTTTCTCTGTAGAGTTGGAATCTAGGGAGATTGACTTCTGCCTTAGTTTTATCTGGGATTGGGGTAGAGAATTGTGCAAAAAAACAAAACCTTTACAGGGAACAAACCATCCCATTAAATTAAAAGGACACTGAGGTTGGATTATCTCTTAAACTCATCAAAAGGGAGAATTGGCTTGGAAGAAAATAACAACAATTGTAAATAACTTTGTGTGACTAGATTGTTGTTGTTGTTTGTCCTTTGTTCTTGTAGAGGACCATGACATCAGGAAGATGATGCCATGACTTATAAGTGAATTGGATTTAGGTGAGGGAGGGCTGTGCAAGGTCAGCAGCCTCACTTTCTCCTCTGGAGCCATCTTGGTCCAATGGCCAGATATAGATCAGGATGACTAGAGATGGCTCCTGGTATGACTAGAAGGCATCACCTAGATGACTGGATGGTTGTTAAGAGCAGCTACATTACTGGTAATCTCTATATACTGTTCCTTCAGTTTCTCTGTGTGTTGATGTATATAAAGGTTGTAAGTCCCATGCTGCTCTCTCCATCTCCATCACACACACACACACACACACACACACACACACACACACACACACAC
>NW_020954611.1:1032002-1195174 GCF_900497805.2 Vombatus ursinus | reverse complement strand
ACACACACACACACACACACACACACACACACACACACACACACACAACTTTGCAAAGGGCCTCCTTGAAAAAGGAGAAAGCTTAGAGGACAAGCCCTCCCTACCATTACCACAGAGTTTGTCACAAATCTCACAGAGACCTCAAATACTTGCATCATAGACAATATCGCCATCTTCCAAAGAGGTTGTTTTGCATTTGATCTACTTAGTACATTCAGAGACACAGGAAGAATATGGAATAATTTTGAGAAGTAGCATCACTCATTGACCAGCCCAATAGACAGAGGCTGGGTGGTACTCAAGAGTGGGGGAGGAGAAAAACAAAGACAGGTTATGATTTATAAGAAGGGAAGTAGCAAATGTAACCTACGCTGCTTTGAATGAATCCTATTATTCAGTATGCTTTTTTTAAAATGCCATTATAACTATTAAAGAGTGGTATGAGATCTGTTTAGGTGCTTGAAACAGGCTTTAAAAATCCAGTATTATTTCAAGGAGATTATTCAGGTCTTGAATGTTAGTGCAGAGTCTTGCCTGACTTTCTGGGCTGGGAGTTCTCTCCTGTCTCTGAACTCCAAAAGTGCTTATATTCTGCATTACTCATCCAGCACTTGGATTTTGTGGTTGGGCTTTGTTATCCCAACTTTTCATGCCATCACCAAGCACTTGAAAGTCTTACCATGTACGAGACCTTATGCTGGGTGCTGAGAGGACAAAGAGATTCACCAACTCAGACTCTGCTTTCTTGGAGCTTACGTATCTCTCCCTTACTTGAGGAGAGAGGGTTTGTACAAAGAAAAACAGACATTTGACAAAAATGTATCAAGTGCAAAATGATCAGTGTATTATGCAGACAAGAGTACTGAGATCTCCAAATAGCTAGAAGGAACCATGGAAGTCACTCAGCCCAACCCTCTTGTTTCACAGGGAAGAAAACTAAAGCCTAGGTTGGGAAAGTTCCTTTTCTGAGGTCGCACACTGCTAAGTGGTAAGTAACTGAGTCAGGATTCAATCATCCTCCGAATTCTTTGTCTCCACAAATTCACTTATTATTCAGCTCACTTATTATTCAGCTGACTAATGTTTTTATATTTTTTAAAGGTCACAAAGTAGCTTATATATATTATTTCATTTGATCCTCACAACAATCCTGTGAGCTGGGTATTATTATTATTCCTATTTTACAGATGAGAAAACTGAGACTAAGAACAATCAGATGATTTACCCAAACAGCATCATGAAGTCAGTAAATAAAAGCAGTTGAATTCAAACTCAGGTCTTCCTGACTCCAAATCCAGCATTTTATTTACTGCATCACGTTGACTCTGTGGATGCACAGTCTTCTAAATATTAAACAGATTTGGTTTCATAGAACTATCTAAATGTAATAGTGGATTTGCCAATGTCTGAGGTTCACATCTGTTACATTTCTCCCTTTCCCTAGAATTCTGTAGTACAAAGAAGGGGATGAAGGCTCTCTCTCCTCTGCCACTGGTTAGAGTCTCCCATCTACTGTGTTCTACCAATTTTGGGAGGTCCATGACACCCCAGGACCATTTAACCATTGAAAAATCAGGGCTGGGGACTCCACTCTCTGTACCTAGTACTGAAAAGTACAAACAAAACAGGCCAAAACCCTAAGCCTATTTCAAGGGGCCACATAGCCTAGGGATGGGTAGGTAGCCTTCTGGCCCTGCCTCAATTATTGTATGGTGTCAACTTTGTGAAAGAGCAAGTTTTTCACCCCTGCACATGGAACAAAAGAGAAAGACCCTGCCCCAGTTAGGTAGTTTTAAAGACACACCCAGTTCCTGCTATAAAACCAATGGAAAGAGGCTGGTCCCAACTATGTGATAGGACATTATAGGATGTTCATGCATGGATCAGTCCTCCTGTCTCCCAGAAGTAGGTTTCCAGTGCTTTCCATGTGGGTGATACCATTTTAGGTGATCTGGACTTTGTGACAAATCTCTGTTAAATAAAATAATTTCCAAATCTGGGAAATTAGATGGATGATCTTTCTAAAAAGTGGTATGACTTTTACATTAATGAAATTTTCTTTGACAATTCATAAACTGGCTCTAAGCAATTCCTAAAAAAGAACTCTCCACACATTCAGAAGGATGGAAATCCTACTAGAATACATGCAGAGATTCCCAAGAGAATTGCATCGTATATTAACATTCATTTGGTTGTAGCAAATGTTTGAGGGGCTCATCACTTTACAGCAGAACTTAAAACCACAAAATGCTAGTCTGAAAGGGACTTTAGGGGTTCTCTAATCAAACCTCCTTGTTTTGCAGATGAAAGAAGCCCATAGATGTGAAGTGAGTTAATCCCTACTTCTCTCTCCATCCTGGCTTACTGAGGTAGAGAGTAAGGTAAAAGAAATCTGGACTTTGGTAAGTAGGCATAGAGCACTAGACTTGAAGACAAGAAGACCTGAGTTTGCGCCCTCCTTCAGACACTAGTTTGATGATCATAAGCAATTATTTAATCAGATTCAAAGACTAGTCATCAACAGTCCAATGCCAGATTGGGAGGTGTCTCTAAGAGAAGACCACAGGTTTCTGTGCATAGCTGTAGGCTGATGTTGTTTTTGTTTTTGTTTTTTAAGATATATTTATTAATGATTTAATTCAAGGTATATCTGGCATGGTATCCAACTGTCAGAAAGCACAAAGGTAGGAAGGAGAGCTAATGTGCCAGATAGCAGATTAAGTATTCATAAGAGAACTTGATAGATCAGAGCACTGAGCCAGAGCTCAAAAGATGAAACTCAGTAGGGATAAATGTCATGTCTTACACAAGTTTAAAAAAAATAATCAATCACCTTCACAAAAGGCATCCAGAAGTTGAAGGCTTTTCCTCAACTCTGTCTGAGCTCCAATCACCGGGTTATCTTTATGCAGAAGTCAAAGGATCAACAGTCACTTGTCGGCCATGTTGTGAGGGATTTGTGTTGATTTGATGAGATAGCCTCTGAGACCCCATTCAACGCTAAGACGGTATGAGACTACATCATACCATCCAAGAGTCCAGACACGGATCTGGGACAGCCCATGCCCATTTTGCACTCAATGCTCTGTCCTTTGTTCAGCCAACGTAACAAGGTGTTTAGGTCCAAGGTCGCATTATGATTTTGTCAGATAGGGACCAGAATTCCTATCTCCTGACTCCCAATTCACTGCTTTTTCAATCTTCCTTCCCAGCTATGTTGTTAATCCCTTGGGAACAGAAGCTATAGATTATTCATTTATCTCCCTTCATGCTTCTCCCAATGCTTTACATAATAGCTATCCAACTAATGTCCTTTCCATCTTGTCCTTAAGCTATTTTACTTTTCAGTGACTTTCTATTCTGTTAACTAATGTTATTTTCCTCCTGCCTAGCCTCTTCTTTGTTCTTTACAGTTATCCTTTATCTGCAAAATCCACACAGACATTGTACACTCAGTACAAATTACAATATGCATATTTTGTATTTTACAAGGTTGCCAGCAATAATCAACGTTTACGCCCCCAAAGGAAAAAACAAATCACTCTCTTTATTCTTTATTATTTTCATTTTCTTTAGTGTTTCTGGACACTGCTAAAGAAACCAGGTGCAGGGCTGGTCTAACTAGACAATAGTTCCTGATGATTCAAGGTGTGTGAACAGATAGAGATTTCTGTGGAGGCCACGGGGTGAGCTCTAGGTGAAGGCCACCATCCAGGCAAGGGTCTGTTCTCTAGGTTATCATCCTGTAACAAATAGGTGTGTGCTGCTTCCATGATTCAGAACTGAAATGCCACTTCCTCATAAAGGACAATCTGCCCCATCAATCACTCACTTACTGGAACATAACTGTCTTTGTTTTGACAGGGGGAGAAGGAGTGAGAACACAATAGTGAGATTAGTGCTATTCTGTCCTGTCAATCACACTCTTTACTCAATAGGCTTTCAGGATTAGGCAGCTTTTCTGACAATGCCTGGTTCCTGCTTGCAAAGAAAAAGACTGCTCTCCCAGGGTAGCTTGGTGAACCCAGGATTTGTAGCGCAATGATGTAATCTATTTTATTTGTTATTTGCATTCAGCCTGAAACAAAAAAAAAAAATATCCTTTCATGATCAAGGATTTATTAACATTTCTTGGGTTGTTTTTCTTGTTTTGTTTTGTTGGGTTCTTCCCCCTAAGAAACCTTGCCTGCATCCCCCATCCTTCAATTTCTTTTAAAAGTTGTTGCGGTGTAGCTAAGTGGCGCAGTGGATAGAGCACTGGCCCTGGATTCAGAAGGACCTGAGTTCAAAATCCAGCCTCAGACACATAACACTAACTGTGAGACCCTGGGCAAGTCACTTAACCCCATTGCCTAGCAAAAAAAAAACCAAAAAAACAAAAAACGAAAGCAAAAAAAGTTGTTGTTCAGTTGTGTCCAATTCTTCATGACCTCATTTGGGGTTTTCTTGGCAAAGATACTGGAATATTTTGCCATTTCCTTCTCCAGTTCATTTTATAGGTGAGGAAACTGAAGCAAACAAGGTTAAGTGACTTGCTACTTGGTCACAAAGTTAATAAGTATCTGAGGCTAGATTTGAATTCAGGTCTTCTTGGCTCCAGGCCCAGTGCTCTATCCCTTGTACTACCTACCTTTTAATGGGCAAAAGTCATGATAATGGGCAAAAGATATTCCCACTAACTCAGTCTCAATGTCTGTGGCAGAGACTTTTAACCTGAGATCCGCAGACCCTCACAGTGTCAATGGATGAATTTCAGGGAGTTCTTGGGCTTTGATGGAAAAGAAAAATACATCTTTATTTTTGCTAGCCTCTAACTGAAACTCAGCATTTCCTTAAGTATTTAAAAATATTGTTCTGAGAAGGGATCCATATGTTTCACCAGATTACCAAAGGGCTCCATGATACCAAAAAAAAAAAAAACCAAAAAAAACAAAACCCAAAACAAAACCTCATCTATGAGTTTGTTTCATGATATTAAAGCCTCCCCTGGTCCCCGGAGTTGGAAGTGACCCTTCTTGCCTCAGCCCTGGTACAACTCTCTGTGTATCTCTTAGCACATCTTGAGGCACTGGAATTGTCAAGATTTCTAGACTTCTGTTCCAGAGAGCCCTCAGTTAGAATGTTGCCATCTGACACTTAGTAGTGGTGTGCCTATGGGTGAGTCACTTAATCCACCAGAGCTGCATTTTCTTCAATTGTAAAATTGTGACAATATCTAACAAGATGGGGGATCAAAAGTAATGTGCTTTGTAAAGAACAAAGTCAATGTCAACTGTTTTGTCTTGTGTCTGTTTGTATACTTATATCCTTTCCTATCCCACTTTTCCCACATGCTATCACTTTAATGGAAACCTAATAGCCAGAAAGAAAAAAAAAAAGATAACAGGGACTACAGTTTTTTTATCTTTCTATCTCCTAAAGGCAGGCACACAGTAGGTGCTTAATAAATATTTGTCAAATTGAATTTCCTGGTTAAGAGCCTAAGGTTTATGGAGTTTGACCCTTCCTGTGGTTCATCTCTTAATATGGTCAGAGATGATTTATCTCTGCAGGGGTTATACTGAACACAGACACATGATGTTTCTTCATTATATTTTGGTTGCAGTTATTCAGTAATTTCAGCATACTAGATCTATATACTGATTTAAGAGAGATTAAAATTAAGATTTGTTAATGTCCAGCACTTGAACCAGGACAGAGCTGAAATGGTTTTCTTCCTCTAAATCAGCAGCATTCATCTCATCAGATTACATCTCCCAATTGACTGTCATCATTTGACAGTCAGCATAAATGATCCTTTGGTTTCTTTGTTACTTGAGACTTTCCTTGGGCCTGGACTCCGGGCTTTCAGAGCCATAACTAGGACTTTTTTTTTTTAATCTGGGACAAAAAAAGAACAGGGGGGTGGAGGAGTAGTTGCAGAATCACATTAACACAGTTAACAGCCTGGCATCTGGTGAAAGTGTGTCAACAGAGGGGATAGTTTGCCCTCCATAAATGCAGGATCTCATCCATGTGGTCCTGGGGAGGTTCTTTAGAGGGGTACCATGATCACAGGACCCTGAAGGTAGAAGCCAAGGTTTGGGCAAGGTAGTAGGGTTTTGGGCCCAGGCTAGCAGAGGAAGTCCTTATCATGAGGTTTAAGATGTGGGGACTAGAGCACTGTGGGAAAAAAGCACTCCTTTCCCTCCCCTGAAGAAATGCATACTTCTAGATGCCAGTATATTGGGTCAAAGCCCCAGCCACCTTGACTTAGTTACAGATCTGATGCTTTCTCTCTGCTAAAGGCTCCAACTTGACATCCTGAGTACTCGCAATCATTTCAATGGCTTCTGGCTCTTTCTCTAAAGCACACGTTCTTATCATTGCCAAGTTTAACTTCATCTCTTTCAATATGTTTCCAAAATATTTATCCATTGTTTGGGAGACTTAGTATAACTAGAATCTTTGGGATGAATTCACTTTCGTGGCACACAGAAACAAATGGGAAGGAAGTAGAAAGGATCACTCAGATTTGCTATTGTTTAATTGTTTTTCAGGCATGTCCAACTCTCCTTGACCATATTTGGGATTTTCTTGGCAAAAATACTTGAGTGGTTTGCCATTTCCTTCTCCAGTTCATTTTACAGATGAAGAAACTGAGACCAACAGGGTTAAATGACTAGCCCAGGGTCACACAGCTGGTAGGTATCTGAGGCCAGATTTGAATTCAAGAAAAAGAGTCTTCCTGACTTCAGGAACTCTATCCACTGTGCCACCTAGCTGACCCCATCATTCAAATACTCATTTAAAATAATTTCCTACATTAGTGTTTACCTTACCTGGGCATAAGAAAACCTGGGTTCCAGTTCAAACTTTGCCAGGCACTCCTTGCATCTCTTTGTGTGAAGTCTCTTCCCCTCTGTGATTCCCAGATTTCTCATCTGTAGCATGATAGAACTGGATGGAGTCTGAGGCCCCTTCTGACTCTAATAGCCTATGCCTCTGTGACTTCAGAAAGGCCAGGAAGATTTCTCTGAGCATAGCATTTGAAAAGACAACAGCCTGAACCTTCAGTTAACCCCAGGGTGACTTAAGAGGCCTTGGGATGGCCTAAATGTACACTTGCTTCTATTTACTACACAACTGTATGAAAACACTCATAGTCTCTATAAGAAAAGCATGGATTGTGTTGATAACTACAAGCTAAGTTGGGGGGGAGGTGTCTGTTTCAATAGGCTATTCTTTGTTGTATATAGACAAGTTTTCTTTTTGTACTAATTATTAATGTCTCCATACTAAAAAAAAAAAAGGCAAATGCCCAGTTAAAGTAGTCCCATTTATATGACAGCTTTTAGTGGTTGGCCTGGTAGAATTCAATTCAATATATATTTATTAAATATATTATATATATATATATTTATATATATATGTTTATTAAATATCTATTATTATCTATATATAAATATCTATTATTATATTGTGCTAAGTGTTTGGGGATGTGAAGATGAAAGTCATAGTTCCAGTTCTGAAGGAATTCATAGCTTGGAAAAGATATGACATCTATGTGTCACTGTCTCAGCTTTCTCAGTGACTTTAGTATCTGGAATGGGATTGTCTTCTCCCTACCTTTCCCCACCATCATTCTTTGGGAGTTTGCTGTCCACGTGAATGAGTCCTTTAATTCTCCAAATGTATACTTCCTCAGCTGGGTGGTGCAGTAGATAGAGTGACAGGCCTGCAGTCAGGAACACTCATCTTCCTAAGTTCAAGTTCTGCCTTAGACACTTACTAGCTGTATGACCCTGGGCAAGTTACTTAACCCTGTCTCTCTCAGTTTCCTCATCTGTAGAATGAGTTGGAGAAGGAAATGGTAAATCACTACAGTATCTTTCCCAAGAAATCCCCAAATGGAGT
Organism: Vombatus ursinus; assembly: GCF_900497805.2. Lineage (NCBI taxonomy): Eukaryota > Metazoa > Chordata > Mammalia > Diprotodontia > Vombatidae > Vombatus > Vombatus ursinus. The sequence goes on along the minus strand of NW_020954611.1, from coordinate 1,187,278 downwards.
CACAAAGAGTCAGACACGACTGAAAAATGTCTGAACAGCAATCTACCTACCACATATGATAGTGGAGTTATCTCTTCTTCATATATCCCACTAGACTATATAGGAAATATTCCCATGCAGAATGTCCCAAAAGTATTAGTATAGTTTTAAGGTATTAAAGCTTTTGAAATACCCTGTAGAGTCTGTATATGGGCAAGAACTGTCTCACTATAAAAAAGTTTCTAAAGCAAAGAAATTCAGAATTTAGGCATCAGTTTTTTTTTCCTAGTGTAGGCTTCCTATGTAAAATGCTTCTGCATGTTAAACTCTTTATTCTTGTTCTTTTCTCAGTAGACATGGAGAATGCTTCTTCTTCACCCTTTATGATGTTTTATCCCTAATGCTTGACTCAAAGAATCACACAGAGAACATTAGAGCTAGAAGGATCCTTAGAAATTATTGAATATAATCCATTCATTTGGGAGATGAGGAATTGAGATTCAAGGCTAAGTGATTTGTTCAAAGTGGTAAAACTAATTAGAACCATCATCCCAGGTCATTTGAGTTCCAGTCCAGCACCATTTTGAATAAACCAATTTAGAATCATAGATTTAGAAGGGATTTATTCTAACCATTTTATAGATGAGGGCAGGTTAACTGATTTGCCAAAGGTCACACAAAGAGAAGGTGGCACAGCCTAGCTTCAAATGTGGGTCCCTGTCTCCAAATCCAGGAGTCTTTCCATTGTCCCATGTTGCCTCAAGTGTTCTGTACATCTCCCGTTCCCCTTGTCTTCTAGACTACGAGCAACTGGGTCTTGGGAAGAAAAGAAGTAAAGAAGAGTAAATTAAAAATGCAATTTGAATGATTACCTTGATAGAACAATTAAGAAAGTCTGTGAGAATGAAGCTCAATGATGCAGACTATGGAAACTCAAATATTCTGTATTTCCTCCTGATTATCATTGTCCATAGGTGCAAACAGGCACATGACATGTGGCAAACTGTCCATGAATTGTACATGCTGAGCTTGCCTGAATTTTGTTTCCTTTCGGTTTCTGACACCTTTGACTTATCCTGAGGTTTTGTTCTTGGCACAGGTTCTACTCCTGACTAATGATTTTATTATGTTAGATGTGACATATAATTCATAAAGTCCTCATCATACTATCCAGTTTTATACTTAAGAGTACTTTGGGCAAAGCTTTACCTTAGTGGCATCAAAGAGTTAGAGGCAAAAGCCATTAACTGGAATGTACACAGAAAACAAGTTAATCAAACAACCAACAAATATTTATTGAGTACTTACTATGTACCTGACATTGGGAGAAAAAAAAAATGCCAAATAAATGGTAAAGATAATGGATCCTACTCAGAGGAAAGTTATATAAAGTTAAAGCAAGGAAAAAAGGATACAGACTATATATTTAGGTAATAAGCTATGTGATATAGACAATAAATGATATGAGAGGCTAAATAGTTTGCCATTATGGAAGTCCTCATAGAAAAGGTGGGGATGAAACATATAGCATAATGGATGTTAACTAGGTAACCTTGGTACTCGCAAGGATGGTGTTTTTGGTTCACTAAGCATCATATGGTTGATGGAGATGCAAGGAAATCAATATATACCGCGTAAGTGTTTCCAGTTTCAAATTTGAAAATAGATAATCATATTCAAATACAAAAATAAGACTTCTAGCCTTCCATCAGTAAGACAGGTTCTTTGAGTTGTATTTTCCGTAGTGGCAATGAATTTGTGCTGATCTATCCACACTGTTTCAGTAGATTCCTCTCCGTGACCAAGAGCAGATATTTGTGAGATGGGGATTGTTTTTTGTCACCATGTAGGATAGTGACTGGGGTCAATCGGAATAGAACCTACAACCTAGTGGTCTCATTTGAATGATACTATGATGCTCTAGAGTAAAGTAGACACAGTGATTAGCCTTTGCTTTCAGAGAATGGCACCCAGAATAGCCCATGGTCCTGTAACATCCAACATTCTGAAAATAAAAGTGAATGTGTAGTATTAATGCAATAAGTATTAAAGTTAGCTCAAATAGCATTCAGTTCCTCTCAACTGAAAGGTTGAAAGATAGGATTTGAACTGAGCCTTGAAGAAATCCAGGGAAGCCAGGAGATGGAGGGGAGGAAGGAGACAATTCCAGGCATGAAGGACAGCCAGTGAAACATCATGCAATGGTGAAATAGAGCATTGTGTGCTTGGGACAGTGAGAAGGCAGGTGCTGCTAGATTGGAGTAAAGTGTAAGAAGACTATAATGGTAGGTAGTGGTCAGGTTGTAAAGAACTTTAAAAGCTAGACAAAGGATTTTATATTTGATCCTTGAAGTAATAGGGAGATGCTGGAGTTCATTGAATGGAGGAGAGGTGACGTGGGTAGACCTGCTCTTTAAGAAAATCTACTGAGCAGAGAATGGACTAAAATAGAGAGAGACCTTGGGTAGGGAGATGAATCAGAAAGCCATTGCAATAGTAAAGGCATGAGATGATGAGGGCATATACTAGGGTGGTGACTATGTGAATGGAGCAAAGGGGAAAAAGTAGCAATGACAAGACATGATAACAGATTGGATATGTGGGATAAGTACAAATAGGGAGTCAAGAATGACATTGAGGTTGTGAGCCTAGGTGACTGGGAACCTAGTGAGTGGTACCCTTGATTGTAACTATAAAGTTGAGAAGATGGGAAGATTATTTTTTGGTAGAGGGAGGAAGTGGGGAGATAATTAGTTCTGTTTTTGAGTTATGTTGAGTTTTTATGAGACAACTAGGTCAAGATGCCCAAAAAGCAGTTGGTGAGAGAGTAACGGTAGAGGTTAGGACTAGATAAATAGATGTGAGAATGAGCTGCATAGATGATAATTGAATCCAATGGGAAATGATGAGATCTCCATGAGAGATGACACAAAGGCCAAAGGACATACCCTTGGAATGCCTGGCACAGTCCAAGATTCTTTGTGTAATGTTGTGCTGGTAGATTTGGGGTTTAATAGGTTATGCTGCAGACTTGAGACATTTCTGACAAAGGCCATTGACTCTGGTTTAGTGGAAAGAGAATCAGTCTTAGTGTCAAATGACTTGGAATCAATCCTAACTGCTACTTGCTAAGTAGGCAGCCTTGGGCAGGTCTTGGAGCTTTTCAAAGCCTCAGTGTCATCAGCTATAAAATAAGGGAGTTGGATCTTCAAGGGCCAGACTCTCAATCAGTTTTCAAATCTTGCCTTTTCTTCCTTCATGATATCTTTCTGAGACTATCCCTTCTTTCCACTCACACAGCTATCACCTTCTTTCAGGCCCTCTTCACCTATTGCCCATTATTCTAACACCCCCCCCAATTGGTTTCCATGCCTCGAGTCTCTCACCACTCCAGTCTATAATACACATACTGTTGGAGAAGTAATTTTCCTTAAGCACAGATCTGACATTGTGACTCTACTATTTCTCTTGCATCTAGAATAAGACATTAACTCTTTTGTTTATTTTTTTTAAACTCTACATATCCTGACCCCAATCTATCTTTTCAGTCTCGTTGAACATTACTCTCTCTCCCCACTTGGAGATGCAGTCAAACAGGCCTTCTCTTTGTTGCTCACACATGGCATTCTATTTCTTGTCTCCATGATGCCTTTACTCTAGCCATCCCCCACACTTGTAATGTACTTCTTCCTTATGTAAGGTACTCTCTTCTTTCAAGATGTTATTCAGGTACCATGTTCTGAATGAAGCCTTTTCTGATGCCTGCAACTACCAATACTCTTTCTTCCAAACCACTTTGTATTTATCTACTTTGTATTTATTAACTATGTTGTACGTATTTTTACACATACTTGTTGTCTCTTCCATTAAAACACAAGATTCTTGTGAGTAGGGATTGTTTCATTCTTTGTATTTGTATCCCAGGACCTGGCACAGTGTCTGGCATATACTGGGCAGTTAGTAAAGACTTGATGAATTATTTTACATGATAATAAAGGTGAGGTTTAGAGAGTAAAAGAAGTTATCTGAAGTTATGAAGACTACCTTCCTCAGAAGCTTGTTGGGAGAAACAATTTATGAACTAACTATAAAGCCTTCCATATAAATGCGAGCTATTATTACCATAAACTTCCTAAAGATGAGTCACTCACTCAACTTTATTCCTTTTGATTCAATGATTATCTATTGAACACCTGTTATATGCTTCGCCTTGTAGATGATAGAGAATTATACGCCAGGGAGATAACCCCTGCCCTCAAAGAGTATATAAAAGAGTTTATACTCTTTGCTTATTGGGAGATTTTAATGTTTTACACTTTACAAACAATGAAATCACATCCTAAGATCTTAAGTAGTAGAACACAGAACAGGGATTCCTAAATTTGTGACCTGCACCCTCTTGGCTGTCTGATGAAGGTGATAGATCCCCTCTTAGAATAACATCTTTAAGTGCAGAAAATAATATACATAATTTTGCATAGGAAACCAATAATATTGAAGTATATACATATGCATGTATGTGTATGCATGTATGCATGTATGTAGATACACATGTGTGTATATAGATACACATATACATATGCACACAGACAGACATACACACATGTATGTGTGTATATATGTATATATATATATATATATATATAAAATTTTAAATCTAGTTCATAGATCCTAGTTTAAGTATCCCTAACATAGATAGAGTTCATCCACTTAGAAGTAAATCTTCGATTCATTAGATTGCAGGAATGAGCACTAATAAAAATCCTTGGGAATATTACATATGAATATGGTGTGTACAGCTCTGTTCAAGGCATGTGTGAGGATTTGGTGTATTTACATTGTTTTTGTAACCTTTAATTGTAAGAGATATGGATAATAGCCCATTTTTTTAAACTGCTTCTTACCTCAAATTTTTAAAGATTCTTTCTAAATGCTTTTTCTCACTCTTTGTTTGCCCAAGTGATACTTATTTGGGCTTCATGTTTTGGAAGAGATGAAACTTATTTCTTTTAAGATAATTCCAGTTGATGACCAGAAAAAAATACATTCCATACCCAAGTCTTCACAGCTGGATATTGAGAACAGTCAAAGGCTTAATGGAGTTATTAAAGTTGTAGAAAAAAAGAGACAAACTTCTTATAGAGATTTTCTTAAGCTCATGAACCTCCAGGGAGAAGAAGAATTTAAAGATCCCATTTATCATTTGATTTTCTAGAAACACCTGGTGTGAAAGTAATTACCCATTCCAAATGGTTCAGCAGAAAATGTTATCAAGATTATTCCTCCCTGATTTTTTTTGAGGTTGGATGGACATCAGTTAGCAGGATTATAAATCTTTGAGGGCTTGAAAAAACAAAATAACAGGTGTCTATTGAATGTTTTCAAGCTTATAAGGTCGCTAAGCACCATTCCTGAAGAAATGAATCTGGTCAAGTTCATCTCTTGTAAATCCTCAGATTCCATCTGGAGTGTGCCTCATAGGAGGCAAGTAAACAACATCCTTCTTAAGGGTAGACAAGATCTTAATTGGATATTTGACCCTTTAAACAGTTCTTCCCCAGGAACACAATTTAATGTACCCTGAGTGGGATATTGATAGCCTAATCGTAGACATTTCTAGTTAAATGAAATGAGGGGAGAATAATTACAACCTCTCTTTGGTGCGAGGACAAGTCATATCATATAAAATGCCAGGGTGTGTCCTGAAATGGCACTAAAAATGTTAAAGCAATATCAGTAAAGATTATGGCAAGTAATCAAATGGTTGATGACATTTATAACAGAAAGTTAAAGAAAATTGCAAGGGTTGGAAGTAGACATGATGAAACACACACACACCCACACTCAGACACACACCCACACACCCACCCACACACCCACTCACATACACACACACACACACACACACACACACACACAGTCAGCATAGATAAAACACAGTAATCCAGTTTTTGATGTTGGCTACATTGGCCCTCCCATGCTCCATAACCACAGAAGAATGCTTGAGTCCAAGTTTGACTTAGATTACTTCATTCAGCCTCTCAAATGGTAACAATTTAAGAGTCTTAGGGGAATTGAAGAGAGATAATCTGTTAAATAGGAGAAAATATATTCCATGTTATACTTAGTACCTTTTGGTGAATAAAAATGATAACATGATTATAATAATACATCATTTATGTAAGGCTTTAAGGCTTACAGATCATTTTTATATATGTTATTTCATCAATCCTCATAATTACTTTGTGAGGTAGATTATGTATTCCCATTTTACAGAACAGGAAACTGAAGCTAAGAGAGGTTGATTTGACCAGGGTCACTCAGCTGGTGAGTGTCTGAGGATGGATTCAGACTCAGGTCTTCCTGACTCCAAGTACCATACTCAATAATCAATAATAATAATAATGATAATAAACTACTAACCTTTATATAATGCCTACTATGTGCCAGACACTTTACAATTGTTATCTCATTTGATTCTCACAACAACCCTATGTGGTAAGTACTATTATTGTCTTCATTTTACAGTAGAGGAAAGTGAGGCAAACAGAGATTAAGTGACTTGCCTGGGGTCACACAGGAAATGTCTGAGGCTGTATTCAGACCTGATACTCTATCCACTGCACCACTCAACTGCCCCAAAGTTCTTTACCCACATTATCTTAATTCACCTTCATAATAACCCTGGGAGATAGAGTGAGTAGTGTTATTTCATTTTCTAGTTGAAGAAACTGAGAATCAGAAAGATTGAATTATCCAAGTTCACATAGTCATCAGTAGATCTCAAGTCGTCTGTATCCAAAGCCACAGCTCTTTCCATTAGAGTCTAATGGAGATATTAAACTGTTTTGTATCCTGGTCCCCTTTGGTTGAAGCCTATGGATTCTTAATTTCTTAATGAATTAAAAAAAACCCATAAGATTACAAAGGAAACCAATTATATCGAATACAGTTATCATAGTCTGCAGGCTAAGAAACTCTGCTTAGGCCACAGTGGAATTAAAATACTATAAAACTAACTGAGTTTTATGAAAAAAAATTTATAGAGCTTATCCTTATTTTATAGATGTTGAAACTGGAGTTTTGGAGTCTAAAACATCAATAAGGATGGGGAAAGAGATAAAGGTGGGCCTACCTTGGCCTATCCAAAACATGGAGGGTCCAGGAGGAACTCACCAATTGAAAATGTGAGGAGGGCCTTGTGGAGGGATATTCCAGGGAGAATGAAACAAAAGGATATTAGACTCTCCTAGGACAAGAATGCCCCACATGTTAAGAGAAATTTTAGGTTAAGCCAACAGTAGAGGAGGCATGACTTTGAAGTTCAGAAAGTTAGTAACAGGGCCAGGAGAACTAGTAAGTGTCTGAGTCAGGCAGGATTCTAACTTGGGTCTTTCTGAATTCAATTCTAACACTCTATCCACAATGCTGCCTACCTATTCAATAAGAAGACTAATTTAATACTATGTGAAATATTCTTCTATTAATATATGGCAGTATTATATAAGCAAAAAGGAAACAATGGGTGAAAATAAGGAAAAGAAAAGAAAAAAGTATTCTTGAATTTCTAGAAGTAGTTCCTAGCTTACAGGCAATGAGTGATTCTTGCCATAAAGTATCAGAGAGATGAGCAACCTGATTCTGGAAGACCCTCATGTGGTTTCTGCATCTGGGTGGGGTCATCCCAATATAGTTACTACTCCTATTACAGTTTCAAGAAATTGGTTTTATACATCCTTCCTGAAGATTAAGTTCTATAAAACTGGTTTATACTAATGAAACTCTTAATTAACTGATTTCGTGTGTGTGTGTGTGTGTGTGTGTGTGTGTGTGTGTCCCTAGTGTCCAACATGATGCCCAGCTTATGAAAAGAATCTGTGACTTTTGTCAATGTTTGGGTCACTCTGGTCAACTCCTGTAGTGGAAACTCACTCTTCTTATTGCAAATTCAAACAGTCCAGCTATGACTTTAATGAGGCAGCTTAGATGGCTCAGTGGATAGAGCACTGAGCCTGGAGTCAAGACTTGAGTTCAAATCCTGATTCAGGATTTCTTACTAGTTCTTACTAGTAACTTACTAGTTACAGATTTGAGCTCAGGAAGATGAGTCCAGGTCCAGTATTCTATCCATTGTGCTACCTAGCTGCCCCAGAGTCAGGGAGAACTGAATTAAAATCAAGAGTCAGAGACTAGTGGTGTGACCCTAGGCAAGTCAATTAACCTCTGTTTGCCTTAATTCAGTGGAGAAAGAAATGGCAAGACACTCCAGTATCTTTGGACAGTATGGTCCATGAGGTCACTAAAAGTCAGACATGACTGAATGAGTGAACAACCACAAATGACTTTAATAGATAGATTTTAGGAAGTTATCTGAGGCATTATAGAGGTTAAATGACTTGCCCAGGGTCAATAGCTTTCAAATCTCAGAGATCAGATTTGAACTCAAGTTTTCATGATTTTAAACTCAATATTCTGACTTATATACCACTCTGCATCTGTACATTGGGGAAAGATCAGATGTTTAATATATGTTTACTGAATTATTGATTAATAGGCCATACTTCAATTTACTGCTTTGCTAACTACTTCACCATTTCAAAGATTAGAATATTTATTAGAATATTATATAGGGTACTCTCTACCCTATATAAAGGTACCTGGGAAATAAAGTTAATATTTCAAATATTACTCATTTTATAGTCTTGTGGTATATTTCTTCTGGGTGTCCTAGCTCCCAGAGAATTATCCCTGTTTAATTATTAAAAAAAATCTATTAATCAGAATACGTGTCCCTCAGATATAAGTATCTAAGAAAGAGAAAACACTGTCAAATTCTCTTTCTTTTTTAGACTCATGGGATCATAGGTTCAGAGACATGAGACCAAAAGGAATCTAACTGAACCTAATCATTTTAAGGATAAATAAACTGATGCCTTAAGGGGTCAAATGACTTACCTAAACTCCCACAGTAAAGAGAAAAGTTAGGATTTGAACTCACATCCTCTTCTAATCCAGTGATCTTTTGTGACAAAAGAAAAACCATGAGAGATAGAGTTTCTGGGTAATTAATAATCAATGTATTAATTTGGATAGCTGGCAATCAATAAATTGATGGTCAGTGGTTTCTCTAGGTAACCAAAGATCCCCAGTGGAGTCCCTGAGAGCCTTAGTTACCTCTCTAAAAGGGAATGCCCCTGACAAGTAAAAATCAACCCTGATTGGTGGAAATTTAATGAGGAGATGGGCTATAAGTCTTCAGCTTCTCCTGCTTAGGTGGCTTGATCATGAGACTCAGCAACCTCCAGCAATCTGGACAGGGGCATCCATCTCTGCCCAGACCTTTCTGACTGGTTTTCTCCTTCCTAAGCTGGGTCATTCTAAACTCTAATGAAGGAGTCCAAGGACAGGGGATCCTTTCCCTAGGGTGTGGACTTGCCCAGACTGGATTCTATTAATGCTCTAAACAGAAGTCTGGTCTCCTAGTTGGGTGGAGTCCCACCCAAAATTGAAGAGAGTGTTCCTTGTTGGCTGAGACTAATCTCATCAATCAGTCCTGTCCTTCAGAGACTGACTTTAACAAGAGCTAGGCATTAATGAGGAAATAGAAAGAGAAAAGCCTGGATCCCAATTTAATAACTGGTTATCAATATGATAGTCTAACAATAACTAATCTTACTTTTTGCCACATTGCATTCTCTCTAACACCTGTTGAGTTAATCATCCTCCCTAAAACTACATGGAGTGTCAGAATGTAGGAAAGGAGATACCATGAGTGGCATTCTTGGGACCTTTGACATTTTTTCAGTCTAGCATTATGACCAATGCTCAATGCAAACCCAGTTTGTTCCCTTGTGGAAACTGTAGGAGGAGAGATCAAAAGGAATAATTCATAGTTTCTTTTTAGGGGAAACTATAATTTCCTACCCTTGGAAGGTAGGGGATTATTATCATTATCATTATCATTATTATTATTATAATTATTAGTTGTTGTAGTAGTAGTAGTAGTAGTAGTAGTAGTAGTAGTAGTAGTAGTAGTAGTAGTAATAGTAGTAGTAATAGTAGTATTGTTATTGTTATGCTAGTTCCCTCACAAAATTATTGTGGGGAAAGTGGAATGAAAACTATCAAACAGTACCTAAATATGAGCTATGATTAAAATTCTTCTCTCTCACCCTAGACAAGTCACTTAATCTTTCAATACTGTAGGCAGCTCTTTCGGTTGCAGAGGAGGGTCCAACCCACATGAGTAGAGGAAGAATCCTCATCTGAGTATTCTGTAGATCAATAAAATCACAAGGCTGATCCCTGTTTCCAGTCTCTATCCTATGATTAATTCTTATAGCTTACCACTCATCTTGTTACATTTCTCTACATGGATGAATAATTTTTTAAAAAATGGTAAATCTTATTATGTGCCAGGCACTGTAGTAAGCACGGGGGATACAAATGCAAATAAGCAAGACAAGCTTATTTTTTAAAAAAAATATATATTGATATTTTTTCATATTAATATTTGATCTTTACTATTTTACACTTTCACATACATGAGCTCTTTTGACTCTCACAACCCCGTCCTTAAGGAGTTTACATTCTAATAGAAAAAGACAGCAAATATAGGAAAATGGTGGCCATTGAGGAGTATTTTGGACAGGGAAGTAACGGCAATGGTGATTTGGGTGATAAGGAAATTGACCAACAAATCTTTTGCAGAAATGGTAATGTTGATTTGATTACTGTGCTCCGAGCTAGAATTCAAAAAGGGGTCAGAAAGGAAAAGGAAGAGAAGGGAATGCAAGTAGTGGCATCGTACGAAGATGGTTGGGGAGTAGAACAGTAGCTCTGGGTTTTAGCAAGATCTAGTGAATGCTCTCCAAAAAGAAGGCTAGGGTGGGAGCTTGAGTTCTGAGTCTGAAACACAGGAATATGGCAGCTTGAAGGTGACTAACATGTACATGTATAGTTCTGAGGCTGGGAAATATATGATCCGTGTAGCTAAATGACTCTTTGATGACATTTGATGAAATTGTAATCTTGTCAGCAAAATATTTGACAGTCATCTCTTTGGGCAGACTAGCCTTTTTCCCACTATGCTTACTCTTGTTAGCTTCTAATTTATAGGGCAACATGTTCTGATGATTCTGAATTCTGAGGATGCCCTTTGCTCAGGGCACAAAGTCCCCCAACTCTGACTACAATTTCCAGCTTTTGTTTAGAAACATCCCCATATGCATCCAATTATTTCAAAAGATGTCACCAAATTTACAAACAATTTTCTAAACAAAATTAACAACCCATTGTAATTTTTTAAAAAGTGTTTTCTTATCTGGACTTTTCGGGTGGAGACACGGATTGCAAAAACAAAACAAAAATGCCAAAAAGTCATCAAGTTGTCTGCCATGTACCTGCCAACGTACGTCATCCATAAGAATCAAAGGATTTTAGAATCTCAGAGTTAGGAGATACTTCAGCAGCCATCTAGTCCAATTCATACATTTATAAGAATTCCATATATTATATAACCAACAACTATTCATTCAATCTCTCCTTGAAGCTTCTGTGAAGATAGTCTAGACCACTTTTGTGAGATTACATAGTCCAATCCCCATAGTGCTTACAATATTGTTGGAAAGAGAAGATACAGGAATACCAAAGAACATAGGAGACTATGAAGCGCATGTAGTCTAGGGATAAATGGTGCTTTTTTTTTTCAAGGTAAGAGCTATAGGAATTAATCTTAGAATAGAGACTGGAAACAGGGATCAGTCTTGTGATTTTGTTGATCTACAGAACTCCCACATGAGGAGTCTCCCTCCACCCATGTGGGTTGGCCCCTCCTCTGCAACTGAAAGAGTTGTCTACAGCACTGAAAGATTAAGTGACTTGTTTAGGGTGAGAGAGAAAAATTTTAATCATAGCTTATATTTAGGTACTGTTTTATAGTTTTGGTACCATTTTCCCCACTATAATTTTGTGAGGGAACTAGCATAACAGTAACAATACAACTATTACTGCTACTGCTACTGCTACTACTACTACTACTACTACTACTACTACTACTACTAATAATAATAATAATAATAATGATAACAACAATAACAATTTTTGTTGTTCAGTCATTTCCAACTCTTTGTGACCCTGTTTAGGGTTTTCTTGGAAGAGATATTAGAGTTGTTTGCCATTTCCTTCTCCAGGTCATTTTACAGATGAGGAAACAGAATAAACAGGGTTAAGTGACCTGCCCAGAATCACACAGCTAGTAAATGCCTGAGGCTGGATTTGAACTCAGAAAAATGAGTCTTCCTCACTGCAGGTTTGGGCTCTATCCATTGCACTGCTCCAATAACAACAACAACTAACATTTATACGGCACTCACTATGTGTCAGGCACCATCCTGAGAACTTAACATTTTTTTATCTCACTGGAGCTTCACAACAACCCTGAGAGGTAGGTGCTATTATTAGCCTCATTTTATACGTGAAGAAACTGAGACAGACAGAAGTTAAGTGACCTGCCCAGAGTCACACAGCTAGGAAGTAGCTGAGGCTTGATTTGTACTAAGGAGGATGTCTTCCTACCTCCAGGCCCAGTGCTCTATCCACTGGACCACCTAGTATAAAGATTACTGTCTCCTTTTTATAGTGGAGGAAATTAAGGGTTAAAGAGGTAAAGAGGCTGGTAATAGATCTAGGAATAGAACCCAGGTATCTTGATACCCATCCTTGGGTTCATTTCACTGCAACTTGTTGACTTAAGAATTAATCCTTTAGTGAAGATTTTGGTTTACTTCCCTGTAGCTCAGGGCCCCCTTTATCAGGTACACTGTGGCTAGGGATGATTCTTGGGTCATATAATAAAGAGAACTCATTTCTATGGCACTTTAAGGTTTGTGAAGCCCTTTGGAATCATTATATCATTTGATGTTTGCAATAACATTAGCAACAGTGAACAGTTACATAGCACTTTAAGGTTTTTAAAGCACTGTACATATATTATCTGATTCTCCCAACAACCTTGTTAAGGAGGCGCCCCTGTTATTGCTGTTCATCCTTCGGTCTTGAAGAGGACCAATGATATCGTGGGGTGATGTCTTGACTTTTAAGTGAATTGGATTTGAGTGAGGCACAGTTGTCAGCCTCTCTCTTCCAGAGTTATCCAAGTCTAGAGACAAGGCAAAAGTCAAGATGACTGACCATGGCCCAGGATGCAACAGATGACCTTGGTGTCTTTGATGTCTGACCAAGCTCTAAGCACTGCACATCACCTGCTTCAGCTGCCTTCATGGCTTTTGGAACAAATTGTTCTCATCCGTCCATCCCAACATGGGAAGTCTTCACATCCCCCTAATTGGAGTAGACATCCCCCTAATTCACCAACAGGTTTGAGGCCTGTCTGTTGCCCTCAACCTGGTTTAGCCATCTAAAAAAGTGATTTACCAGGGTGTGGTTGCTGTGCATGCTACAGCTTCTTGGAGCCATAGGTGAGTTGGGTGAGATGTGGACATCAAAGGTAGATGAGCAGCCCAGAAAGGGGTTCAGTAAGCCCTCACACCAGGGGTGCTAGTCCTCCCTGAGAACCCCATACACCCCTGCTGCTGTTATAATGTCTATTTGACAGATGACGATCTGGCAAAAGCCTTGCAGTGGCTAGAACCTTGTTCACAATTGCCAAAGTCACCCCACCAGCTAGTGTCTGAGGAAGATATTCTGACTATAGCAAGCTCTTTCCTTTTACTGGTACAGGCAAACATTTCCAAGAGCCACAAGTTTATTTTTGGCCTTCTCTGCCAAGTACAGGTGGCCACTGGTAAGGAAATCCTATTTTGAATATTGATAAAATGACAATGGGAACTTTGGCTGAGACAGAGAAATGGCAAACAGCCCACATTAAATACAAACTATAAAATCCTATAAAGGGTCAGCCTCCTTCCTGCTGCAGTCAGATTTTTTTTTCTTCTATGCTTTCTTTTTCTTTTAATGAGCTACAGGAAATTGATATCAGGAGTGAGAACAGGAGCTAAATGCTAAGCAGTGCCATGTTCTCACAATCCCACTGAACCATTTCATGGCTTCCTGTCAGAAGAATGCTTTTGTAAGTCCCTTTATAGATAGGTAATCAAGCACCTAATAGTTGGAGGGGCGTTTGGTGGCTCTTCAATGTGGCAGCATAGATTTAAAGCCTCTTGACAAGACGTGACAACTTTTTATCAATTCTTCTTGCTGCATTTGGTTTCCCTGCTTTGTGAGTCAAATTCTTGTTCCTTACTTAGCTTTAAGTGTCTCTTTGGGTCTGTAGCTCTTGGCATTACAAGGCTATTATGACAAACCTCACGGCTTTTGGTCAGGTGAAGGCAAAGAGACAAGACCCCATGAGTCAGTAAAATATATTCCTTATGGTCCTTCTAAGCCAAGTAAAATCCACACTTAAAGGGGAGAAAAAATAGGAAATAGCATACAGTTAAGGTATTTCTGTGACTTGATATTCAAACCAAAATTGGACAGGTGTAACTTATCCAAATGTATCTACTTCTTTAGGACCATCAAAAGTAGAATGAAGCAAAGAGTAGATTTTGAAGATACTTGCCTTTGCCTGAAGCTAAACAGATCAAACAAAAGACCAAAACCCATTAGAAGCTACTTCTGTGATACTCTAAAAAGTAAAAACTTTGGTGACTTTGAGAGATAAAGTCACCAAAGGACTAATTCCTACTTGGAAAGGATTCCTTAATCTTTTTACATCTTTTGCCAATGCCTCTCTGATTGAATGACCCTAAATGATCTTCCAGACTTGGACAGAGCCCATCTGGTCAGGAACAAAGCTATCAGAGGAGCCTAGGATCAAGGCTAGAAGGTTCTCCAGAGGTCATAAAATCCAATCCCATCATTTTCCTGGGGAGGAAACAAGCTCAGAGAGAATAGATTGCTAGCCCAGGGTCACATACCTATCAAGTGACTTACACAGGATTTAAATTCAGTTCTTCCTGACTCTAAGTTCAGTGGCTCCATATATTATCTTACTTGCATAGATAACACCTCTAGTTTGTAATGTGTATTCTGTGAAAGGGAACATCCTGGGAGCTGACGGGGAGTTAGATGGGATTTCAGCAGCCATCTAGGCCAACCCTGTCATTTAGTAGATGAAGAAACTGAGGTACAGCTAGGGTTAGGGACTCGTTCAGAGTCACACAGGTAGTGTGCCTGGCACATAGAAGGTGTTTAATAAATGCTCACTGACTGACTGCCAGGTGTCAGAGGCAGGATTTAAACTTTAGTCTTCAAATTTCAAAGCCAACTGTCTTTCCCCTGTACCGTGAAGGGACAGTAACGATAATGATATATAATTGTAGAGATCTGAAGGGACTTCCTATGGGATGGGATCTTTCAAAATGTCAAAATATCTCTTCTTTACCGATGTTCAGAAGTACCAATATACTGGCATTCTCCGGGTGGCTACAGTAACACCCTCGTATGCACATATCACTATCCCACAGATTTGGAGATACCTTGGATTAAATCTTAGCTCCTTTGCATCTTACTGTAACCCTTTCATTGTAACAAGGCAAGATTCTAACATGGGACTTCCCTTTGCCCCTGGCCATCTGCGCTGTACTTTTGGAGAAATGGAGGCCAAATAAATAGATTATTTTTTGACAGTTTTAAAAGCTGTTCACAACAGAAATTTCTTTCCTTTATGAAACTGAAGGCAAAGAAAGTATCTCTGATGGCTATGTGAATAAGTGTCCATAAATTCTTATCCCCTGCCTCAAGAGGACATTAATAAATCCTAAAAGTCCAGAGAAAGCTGGCCCAGGAAGAGACTACCTTAATACTTCCTTGGAAGCACAAGGGTGTGGACCTCCTTTAGGAGCTAAGAGGACTCTCTAAGGGGATAAGTTATTGATCTCCAAGTGCAAACTGTTTGGCTTTAGAGAGATCAAATACTTCCTGACTCTACCCAAAGGACTATAATCCTTTCACCTGGTTGATGAGCCTCCACATTATGAAGTAACTTCAGACCCAGAGATCTGGCCACTCACACAGCCTTCAAAAAGTCTTTTCTCTCATCACAGGGACTCCGTGTGCTTAGGAGATGGTGAATCCAATTGCCTGAGAAGGAGGATTATCAGTTGGTATTCTGGAAAGCTAAGAAGAGGATGGATGCCTCATCATTCCTGTTTGGTGCCAAAGAATCACACTGATCTGTACAGGTCCACTTGCTATGGCAGTGGCATATCAATGAACTGCTTCCCATCTAGATCTTGAATGGCTTTGAGCACAGACATCTAGGGATAGGACAAGCTTATCCCTAATATCTGCAAACAAAGGAAAGATACATGACTTCCTGGAATAAAGCCATCAAATACGGTTGATGGAGCAACCAATCAAGTATTTCTTAAGTATCTCTTCCATGCCCTGCACATAGTATGGCTTTATTATAATAGCAAACATTTTTAAAGTGTTTAAAATTTTACTAAATGTTTCATATCTGTTGTCTTACTTGAATCTCACAAATATATGAGCTAGGTAATATGATTACCTCCATTTTATAGCTGAAAAAAAAAGGAGGCTGAGAGAGGATAAGTGACTTGTACAGGGTCACACAGCTAATAGGTGCCTAAAGTAGGATTCTACCTCAGATCTTCTTGACTCCAAATATAGCAATCTATCCACTATGTCCTGTAGCTAACTGTTTCTAGCTGCTGGGGGTGGGTGTTCCTTGCAATAATACCTGATCTAAGGTATATTAGTATGTTTAAGAGAATTGTCCACCAGCAGCTAGACTAGAACATGGGTTTCAATCTAGTAAAATGGAATTTAATGGGAATAAATGTAAAGCTTTAGATTTTGATTAAAAAAAAAAACTTGTTTCACCCCTGTATGATGGGGGACATATCACTAATGGGTAGTTCAGTTAAAAAAAACAGGGAGATTTAAGTGGTGTTTAAGGTCAATATGAAACAATAGCATGATATGGGAGCCAAGAGAGCTCCCACCATTTTTGGCTACATTGAGATATATAATGGACAGGAATAGGGTGGTGATAGTCCCACTGTACTCTGCCCTGGTCAGTTCACATCTGGAAAGTAATGATCTGTTGTGGGTTCCACATTTTAGGAAGGATCTTGATAAGTCAGAGATCATCCAACAGTAGGCAGTCAGCATGGCAAAGAGTCTCAAGACTATGTCATTTGATAAGTGATTAAAGGAATGGAAGAAGAGTAGACTTAGAGGACTCCTAATAGCTCTTTTTCAACATCCAGCTCTTTGTGTAGAAGAATTTGTTTTCTGTGGGCCAAGGAGACAGAAGGGAAAGTGGCAAGAAGGCCATTTTATTACAAAAATAAACAGCAACAACAACAAAAAAAATCCTTTCTAACAACTAAAATTATCCAAAAATTGAATGGATTTCCTCAAGAGATAATGGTTTTCCTTTCATTGGTGGCTTCCAAGCAAAGACTTGATGCAAAGACTTGAGAACAGGTTGTACGTTCTTTTTGGAGTGTAGGTTGTACACGAGAGCCCCTGGGGTCTCTTACAATTGGGAGAGTCTGTGATTCTCCCTCCCTTCCTTGATGGGAATCTTGCTGGAATCAATCTACCTGTTCTACATACAGTATTAAATGTGGCTGAGGAAGAGAAGAGGAAGATTCTAAAAATTAGTAAATGCTGTATTTTAACACCTTAGGAAACAATTTTGTTGCTAAATATTTTTAAAAACACATAAAAGCATTATTTTGATTGTTAATAAAAATCAGAAAGAAATTACTAATGTTAAAGTTTTTATGAAGTAGTTGTTGAAATTATCTTTATCCTATACTGTTGTTTTAGAAAAATAATCATGTACACATTGACTGCTCCTTTTAATTTATCTCATTCTTACTTGTACCATCGTGATTCTTTAGATGTCTTACCCCCACTACTAGACTGTAAAATCTTTGAGGTCAGAATCTACGTCATATTTCATGATTATATGCCCTGTGCCTGTAGCACAGGGCCTTGCATACAATAAGTATTAATTAAATGCTTATTAAACCAAATCGAATAACATATGCGTTTGTTTAATGCGTGGCTTGCCTGAAGAAAGTTTGACATGGAAACTGGTTCATCCAGATCATCTTAGGAGCATTTATAGATATAATTAGGAGTATAATGAATAGATGAGAAGTGAAACAGATTTGCTAGTATATCTATGGTGATTTATTTGTTATGGTAGTTCCAATAGAACTACCACCTACCACTACCAATAGAACAGTTGAAACTGGACACATAAAAGAAAGTCATACTGTTGATAACATAATTTTGAATTCACTAAGGGAATCAGTTATCAAGATGTATCATGGAAAGGAAGATGCTAAAAGAATAGAAACAGTCACCAACTGTATTGTAGCCTAAAGAGGTGATTGAAAATACATATCAGCATATACCAATACATATTTACTTTCTCATAGTTATAAATTTTTTTTATGAGAAGGGTCTATGGATATATCAAGGATATTCTCGATGAAAATATGAGAACAGGCAGAGATTCATGAGGTTTTTGTAACAGACTAAATCTTTATGAAGGCAGAATTGGCTAAGAAGTATTATAAAAAGTAAGAACCTGTTGTGTTTATAGTGCATTGTTTACAATAAAGCATTTTAGTAGGTAGGACAAAATGTTGCCTTAAGAATTACCCTTTGGGGCAGCTAGATGGTGCAGTGGATAGAGCACTGGCCTTGTAGTCAGGAGGACCTGAGTTCAAATCTAACCTCAGACCAAACACTTGACACTTACTAGCTGTGTGACCCTGGGCAAATCACTTAACTCCAATTGCCTTAAAAAAAGAAAAAAAGGGAAAAAAAAAAAGAACTACTCTTAAAAAAAATTTCAGTCACTAAACATTTATTAAGTACCTATTATGTGCCAGGCACTATGTTAAATGCTAGGGATACAAAGAAAGACAAAAAAAAAAAACAAAAACAAAAACAACAACAACAAAAAAACCAGTCCCTGTCCTCATAGAAGTTCACAGTCTAACAGGGGAGACAATATAGAAACAATTATTTATGAACAGATACACCGAGGAAAAAATAGAAGTAATCTGAGAGGGAAGGCACTAGAATTTAGGGTGCCTGGGAAAGGCTACCTGTAGAATGTGAGATTTTAAATTAAAAAGAAGTATGTTCAAGTCATAAAAAATTTCCTGGTAGATGTAACCACAGAGATACTTTGTTCCAGCAGTTTAAGATTTTCACCAAAAAAGACACAAAGAACATTCCCTTTGTAATCTCCATTTTTATGATTCATTATTTGTCAAATTTCTCTTTATTTTCTGATGATGTGTTGATATTCATTTTCATCTCAAAAGCATGACACTGGTCTGTAGGTTTGCACGATTTCTCTCTATAAGCATGTCCAGAAGAGAGTTTCCTCAATTTTGCATATCAGGTAATTGAGAGAGGTCTAATAGAGCAGAAGGCAGTGTTAAAGAAGTTATTACATTATTTTCCTATGAATAAAGTTCAATAGCAAAGCATAGTCCAGTTCACTCAATATTTGACTGACATTGAAATACAGACCTCAATGAGATCCGTGGAAAATGCTTTATTATATTGTTTGAAAAATTATATTGTTTAAGTCTAACTTTATGTGACTAGAGATTGTTTGAACACAGAATGTCACCCTGACCTCAGTAACTCTCCAGGAATGCCAGAGATGGCTACAAGGAATTTTGGGTTCTGATAGGTCCTAGATCCACTGAAAATATTTATATTTTGAGTCTACTCACCCACATCTTGTTTTGGGTCCACCCAAATGCACATTTTGGATTTTGCTTGTGTTTTGCCTCCACCCAAATTTTATCAAATGTTTATATTTACTGGCATCCATTTCAATTTACCTTGCTTTAGAGTGGCATTCTCAGCAAAATTATTTAACTGTGTATATGTAGTTTGTGTGTGGGTACTTTTGTCTAACTCCTATATAATATAAACCTTCTAGAGCCTGGAAAAGAGGAAGCCCCATCTTTTTTCTGACTCAGTCTCCTCTACCAAATGACATAATCAATTTCTTTCTAAAACTATTTCAAATTTTAGAGTTTGTACTCAAAATTGACAGATCATAGATCCCATGAGTATACACCAAGGTGTATATTCCCTCTACTGTTGCAAGCCTGCTTCTCCTGAGATCCTTGTCCATGTTATCCCATAATTCTTCTATGTCCTGGAATGGATCCATCCAATGTACTGACAAGTCTTCTCTAGGTGTTTTAAAATCTTATGCATATCACTGCAATATCTGAGTTATTAGTTCATTCTTGTTGTTCATTCTTGCTATTCTTATTACTCTGCATAACATACCACCTTGTATGTAGTAGGTGCTTAATAAATGCTTATTGGCTGAACAAACTAACTTCCTTTCCCAAGCAGACATTTTCTGAGTGGTATCTCTTATGACACTTCTTGCATAATTCATCATTGTAATGTGCTGCAGCTTGCATATAATTACCAAGCATCTCTCCGTTACTTTGCATGTGTCACCAATTGTTTGAGTCATCAAAGATGACAGCATTTCATTTCTTATGGTTGGGTAGCATCACCGCAAGAACATTCATGTAAAAGGATAGGTTATTGTTGGGGACCAACTTGTAATAATTAAAATACTGTTTAATATCCTAAATGAAAACTAGCTCACACTTTTCTTCTTATTTGATTTTGAGCCTCAGTCATTTTCCTTTTGCAATGCCTGGCCAATATTTTGATGTACTAACTCACAACACTGTACATCCAACTGCTTAGAAGATGAATTAGAGGGGGGAGAGATTGACTACAAGAACACTTATTAGAAAGCTGTTGCATTAGTCCATGAGAGAGATGATCATGACGTAAACTAGATTGATGGTCATGTGAGTGGAAAGAAAAGGGCAAACACGAAGGATGAATTGGCAAAACTTCCAAATGATTAGGTATGGGCTAAGGGAAATGAATGAGAGTAAAGAACTGAGGATAACTCCAAGTGGATAAATCAAAGTGATTGTAAGATTGATGACTCTTTGTTTTATTTCTCAGTGGTTATGGAATCCTCTGAACCCAAGTCACTTTTGTCAATCCCAGAAAGAGACCATAACCTATTAGGCAGTACTCATAAACATATAAAGATGCCACCTCCTCCCTTCCCCTCAACCTATTATCAGCTTTTCTTCTATTAAATAACCTGTCTGCATAATTAGCAATTGACAAATGCATTTGTTTTGTTTAATTGGGGAAATCCCCTTTAATAAGGAGTCCTTACACTTCGTCTTCCTTTCGCAATAGCCTTATGATCATACTACTTTACACTTGATATGTTATTATTGGTCAGTCATTCAGACATGTCTGACTCTTTATGACACAGAAGTGGCTTGCCCAGATAGTGGATGACCAGTATGTCAGAGACACAGACTGAACCCCAATCTTTCTGACTCTAAGCTTAGTTCTCTAACTCCAGTTTTGTGCTGACTATATCTGCACTGTATGGTTACAAGGTATTTGTATACATTATCCCATTTGGTCATCGAAGCAACTCAATACAACCAGGACAAATGTCATTACCCCTATTTTACAGATGAAACTAATTGGTAGTAGAACTGATTTTGAACATAGGTTTTTTGTTCTTTCTATATGTACAGCAATATACAATGCTACCTCTTTAAGGGTTCACTGACTATATGTACAGCACTCTGTGATGCCCAGAAAGTCATCAAAACAGAAAAACAAAAATCTATCATATTGCTGGGACAAAGGAATCCACAGAAGCCCGTTGCTCTAATAATGGAGCAACCATCCTGCATATCTGCTACAAAAGGGGACAAGAGCAAAGAGTCCAGAAGAAAAGAGTTTGGGAAATCACTAAAAATCATTCAACTCCTGCTACATAATTTCACATGCAGCCCTGGTACCAGGGGATTATAACATTAGTAAAGGGGCATCACTTCCTTGGGTGTGCTCCAGGGTAAAGCCAGAGGCAGCATTCAATCACCAGTGCCCAAGGCTCAGGCAAATTTTAGTCTGGGATGAGAAACCATCCCTGATTATTATTCATCCTAAGATGAATATGTATAACTCTTCCAATCACTTCTCCTCCTAAAGGAAAAAAAAAAGAGTATTATTTGTCTTCCCTTCACCAATGAGACTATTAGCCAGCTTTCACAACTACAGGAATGTATCCATTTTTATAGCATTATTAAGCTGTAGGAAGGGTTGATTCTAGATGCATCATTAATGTGTATCATTTCCAACAGCTTCATCAGTTTCTCTTAAATAGACTGGGCTAATATTGACAGCTTACTACATGATCTGCTCTATTGAGTCCTTATAGGTGGTGAAAACTAAGACCTCCCTCACCATAGGTCACCCTTCAGTTAATTTGCAATCCATTTGATGCCAGGGTAAGCTGGGAGATAAGTAGCTTGGCAGCTGCTGGGAAGACTGCATGGTCTCAAGGGTTATTCATGCAAAATTCTTTGTAAATGTGCTAGTCTACCTGGCTCAATTTTGCAAGGGTATGTGAGGAAGAACCCCCTGGACTGATGTGATAGAAATCTACTTCCCAGGCCTCTTTTTCTATCTATTTAAGGCTTTGTTGTGAGCACTTGTGATGGGAGGCCTTGGCCCATTCATCATAGGGTAATAGGTACTTAGAGCTAGAAGGGACCTTAGAAATAATCTATTCCACTTTATCCCGTCATTTTACTAATGAGGAAACTGAGAAGCAGAGACTTGGAATAACTTATCTAAGATCATACAACAGGTAGCAGAGCTAGAATTCAAAGAGCTCTGCTCTTTCCTTCTCTTGCCTATGTGTATATTCCCTTCTTATCACTCACAGAGATGTTCTTTCTTTTTTTTTCCCATGGTGCAATGAGAAGCAGCATAGTATAATGGAATGAATGTTGAACTTGGAATCTGAGGACCTGAGTTCAAAATGTGTTTCTACTTTTTACTTCCAATAGAATATAAAGGAAGTTATTTAACTGTTCTCGACCTATTTCCTTGTGGGTAAATGGAGAGGTCACAGTATATGACCTTGAAAGTTGCTTCTAGTACTAACTCTTCACTCTAGGTACCCAACAGAAATAAAGCCAAAACCAAGGAAGACTGAAGAGAAAGAGAAAACTTAAAGAATCAGCCTCTTAAATAAGTAGTTGTTCTAGTTATGGTTTCACATTTGGGGCAATGGACTTCTCAGAACCTGATAATTAAACTATTGCAGTTCCTTTAATCAAAACATATTCAGTAATTCTCAGTATAAGTGTTCCACCAGGTGGTAAAAAGCAGTTCACAAAATTATAAAAACATATAAGCAGCCTGCAAGGAGATAAAAGTGGTTCCATAAGGAAATTCCCTGGGGTCTCAGAGCTCCACCAGAGTTTAGTGCTATCTTTATATATCCATTGTCTAAAGGACCTGCAGTTAGATCCTAAGACAGTACACCTAGGAGTAATGTTAACTCAGAGTGGCCCAGGTGTTTAAGTGTCCCAATTAGTATTATGGGAGTGGAGACATGGGAAGGTAACTCAAATTCTATTGACATCCTGGACCACAGCAGTTCAGGATGGGGATTAAAGAAACCTGGATGCAGGCAGGTCTAGGCTAATAAGTTCTATGGTTTTGAGATACTCATTTTAATTGTGGGTGGAAGGAAGGAGAGAAAGAAAAAAAGAAAGAGAGAGAAAGAGAGAGAGAGAGAAATGAAGAATCTATTCTCTACCTACTTCACAGGATTGCTATGAAAATCAAGAGAAATAATATAGAAAGGAAGGAAGAAAGGGAGGGAGGGAGGAAGAAAGGGAGGGAGGAAGAAAGGAAGAAAGTGAGGGGAAAGGGAAGGGAGGGATGGAAGGAGGGAGGAAAATATTAAGCAAGGAGAGAAAGAGAGGAAAAAAGGAAAGAAGAAAAAGGAAAGGAAGGAAGGAATGAAGTATTGTCTACATACTTCATAGAGTTGCTATGAGAATCAAAAGAGATAATATAGGGAGGAGAGTACTAAAAAGTCTAAAGTAATCCACAAATGTGAGGGATTATTTTTCCAAGCTTATGAATCAGAACTCATAAACTTTCATTTGGCAATCTTGCTCCTTCCTGCTCATTATAATATTAACCCAAGGATTTCAGTATATTTGAATACTAAGCATATACAAGAAATGAAGTTGAAAAGAATTTTCATCTCCTTCAGTGCCTCCTCTGGGACACCTGCTTTCCCTGCTCCTTTCTCCTCCTCTCTCTTCCTCCCCCTCTCTCTTTGTCCCCCTCTCTCTCTTCCCCATTGTTCTATACCAGTTCCCTTTTTTCATTCTCTGTTCTTCCTCTCTTTTCAGTCTCACCATAAGGGATGTTGCCCACCTCCAAGGCATTAAGTACTTTAGGTATTGCATCTCAGTCTGTTAATCCAGCCCTGCTCCCTCTCTCAGTCTTTGCCTCTGTCTCTCACTCAGAAACATTTCAAAGAATATGATCATCTATCATAGATTGAGAGTCAGAAGGACCCTCAGAGGTGATTTATTTTAACCTAGTCATAGGAGCTTGAAACCTCAGGTATTGGATCCCAGGATCAAAAGGAAGAAGGAATGTAAGAGATCATCTTGCCCAACCACCCTAGATGATGAAATAAATGCCCGGAGACATTAAGTAGTTTGTCAAAAGTTACACTGATAAACATCAAAGGCAGGATTTGAACACAGATCCTCTGACTCTAATCTCAATACTCTTGTTCTGAATGCCATTGTGATCCTCAGCTCCCTCTTTCCCTCCCACATCCAGTCACTCATCAACTCCTGTCCATTTCTTGCAATATTGGAAATGGCATCATGGAGGATGGAGGGTGGGATGCCTTGTATTGGCTTGTAAGGTGAAGTAAGAGGAGGACATCCTAAGGTAGGGGAAGATATACATAAAGATATAGGAAAAGAAAAAAGTATGTTAAGGAAAGTTAAGGAGATTTGGTACTTGGCACATAGTAATTGCTAAGTTAATACTTCTTCACTCATGCATTTATGTCTCTTATGTCCATGTTTTTGTTTTATGTTTTATGTTTTTATGTTGTCAGTCTTGTATTTCAAAGTCAAATTTTCTATTTAGCTCTGGTCTTTTCATCAGGCATGGTTGAAAGCTCTCTATCTCATTAAATATCCATTTTCCCCCTGAGGGATTATACTGAGTTTGACTGGATTGGTTGTAATCTAGCTCCTTTGCTCTCCAAAATATCATATTTCAAGCCCTTCGAATCTTTAATGTAGAAGCTGCTATATCTTGGTTATGCTGATTGTGGCTCCATGGTATTTGAATTGTTTCTTTCTGGTTTTTTCACAATATTTTCTCCTTGACCTGGGAGCTCTGCAATTTGACTATAATATTCCTGGGACTTTTCATTTTGGGATCTCTTTCAGGAGGAGATTAGTGGACTCTTTCAATTTCTATTTTACCCTCTGGTTCTAGGATGTCAGGGCCGTTTTCCTTGATAACTTCTTGAAAGATGTCTGGGCTCTTTTTTGGATCATTGCTTTCAGGTAGTCTAATTATTCTTAAATTATCTCTCTTCAATCTATTTCCCAGATTAGTTGTTTCTCCAATGAGATATTTCACATTTTCTTCTATTTTTCCTTTTGATGTTGTTTTATTGGTGTTTTTTAAAATGTCTCATGGAGTCATTAGTTTCTACTTACCCAATTCTCATTTTTAAGGAATATTTTTTCTTCATTGAATTGTGTACATCTTTTTTTTTCCATTTGGCCAATTCTCCTTTTTAAAGCATTCTTCTTTTCAATGGATTTTTGTGTCTTTCTTTTTTGTTTTTTTACCATTTTACATTCTTTTTTAATGCATTATTTTCTTCAGTGTTTTTTTGCGCCTCCTTTACTAAGTTGTTGACTCTTTTTTCATGATTTTTTTGCATCACTGTCATTTATTTTCCAAAATTTTCCTTTACCTCTCTTATTTGATTTTAAAAATTCTTTTTGAGCTCTTCCAGGCATTCTTTTTTTGGGCCTGACACCATTTCACATTTTTCTTTGAGGCTTTGAATATAGCAGTTCTGTCTTGGTTGTCTTCTTCTGAGTTTGTATTTTGATCTTCCCTTTCACCACAGTAACTTTCTAGGGTCAGGTTTGTTGTTCCTGTTTGCTCATTTTCCTAGCCTATTTCTTGACTTATAACCTTATGTTAATGTTTGACTCTGCTTCTGTGGTGGATGGAGGACTGTCCCATGTTCCAGTTTTTTTTTGTGCAACTCTTTTCAGAGACAGTTCTGAAGGTCTATACATTTTCAGTTCTTCCAAGGAGGTATGATCTAAGAAGAGGGTAGTTCACTGTTCTCCTAGCCTGTGCTGTGGTCTGTAAGTGCCCACAATCACTCTTTCCTACCCTAAAACTGTGACCAGGGTCCGTGTGCCCCTGTGACCACAAGCTCTGGTGTGCTAGTGCTCCTTCTTACTCTGCAACTATAACCCAAGACTACAACTTGGATCTGTATACAGGCTATGAACAGAGCCCTGCAACCAGTGTCAGCAAAGGGTTCCCACAATCTCTTCCTGACCATTTGTCTGAACTTTTTACCATCTCGCAGATTCATTTGCCCCCAAGGCCTGCTGCTGACTGCCTTGCTCAGGAGTACAGGACTTGTTGAGACTCAGCCTGTTGAATTACTAGAGCATTGCCTGTGCTGTACTGTGTTCCATTTTGACCCTGGTGCAACAGACCTTTCCTGCCAAACTTCTAAGTTGTCTTGGGCTAGAAAATAGTTTCACTCTGTCCTTTGTCCTTCTGCTACTCCAAAATTCATTTTGGGGCATTATTTAAAGTTGTTTAGAGGGGAATTTAGGATAGCTCAGGCTAGTCCCTGCCTTTTCTCCACCATTCTAGCTCCCCACAGAAATTTCTTAAGCAGAAAAATGGCATTATCAGCCTTGTCCTTTATTGTTCTATCAATTTGGCAGCTATGTGGAGGATAGATTTGGGAAGGGGGAGACTGTGGGTAAGGTGTTGAAATAAGAGGTTGTCACAGTTGTCCAGGCAAGAGGCAATGAAGGCTTGGACAAGAGTAAGTATGGTGAGGATAAAGAGAAATAGAATGACATGAGACATGGTGAGAAAATGAAATTGACAAGATTTGGCAATTGATTGGATATGGGAATAAGGGCAGAGTAAAGAGTTGAGAATGACTCTTAAGTTATTAATAATGGAATGCTGGTGGTACCCTTATTTTAAAAAATAAAAGAAGGGGAGTTAAATTTTTAGGGGTTCTTAAACTTATAATCATAAACTTGCATTTTTAATACTTTGATAATCACTCAATAAACATTTATTAAGCACCTATTATCTGCCAGGTACTGTGCTAAGTACAAAGGATACAAAAAGAGGCAAAAGACAATTCCTGCCTCCTAGGAGCTTACAATCTAATGGGGAGGGGGGCAACATGTAAACAAATATATATGAATATATATGAAATACATGAATATATATATTTGAATATATGAAACAAGCTATATGCAGGTACATGGGAAATAATGGGCAGAGGGAAGACACTGGAATTAAGAGGAGTTGGGGAAGGCTTCCTGAAGAAGGTGGGGTTTTAGTTGGGACTTAAAAGAAGCCAGGGAGAACAGTAATCAGAGCAGAAAGAGAGTATTTCAGGCATGGTGGACAGCCAGAGAGAATGGCAAGAGCTGAAAGGGGGAATATCTTATTCATAGGACAACCAGGAGGCCAGCATTGCCAGATCAAAGAGTACATATTGGGGAGCAAGATGTAAGAAGCCTAGAAAGGAAGAGAGGATAGGTCATGAAGGGCTTTGAATGTCAAGCAGAGGATTGTTTTTTTTATTTGCTACTAGCCACTGGAGTTTATTGAATTGGGGTGGGGAAGTGATGTGATTTTTTAGATAAGCACTTTAGTAGCTGAATGGAGGATAGATTGGAGTAGCGGGGAGAGACTTGAGGCAGGTAGACCCACCAGCAGGCTATTACAGCAGTCCCTGTACTAGAGTAGTAGTAGTGTCAGAGAAGAGAAGGGGACTTATTGGAGAAATGTTGCAAAGGTGAAATTGACAGACCTTGGTAACAGATTGGATATGAGGTGGGGGTAGAGGGGGCAGAGGAGTGAGAGACAGTGAGGATTCCAGGATGATTCCTAGGGTGCAAGCATGGAGGACCAGGAGAATGCTGTTGCCCTCTAACTGCATTTCAATGTAATTGGTTTCCTTTGAAATCCTATGAATTTTATTTTATACATTTGAAAACATTATTTTGAGAAGGGACCCATGGGCTTCACCAGACTGCTAAAAGGTTCCATGATGTAACAAAGGTTAAGAACCCCTTGTTTAAGGGGAAAGAGACTGAATTCTGTTTGGGGGCATGATAAGTTTGGATGTCAAGTAGGAAGTTGGAAATGAGGGATCAGAACTCAGGACTTGGGGATTTTTGAATCATCTTTATATGGATGATTGCTGCATCCATGGGCATGAAGGGGATCACTCAAGAAGCACAGAGTGAGAGAAGGGACCAGGCCAGACTCTTTGAGCACAATCATGTAGGGGTGCTGGAACATGAAGCATTAACCTAGAATGAGACTGAGAATGATCTGTCCAACAAGTAGGTATAAGAATGATGACAGAGAAGTGTTACCAACACCCAGGGAGGAAAGATTCCAGAAGGAAGGAGTGGTCAACTGAGTTCAAATCCAGCCTCAGACATTTGATGCTTATTAACTGTGTGACCCTGGGCAAGTCACTTAACCCCATTGCCTAGCAAAAAAAAAAAGAAAAAAAAAGAGTGACACTCAAAGCATAGTACTTAGCACATAGTAGGATCTCAATAAATTGTGGTTGGATGAATAAAATAAAACAGGATACAAATGAATAAGCATAATGCCATGTATGAAATCAAATTATGCATATATTAAGATAACTGCATTTCCTTAGAATACCTTTTTTGTTCTTATTTAGCATCTTCCATAGGCAAAAAACCTCTCTCCAAGGGCACGCAATATTCATTTCTTCCAAAAAATAATAAATCTCCCCTATTTTGCAATCAAGAGATGGGGCAACAAGCTTGTTTACCTTTGGACTTATTTAGCTCTTTCTGATGTGCAAAGGGACAAGCATAATTAGAGAACATATTAAATTCCAGGAATGAAAGTAGGTCATCCAAAATCAATTTCAATTTTCAATTTTTCAAGCCACCTTACTGCAGCAACAACATGGTAGATTTTAGCAAATGATGAGGAACTCACAAATCAGCCCCTCTACTGCTATTATCAGTCAATATATTTGAAATTGACCCAATAAAGCTGTGAGGGATTTCATGCAGATTAAATTAGATTGAAAAGACCAGCTTTTTATTGCAGAGGAAGAATATTACATAATATTCACCACACCCTTCCTTGTATATTAGTTACTTCTGTTCATTTCATACATCCTATTAAATTGGAAGCTTCTCGGGGTCAGGGAGAACAACTCATTAACTTTTGTTTCATTTTTGAGACCTTGCATATACCAGGTGTTCCATAGAACATTTCATTCAGTGAATAAATTTAAATATCTCCACACTGGCAGGTTGTGATTTTTAAATTAAATACCTGTCAAATGTTTTGGACTCACCAATTTAAGGAAGAAAACAGTGTGCTTTATGAGTAGGTAGTTAGAGATGTGATTTCTTTTTCTTATCACTCTGTTGCCCATCTGTAACAACACCAGCAGGGTCAGTCTTGCAGGTGGATGGCAAAGCCTTTTGTATCCTCCACAATGTGTCAGTCCTATGCATTTCAAAAAAAAATCTCTCTCCTCTATAGAGGCAAGAAATCTTCTTTTTGCTGGCAAGTCTTAAATCTCTATTATTTTATTCACCTTTTAGGGGCAAGGCATTGTGTCTCCAGAAAGCATTCATTTCCATTTGAAGGGATAAAACATGTATCTATTAACTTATTTCTAAAATAACTTTATCAGATTAATGTCCTTTAGAACAGGATCCTGAGGGAATCAGATAGGTGAGAACCTAGATTGAGTATGGAGGGGAATAGGGTTTTGCCCCAAGAACTGATAAAAGAAGGGGATTTCTTCTCCCTGGTAAAGCATGGTTCCACTCCTCCTTTGCAAGGTACCTGTCATGGCTGCATATGGCTCGAGGATAGCTTATATGGAAACTCAGAGGTTAACTAGTCGATGGTGGACCCCATAAAGCCCCACTAAATGAACAAAAAAAAGTTTTGTATATGTAGGGTTTGCTTCTGAGGTTTTTATTTGTATTTTTAAAATTACATTTCAAAACACAGCTGTAGTCCGTTGACACAGAGACTGTATTCAAAGGTATTTCCAGTGTTACTAGTAAGAAGGCTTATGGGTAGGCAATACCATACTAAACACCAGCGTAACAAGGTTCACATTAAGGTGACCAGAAAAAAGAATTGTTTCCAACTGCCCCCATAAGACTCTCTGAGGTATGGGCTGTCTCTTCCTTGCCCTGAGAGAGACTTTCCTCTGTGCCCTGCTCAGCTGAAAAGGACCCAAAGGTATTTTTACCAAGTTATGACTCTGGATATATGGCATGTACACTTTGATATAGATAAATGAGAAAAAAAGGGTCAGAGCTTTAGAACTGAAAGGATTTAAAGTCCTCTAGTTCAATCCTTTTGATTTTACTGTTTAGTAAATGGAGGCTCAGAGAGATTAGGAGACTTAGCCAAGGTCACAAGTCTTGTTAGCCCATAGTCCAGGACTATGCCTAGGAAGTGCACTCTCTAAGCTGCCTCTTTTCTTCATTTACTATATGCTTTGACTTCATTCCTACTAGCTATCTGGGATTAATATACAAAGATTGGCAAACATAGAATTTGAACCTTCATTCTCCAGCTCCAAATCCAGCACTCTTTCCATAACATCATGCTGTCAAGAATACTGCACTGGTAGGTAGGGCGGGGGTAAAGGATTCTACAATGAGTGTTTTGGGAGTTTGGGGGCAGAGGATTTGGAGGAGAGTGGCAATGAAAAGTTGACCTATTTAATAATTTGCTTAGGGTTACCCAGAGTGGCCTCAGTTAGTTGAATACTAAGCAAAGAGGGAGAGAAGTAAAACACACACACACACACACACACACACACACACACACACACAAAACCAATAGCCTCAGCTGTTTAAGGTGAAAACAGAATGTAATTTTTTTGGCTGTTTGTTTTTTGGTTCTGCAACTGGGACACAAACTTGAGACAGCTGTATTCTTTCTGGTGTTGACCAGATAATTTGCTATCAATTTTCTTCTTGATGTTTCTCTCTGGTGACAATGCTTTGATTGTGGTGGAAGGAGCCTGATCTCTGGGTCCATGGAACACTGAATAGCCCATATTAAAAGCCTGAGGGTTGTCTTTGATACCAGTACCACCTGTCTTTAGTGGCCTTTAGAAACCTAAACGTTCATCTATTATTGATGGTCCTAGGGAAGGCAGCATATTGAAAAGGAAAGGGGAAAGAAGGAGGTTGAGTAACATTGCCATAATGGGAAACCCAAAGCAGACTGTTATGGTCTGAAGGCTTTAAAATGCTTTAATGAGACATCAGACCTGATTACACACCTGCTATATTAATCAGAGGAGTGTTTGAATTCCATTCTTAAGTGACCCATTTTATTTTTGTTTTATTGTTGCCTTTTATTTTTAGACCAGAGTTATTTCCCCTTAACCCTCTGGATACCTCCTCCATTGAACCCTTCCTAATGTAAGGTCTAGGAATTCAGGGTTGTGATCTCACTGGGGCAAAAGTTTTTAATGACAGCTGGCATCTTGTGAATTGTAGTCCTTTCTTCTTTCCTTAATCCTGGAGAAAATGGGGGAATCACGCTCAGGGTTTGAGATTAGAATACAAGATTTGGCAGCACAGAGTTTGAGCCAAATTGGGGCTAGGGCTATGGGCAAAGCAGAACTGGGGTTCCTGAGACAGATAAACTAGACTGAGACATCTATTTTTTGCAGTTATGTAAAATATTTCCATATTAGTCATTTTGTACAAGAAGACTCAAATAAAGGAAAAAATGAAAGAAACAAAGTGAAAAATAGCATGCTTCAGTTTGTATTCAATAAATATCAGTTCTTTCTTTGGAGGCAGATAGTATGCTTCATCATTAGTCCTTTGGAATTGTCTTGGATCATTGTATTGCTGAGAATAGCTACGTCATTCACAATTCTTCTTGAACAATATTGCTGTTACTGTGTACAACGTTCTCTTGGTTCTGTTCATTTCACTATGCATCAGTTCATGTAAGTCTTTCCAGGTTTTCCTGAAGTCATCCTGCTTGTCACTTTTTATAGCACAATAATATTTCTTTATAATCATATACCACAGCTTGGTATATGATTATAAAGGAATATTTTTCCTTTATTTGTTGGGCATCCCTTTGATTTCCAATTCTTAGCTACCACAAAAAGAGCTGCTATAAATATGTTTGTACAAATAGGTCTTTTTCCTTTTTTCTGGATGTCTTTGGGATATAGATCTAGCAGAGGTATTGTTGGATCGAAGGGAATGCACAGTTTTATAGCACTTTGGGTATAGTTCCAAATTGCTCTCCAGAATGGTTGGATCCGTTCACAACTCCACCAACAATGCATTAGTGTCCCGGTTTTCCCACATCCCCTCCAATATCCAACATTTTCCTTTTTGTTATATTAGCCACTCTGACAAGGTGTGAGGTGGTACCTCAGAGTTGTTTTAATTTTCATTTCTCTGATCAATAGTGACTTAGAGAATTTTTTCATATAGACTGAGGCATCTTGAATAAGGTAGAAAACAACTGGGCTCTCCCCTAGAGCAGCTGGTGTTAATTATCCAAAACAGGCAGATGAGTCTGCAGCAACCCATTGGGAAGAAGGGCCTGAATGATTATGGACTCCTCAGCTGCAAAACTAAGTGTCTAAGAATCATCTCCTTTCTTGACCCTTCTCCCCTGCTTACATCCAGCAAGACAGAGCTGGGAAGAAAAAAAGCTTACTATATTCTATTTTCTTTCTTTCCCACACCCTCCAACTCTATTGATTGTGGTTTATAAAAGTGATTCTCTTTTTATGACCAAGATTGTTCCATTGTCCTTGAGCATACCATTACTTGAGATCAGAATACATAAGGATTTTGTATCCCATAGAATATCTACTCTAGTACCTTCCATTTCTGGTGTAAGAGCAACTCTTCTACCAATCCACCTCCAGATACACATTATCCTACTCACTTGTTGCTTAATGGTCCTGGAGGAAGTCTCACAACCCTAGAGTCTGGGTCTACTACACATTTATGTTATGTACTCTCCAGTGGACCCTCATTTCAGCAAGGTAATCCTTTAACAACCCCCAGCATCTATGTCAAACTTTCTCTTCCCTCCCTAAGCCTTCTATATCTTTGCAAC
Organism: Vombatus ursinus; assembly: GCF_900497805.2. NCBI lineage: Eukaryota > Metazoa > Chordata > Mammalia > Diprotodontia > Vombatidae > Vombatus > Vombatus ursinus. The sequence continues at coordinate 1,153,909 of NW_020954611.1, read as the reverse complement.
AAGAGGACCTCTGAGAAAATCAAGGTCATTCTGTATGAACCTCCTAATATCACCCCCATTCTCTTCTGTATCTTACTCTCTGATTAAATGGTGGCCCTTCTTGACTCGGCCGTCCCTTTTACTAGTACCCTTGATCCTATTTCCTCCTGTATCCTTCAAGCTATCCTTTAATTTTCAATTTCTCTCTATTTACTTATTCCTTGTTGCCTAAAAGTACTTCTATTTTCCTCCCATTCTGGTTTCATTTGGAATTAAGCTTAGGAGACACTTCCTATATGAATTCTTCCCTGATCTTCCCAGCTGTTCATTTTCTTTCCCTAAGATTGTTGTTGTTGTTTGATCATTTTCAGTTGTGTTCAACCTTTTGTGACCCCATTTGAGGTTTCCTTGGCAAAGATACTGCAGTGGTTTGCCGTTTTATTCTCCAGCTCATTTTACAGAGGAGGAAACTGAGGCAAACAGGGTTAAGAGACTTACTCAAGGTCACACAGCTAGTTAGTGTCTGAGGCCAGATTTGAACTCAGGAAAATGAGTTTTCCTGACTCCAGGACTGGTGCTCTATTTACTGTGCCACCTAGCTGCTCTCCCCAACTTTACCTCACATTTATTTTGTATCTATTCATAGGAGAATCAAAAGAGCTTAAAGGTAGGTATTGTATCCCAAGCACCTTGTGCTAGCTGCCTGGCAAATAGCAGGGATTTAATACATGCTTACTGATGGATTTTTTCTTCACTCTATATCACTTTATACAAGTCTTCCCTTGTTTCTCTGAATTCCTTTAATTTACCTTTTGTTATGTCTTTCACCCAATTAGGATTCTTGCTTCGGAAAGACCCCAGCTATAAAGTGAGGAACCTTATAAAACACTGTTCAAGGGACTAACACTAACTGTATTACAAAGATGATAATCTGTGAAATGTTTTGATCACCAAGGGGATACGCACTAAAAGATATATATATATATATATATATATATGTATGTATATATAGATGGAAGATGTGCTTTGATAAGTATAGTTTTATAACATCTATTACAAATGAAAATTTTTTCATAAAGTTTTTTATTGAACTGGAAACAGGGATTTATAATAAAATTAGTCAAGAAACTCTGGGAAGTCTGCCAGCTCTGCCCTAATGGCCTTCTGGCCCAGCGTTCAATAAATTGAACAGTTAGCTTCATTGCAAGAGGAAATCACACAAAGTATCCCTAAAAGTTGGCCATGTTTGAGCCATCTCAAATTTTACTAACAACACTTAAGGTGTTCACTTAAACCTCTTGAGAATTACGATACTTGGAAGATGTTCCTAAGTTCTTTGAACTCAGAGAGAAAAGAACTGATCTTTCCTATTGCAGGAATAATTTTTCCTCTGAACCGTCTACATTCAATCTCCACAAGAAACTCGTAAATGTTTATTAAACTCTAGCTGGGACAAAGTCCTGGTCTAGTTACTATGGATGATAAGCAGTTTTACCCTAGGAGGGCTTATAGACCAGCCTTTCTCAATTGCCCTAGTTTAGTGCCACACCCCTTTCTCAGTATTTATTTTGCATACACATTTACTTTTCTGTATAACTATTTCCCTCCAATAAAACGTAAGCTCTTTGAGGGTAGATACTGCTTTCGTTTTTACTTTGTATCCCCAGCAAAGGGCAGCTAGGTGGCACAATGGATAGAGTGCCAGGTCTGGAGTTATGAAGACTTATCTTTCTGAGTTCAAGTCTGACTTCAGACACTTGTATGACCCTGGGCAAGCCACTAAATCCTGCTTGCCTCAGTTTCCTCATCTGCAAAATGATCTGGAGAAGGAAATGGCAAACCACTCCAGTATCCCTGCCAAGAGAACCCCAAATGGGGTCATGAAGAGTTGGACACAATGGTTGAACAACAACAAATCCCCGGCAAAGTGCTTGGTGTATTATTGACACAATGTTAGTGGAATTGAATTGAATTATGTATGAAATGAGTAGTAGAGAATTCAAGGTATCATTGAAGGGTAGTCATTCAGTCAGCAATGATAATAATAATAATAGATAGACAGATTGATAGACAGATAGATAGATAGATAGATAGATAGATAGAATTTATGTAGCACTTTGAGATTTGCAATGCATGTTACAAATATTATTTCATCTGATCCTCCCAACAGCCCTGGAAGCTATGATTATCTCCAATCCATGGATGAGGATAGAGATAGGCAAAAGCCAAGTGACCTGCCCAAGGTCACATACCTAGTAAATGTCTGAGGCTGGATTTAAATTTGGATCTTCCTGACTCCAGGTCAGGAGCTCTTAACCACTTCACCACCTATTTGCCTCTCAAACACTTATTAAGGAGTTGCTGTATGTTAGACACTGTGCTGAGTGCGGGGCCATGAATAGACTAGCCTGGCAGAAATGGAGGGGTCACCTAGGAAATCTGAGGGAGAGAGAGGATGGGGCCAGCTTATGAAGTACCTATTTGCTAGATGGCAGGCTGGAGTTCAAGGTTTAAGTTTGTGAACAGGTGGTCTGGTGGAAAGAACACTATTTTCAAATGCTAAGTCTAATACTAATTAACTTTGTGATCCTAGCTAAGTCATTATCCACTGTAAGCCTTAGTTTATTACCTATAAAAGGAGAAAACAGTACTACCTGCTTCACAAAATCAGTGAGGAAATATTTTGTAACTCTTTAAGCTTTATTTAAATGTGAGTTATTATTATAACATGAAATGAAGTCCCAATTAACTATTGACAGGTATGTCATTTACAGAAAAAATCTCTTTGAACTGTTTCCTGTAGCTATAAATGGAAAAATTATCCAAATTTCTTTCATTTCCCTTTTCCTATTTCCAAATTATACCTTATATCCCATGAGCAAATTAAAACTGAACATCTCTCCCCTCAATCTTGCTCTTCCTCCTCATTCTCCTCTTTCTGTGGATGCCCCTACCACTTCCTCAGGTGCAAAATCTAGGAGTCATCCTTAAATGTCCTTTCTGTCTCTACATTCCATTACCTTGCCATCTCTGACTCTTGAAATCCTATCCATTTTTCAAGACCCAGCTTGAAAGCTTCCTTTTCCATGGAGGTTTTGTTCCCCTTTTCTTTCCTAAGCCCCACTACTCATTTTCCTTTAATTTCTTATCTTACAAACATGTAAAAAAAAACAATAGGTTTTTGTACTCTCTCTCCTAGTATTCTTTATGATGGGGACCACAGGAGGCAGAAAGAATCTTATGGATCATCCAGTACATCCCTCTCATGTTAGACATGAGGAAACAGGCCTAGAGAAAGGAAGTGAGTTGCCCAAGGTCACACAATAAATGTCCTACTGGGATTTGGAACCTGGATCCCTCACTCCAAACTAAGTACTTTTTCCACTGCCCCATCCTATGTCTCATACATTTTTTTTAAGGCAACTGGGGTTAAGTGACTTGCCCAGGGTCACACAGCTAGTAAGTGTCAAGTGTTGGTCTGAGGCCAGATTTGAACTCAGGTCCTCCTGACTTCAGGGTCGGTGCTCTATCCACTGCGCCACCTAGCTGCCCCTGTCTCATACATTTTTGTATCTCCCCTACAAGCTAGCACAGTCACATACATCATCATCACCAAGATAGATAGTATTTACATAGCACTTTAAGGTCTGGGAAGCAATTTTTACAAACATCTCATTTTATTCTCACAACAATTCAGGGTAGTAGGTGCTATTATCATCCCCATTTTACAGATGAGGAAACTTAGGCAAACAAAAGCTAAGTGATTTACTCAAGGTCATAGATCTAGAAAGTGTCTGAGTTCAGTTTTGAGCTAAGGTCTTCCTCATTCATCTTTATGAGTTCAAATCTAGCTTCAGAAATTTACTAGCTGTGTGACCCTGAGCAAGTCATTTACCCCAGTTTGCCCCAGTTTCCTCCTCTGTAAAGTGAACTGGAGAAGGAAATGGCAGACCACTCCAGTATCTTTGCCAAGAAAACTCCAAATGGGGTCACAAAGAGTTGGACACAACTGAACAGCAACAACAACAACATTTTTCTCACTTCTATTCCATCATTCTACCGTGCCACCTAGTTGCGTAATAACTGCTTAGTAAATATTTGCTGAATGAATAGATAAATGGATAGATGGGTTGATAGATGAATGGATGTATGAATTAGTTATTAAGTCTCTTCAGCTCTACCTCCTTTCCATCCCCATTGTTTCCTCCCTGACCACTTAACCTCTCAGTGAAATTCCTATAATGGCCTCCTTAGTCTGCAAAGGATTACCAGAATAACTGTTTAAATACTACTTTCATCATACTTCATCCTTACCCAGACATTCAATAGCTCTTACCTACCACAAGCAATCTAAGCTTTTATGCCTAGCTTCCTAAGCCCTAAATTGTAGCATTGGGATCTTCTTATATAACCTCATATCTTTCTATTTCCTAGGATGCCTTTGGTTTTGTCAAGTTATCTCCATACATTTACCCATGTAGTTTCCCTCCTTTATGTTATCTACTGTCCAAGTACTATCCAACCTTCAGGGTCCATCTGAAGCTATGATGGCTCACCACGTCCAGGACTCCCACTTTGATGACTCCAATCATTCTCCCTCTACCTCTCAGAGAAACTACAGTCTGGATAGACTGTACCACATAATTTAACAGTTAATTACAACAGGGACTTGAATTGCTTACAGTTTTGTGTGTGTTAATCCAATGTCTTCAACTAGATTGTGACTCCCTTAAGGTCAGGCACTGGGTCATCTTATATTATAGCAAAGAGTACGTAGCATCTTGCTGTAGATTTTAACAAATATTTGTTGATTAATTGAGGGTCTGGTATTGTGAGACCTTTTCTCCAATGCGGTCATTAAGAGAATCTGTCACCCACCAAAGGGCATCTAGGTGGCACAGTGGAAAGAGTCAGGAAAACCTGAGTTCAAATTCAGTCTCAGATTCTACTAGCTGTGTGACCACAGGCAAGTCATATAACCCTGTTTGTCTCAGTTTCCTCCTCTGTAAAATGAGCTGGAGAAGGACATGACAAAATGCTCCAGTACCTTTGCCAAGAAAACCCCAAATGGGATCACAGTTGGACTCAACTGAAACAACTGAACAACAATAAAAGTTTCCCACTAATCAGGAAACATTACTCTATCTTACTTGACTATATCTAGTTTTCAAGACGCTAACTAAATGTAGCTAACGATAAAGCTAACAAGATATAGCTAACAACATAGTTAACTAAGCCTCCTGTGTTACAGACAATTGAGGGCTCTGCTTAGTGTCAGTGCTACCTAGATTCAAGCCCCTCTCTGATCCATAATTGTCATATGATCTTGGGCAAGTCACCTGAATTCTCAAGCCCCAGGTAACTCTTTAAGAGTGATAGATCTGCTTTCTCATTTTTAGGAATCCCTTCCTTATATTGAACCTAAATTTATGACTTAATAACAATAACAGATGATAAGAGGTAATGTGATATAGTGGACAGAGAGCTGGCATAGAAGGCAGCTGGGTTCAAGTCTCTCCTCTGACACATCCTGGTGGTGTGACCTGGGCAATTCACTTTGACTTTCAGCTCTCTGGACAATACTCTTAAGACAATAAAATGCAGAGAAGCTGTCGACCTGAATTGGTATTAGGGGTTACCTCTTCTGAGAGGTCTTAGATCAATGAAAGCATAGGTCTAGTACCTAACTCTATCCAAATAGCTAACATTAACAAAGCATTTAAAGGTTACAAAATCCACTAGTTTAAATTTTGCCCAGTAGAACTCGGTGAGGCAGGCACTACAGATGGTATCACCATTTTACATATAAGGGAAATGAGGTTCAGAGATTTATTCACGATCAAGCATGATCAAGTGTTGCAGGTAGGGTGAGAACCCATCTGGTCCTTGCTGCAAGTCTAGCATTTTAAGCTTTATTTATATTCCTGAAAACATAGATAAAAATGTAGATTCTAAGTCAATACCCTAATATGCCATGCTGCCTCTACCTGTCCTCCTAGTGTCACCTTAAGAGACCAGGCAGAACAAGTCTGATTGTTCTTTAACAGAATGACCTTTCTTATTAATGAAATCAATAATGTTATCATGTCCTAACTCTTCTTGTCTTCAAGCCAAGCAGATCTCCAATTTCTACCATGACGTGTTATCTAGTCCTTTTCTAGTACTTAGCATAGTGCCTGTGAAGGGAATTAATATTACACAATTATATTTATAACTAACTATTAATTTGAGATCTACCCTTTTCCTTGTTAAAACCCAACTCTTGAAAAGGTCAGACAGTTCCTGAAGGGCATGGCTGAATGATGAGATTAGCCCTCAAGGCACACGCTCCTTAGTTGGGTAGGACCCTACTCAAATGAGAGATGAAATTTCTGTTTAGAGTATAAATGCAATCCAGTCTGGATGAGCCTTTTCCTGGAGGAATAATCCCCTGTCCTTAGTCTCCTCCATTAGAGTTTAGGGCAACCCATTTGTGAAGGAGAAAACAAGCTAGAGAGGTCCTGATGAAAATGGCTTCCCTTGCCCAGATTGTTAAAGACTGTTGAGTCTCGTGGTCAAGCCACATTCACAGCAAGAGAAGATGAAGACTTTTAGCCCATCTCCTCATTAAATGTCCACCAATCAGGGTTGATCCTCACTTATCAGGGAGGTTCAGAAAGGCTTTGAGGCATTTCAGGGTCAATCTTGGTGTCTTTGGTTACTGAGAGAAACCAGTGACCATCAATTTATTGATTCTGGGTAGCCTAATTAATAAGTTGACTATTAATTATCCAGAAACTCTATCTTTGAGGTTTTCATTCATCTTACCTACCACAGAGTTGACAGAGCACTGGGCCTGGAGTCAAGAAGACCTGAGTTCAAATCTGGCCTCATACCCTTTCTAGCTGTGTGGCCCTGGGTAAGTTACTTAGCCAGTTTCCTCATCTATAAAATGTAAAGTCAGTTTCCTCATTTCTAAAATGAGCTGGAGAAGGAAATGGCAAACACTCCAGTATTTTTGCCAAGAAAACCCCGAAAGAGTTCATGAAGAGTCAGACAGGACTGAAAAAATTCAACAACAACAACAACAAAAATAAATGCATATTGATTGATGGCTTGGTCACCATGCTCTTTGGCCTCCCCTTTATGCTATCAAGCTTATCAATGTCTTTTCTTAAATATGAGCATATAGTTCCACTGTAGACCAAGCTATTGCAGACTATTATACAGCAGGCCTATCACTTCTCTTGTTCTGGAAACCACACTTCTGTTAATTAATCTAGGTCACCTGCCTGGAGAAAATTGCTTTTGAGCTATGATTATCTTTGATATTCCCACTTTTTTGTAGTTGGAAAAAATGACTATACCTGTGTTATAAAATTCAAGTACATACAATTACAGTCATGTCATAGAGTGACAGTTAAACCCCAGTTGCCACTTAATTAAGACCTATATGGAATTACAACACTGTAGGAAATCATACCCAACTACCATAAGAACCAAAGTAGTCTCAAGCTCAGACCACCACTCACCATGGTGGAGGAAGGCCTTGTCAATGCTGTTTCCATTTTAACAATCAAAATTACTGTGAAATGGACAATTTAATTTCAGTGTAAGTAAATACACTACAATCTTAATAATATACCAAACACTCTTATATTCCTCAGTGCCCTGAAAAAGGCTTCCTAATTTTGACATCTAGAGGATATACTGCTAGATTAGAAATAATGATATAAAAGTGTAATCTCCCAATTGGAGCTTGTTCTGTATTGTGTGATATATTTAAAGCATGTACATTAATTTAGATTAATTTTCAGATGGATTTATAACAAAGACTTTGAGCATTAAGTTGGATATTTCTTTACTCTTTTAACATGCTGTCAGCCAAGAGTTATAATGAGACATATCTGGTTTTTGAAAGGTGCAAGAGTGGAAAAAGGATAAAGTTCAGAGCAAGCACCCTTAGTCCCTGTAAAAGAATAATAACAGCTCAACCTTTAATAGGATCATAGGTTCAGAGAATGTTAGTAGTGGGAGGGACCTTACATACCATCTTTCCAACCTGCTTATTTTACAAATCAGGTCACCGAGGCCCAGAAAGGTGGTCATAGCATTTTATGGCTTAATCATAACTCACATTGAAAGAGCAGTTGTAAATTTAACAACCAGCATCATCTCTTTTGATCCTCAGAGCCACTCTGGGAGGAAGGTTGCACAAGCCTGATTATTACCATTTATAGATGAAGAGATTCAGAGAGTTTAAATAACTTCTCTACAATCTAATATCAGAGATGATATTCGAACCAAGGTCTTCTGTTCCCAAGTCCACTGCCCTTTCCATACAGGTTAAATAATAATGATCAGGATCACCTGTTGGAGATAAATAAAATCTCATGGCTGGAAGGGATTTTAAAGGTCATCTATACCAACTCCCTCATCTTAGGGACAATGAGTCACAGGTAGAAAGATTTGCCAGTCAATTATTAGCAAAATCTACATTAGAATCCAAATTTTCTTACTCTCAGAGTCCAGAAATTTTTCCACTCTGTTATTCTATTGCTTTCCCAATGTCCTTGTTTTTTATTTTATAAGTTATTTTGATGGTCTTTCTTGAAAATGGAGTTGAAAATAAAAATTCTAGGTTAGAAAAGAAATCATAAAATGTTGAAAAATGTGCTAAGGTTATTAATCCAACATTTTAAAATGTTTGTCCTTTAAGTATCCTCCCATTTCTTTTATTTTTTTTCAATTAATAAGCAATCATTTTCTTTCTCTTTTACCCTCCCCACAAGTGAAATAAAAAAGAAAGAAAGCCCTTTTAATAAGTATTCATAATCAAGTAAAATAAATTTCCATATGTTCATATATTATAAGTTCCTTGAGGGTAACAACTGTCTTTTGCCTCTTTTTGTAACCACAGTGCTTAGCACAATGCCTGACACAAAGTAGATGCTTAATAAGTGTTTATTGAATTTAAATGAATTGAAAAGAGCAACTCTTTCTTCATATTTAGTTCATCACTTTGCTGAACTGGAAACTAAGGCGGGGAGGGGAAGGAGAAGGGGAATCAAGTGGGGAATAACTGAACAGATTCCGGTATATGAATGTTACAGAATATTATTATAGCATAAGAAATAATGAAGGGAACTATTTCGGAGAAACCTAGAAGATTTTTATGGATTGATGCAGAGTGAAGTGAGCAGAATCAGGTGAACAATCTTTATAACAACATTGTCAAGACAAACAGCTCTAAGTTCTTTTACATATTCTCTCATATTCTGCAAGGTCAATGTCTTGTTAAATAATTTCATGTTTTTATCTGTTGCTGTTGAGCTGCCCCTCTCAGCTGAATAGTTTATCACAAGGGCTAAGCAAGAAGGCATGGAAACACGAAATGTGTCATCTCAGAAAAGAGTGAAAAGGAATAGGGCTGTCACAGAAACCTAGACAAACACTTGAGAAAGCTAAGTGCTTTCCTCATATAGGAACTAATGGGAATTTAGTGACACGATGTGGAGGAAATTGAGTAAGCAGATAAGTGTAACCTAGAGGGCTACTTTGTGGGAGAAGGAACTTAAGAGAGACAACACAGCACACCTCAGAAAAGTTTTGGGGTGGGAAAGGAAAGCCTAACTGTGACTTGATGTGCCTGCTTCAGAGGAGTAAGAAGGAAATGGATCCCAGCCCTCTTTGAAGGCTAATCTAGGATGGAGAAGAGTCTAAATTAGTAATTTGAAAGAGGAATTGAGAAGAAAGGCATTTTCTTTACCACATTATCTTGTGTGGGTAGAAAAATCCCTGACTACTACTTCAGAGGAGAAACTTAAATACTATAATTTTAGATGGAAAATAAGGTAAACAATCTTTAATGACTTAGGAAGAAGACAGAAAAGGGGAAATACATGTTATTTTGGTTAAGAGACAAAAGGCAATAATTATTCATTTTAAACAGATATTTATTAAATTCATCCTTACGTACAAAAAAAAATGAACAGGATTGTAGACTTAAAGAGGAACTCAGAGCCATATAGTCCAAGGGTGGGGAACCGGTGGCCTCGAGGTCACATGTGGCCCTCTAGGTCCTCAAGTCCCCTTTGACTGAATCCAAACTTCACAGAATAAATCCCCTTAATTCGTGGTCACATGTGGCCTCCAGGCCACAGGTTCCCCACCCCGATCTAGTCCAACCCCTTGACTTCATAGGTAAGGAAATTGAGGCACAGGAAGGTTATAACCTTGGTCACATTGCCCAAGGTCATATAGCTTAATGAGTATCAGAGGCAGGATTTGAACTCAGATGATCTCACTCCAGAGACAATACTCTTTCCTGTATTCTACAGTACATCTAGACATAGTCCCTGCCCTCAAGGAGTTTGTAACCTAGTAGAGCAGATAAGTTATTTAATCAAGTAACTATGGCACAAAATAAACTTTGATAGGTGAGGTTCAAAGGGTCATGAGAAATTGAAGAAGGGAGTGATCAGTTCATTTAACATTGAGGAGTGGGGAATTTTTGCTGGATGATTGAACACTAATCTGCAGGGTTGGGATGAAGGTATATCTGGAAAGGAGGCAAGACTGATGTAATATGTGACTGGCTTGGCTAAGGTATCTACAAAAATATTTAGTGAACTTGCTTCCAAAAGAATGTGATGACATAAAACGGAGAGGCCTAAATCTCTCCTTCTGTGACTATTTCTCGCCCATTTACACAAGGGCGAAGACATGTCTTTTCATTGTTGCTGAGCTGGGACCAACTGTGCCCCAAAAGGCACTAATTGTTTCTTTCTCTTCACTGATATCTAGTGAGGCAAAAACTGCTGTGGGACCCCTGGTGGGGGAAGGGCCTTGGACCCTCCATATCTGGGTGTCATTTAGCCTGGAACATTTGGTACCTAACATGGCTTCTGGCCCTGTCATGTTTATTCTTTCCTGTTCTTAGGTGAAGGATGACTAAAGACAGAACTAGATTATGAGCTTTGAAAGGTTAGAAGAGCCAGTGGAATTTGTCTGCTGGAGTACCATTCACAGCTCTGAGGAGAGACCCAGCAGAGGATTGACCCAGCTGCTGAGACTGAGCCCTGAAAGTAAGGGTATGACTCTATTTATCAAGATGACTGAATTTGGAAGCCTATTGGGTGGAAGAAAATGCTTTGTGGGATTGTTTGAGACCACTGTTCCCCAGAAACTGAGGTGGTAGAGGGGACAGAGTGCCCCTAGTTCATGGAGGTGTGCTGGGACTTTTGTTCCTGATGTATCTTCTCAATAAATATCTCTTTGTAAAAGCTGATGCTAACTTGTTAAGTTGATAGGGCACTGCTAACCATGGACAATTGATATTGGGGGAAACCTATTGGAATCGGGGCTCCTGCTCATAGTATTAGAAGAATCTTTTCCCCCTCATGAGTACTCCTAGAACTCTAAGATGGGAATCATTGTCAAATGATCCATAATGAGCTGACCTGTTGGCACATGTCTTTTTTCCTAGGGAAAAGTAAGTGCTACACTGGTTTTCAAACTTTCAAATAAAAACCCTTCCTAGATGACAGAATGGGAACTAATACTTCTCAGAGGCATCTGGTGTAGGGTATTAGCAAAAATGTCATACTTAATCTGTTACAGGATTGCAGGTAGGGCTTAAGAATTTGATGCTTAGAGAAGGGTGTGTATGTTATCATCATCATCATCATCATCGTCGTCGATGACGACGATGATGATGGTAGCATAGCACTTTACATATTACAAAAGGGTACGAGTATTAATATCTCCATTTGACAAATGTCAAGAGGCAGTGTGGCATAGTCTGACACGTATTGGTTGTACAACAATGAACAAGTCATAACCTCTTGGGGCCTCAGGCCCCTTTAAGACAAGGGTTCTTAACCTGGGGTCTGTGAACTTACTTTAAAAAAAATTGATAACTAAATTCTATTTTAATTGATTTCCTTTGTAAGTCTTGTTGTTGTTGAGTCATTTCAGTCATGTCTGATTCTTCATGAGCCCATTTGGTGTTTTCTCTGCAAAGATACTGGATTGGTTTACCATTTCCTTCTCTAGCTCATTTTACAGATGTAGAACTCAGGCAAACAGGGTTAAGTGACTTGCCCAGGGTCACATAGCTAGGAAGTATCTGAAGCCAGATTTGAACTGAGGAAGATGAGTTTTCTGATTCTAAGACCTGTCCTTTATCCCCTGTGCTACCTAGCTGCAATTGTAAGCCTCAGTGTTTTATTTTATTCATTTAAATAAATTATTCTGAGAAATGGTACATAGGCTTACCAGACTGCCAAAGGAGTCCTTAACAAAGAAAGGTTAAGGATCCCTGCCTAAGACTATAAATTGTAGATACATTACTGATCTGTAACAATGCATGGGATCACCATTCTGGGGGTTCCTTATGCAGAATCACAAATTTAGACATCATCATAAAAATATTCTTACATTTATCTGATTAACATTTGCAAAGCATTTTCCTGACACTAACCTTATCTGTTATCCCCATTTTATTGGTAAACAACTAAGTCCCAAAAGGTTAAGTGATTTTTCCATAGTCATATGATCAGTCTGAATGAATGAAAACAAAAAAAAAGTGTTTATTGAGCACTTACTATATTCAAAGCACTGTCCTAAGTGCTAGAGATACAAATGTAAAAGTGAAAACAGTTCCTGTCCTCAAGGAGCTTTCATTCTAATGCAGAAAGCAACACAAAGGGGAGTGGAGGCCACAAACCTATAGTTTGGTTTGGGGAGTTATTGATGTAGAAGAGTGGAGCCATAGGAAAATAACCAGTAGAACCAGAAGTATTGATTTGATTATGATTCTAGACCTAGAAAGCAGGAGAGGATACATACTCAGCAATAAGGCAGCTGGTAAGGAGATGCCAGGAAAGAGAATGAAGTCTGGTGGGAGCCGTTGTAGAAGTGGGCCATATGAGGCACTCAGGAAGTCATAGAACTAGGGCACAAACTCAAGTCTTTATGCTTTCTAACACCAATGGTTTTTTCATTATACTAAACTGAATTTCCTAGGAGGGCCCTCTAGTGGGTATTATTGATCCATTAGGCTTACTTACAGCTGGTGCCTCTGATTTGAAGGAAAATTATGGTGTGCACATGTATGTGTATATACATATGTAGTAAATATGTATGTGTATATGTGTACTTGTATATGTGTATGTGTAGTTTAAAACAAAAAAGTTCAGAGACCATTAATTTAAAATTTATAACACAGTATTTTTCACCTATACTCTTAATTATCTCTTTTTATGTACACATGCGCACATATAGAGTGAGAGAGAAAAAAAGAAGTTAAGAGCACAGGTGAGTAAATATATACATATATTTAAATATATACATATATACAGATATAGATATATACTCACATATATACATGTTTAATTGTAACTGGGGGGTAGGAAAGAAGGGGGGAAAAAGAACAAAGCAAAAAGTGCACAACAGAGAACAAAAGATAAGTTACAAGGAAGCAAACGGAAGATGGACAGCTCTGAATGCAACATATAGTATTTATTATTTAGGTTTCCTTGAAATGGAAATTTATTGCTGTATATTTTGAATCCTCTTAAGTTCTGCTGTACACATGGCAATGGTTCTTTTTTTTCTTATTTTGTATTTGTCTTCATATTTAAGTTTAAATTAATTTTTTTAAAAAAGGAGTTTAGGTGAGTAATACTATGTCATAAATTACAAATTAGTAGTCTCTGAACTTTTTTGATCATGCATTCCTTTCAATAAAATGTTTTGAGACTATACCATCTATCTACATATATATATTTGCTTAATTGTAAATATGACATGCATTATTGTCATGATTGTGAATATTATAAAACTTATATAAAATGTAAATTAAAAAGGATTAGATAAAGATGAAAGGGTATTTTATACCAGAGTCAATAAAGAGACACTGGAATTTATGAGTTGGACAATGGCATGATCAGACCTAGACTTCAGGAAAATCACTTTGGCATTTGTGTGGAGAGAAGACTTGAGAAGGGAAGTTGAAGCAGGAGAACAATTAGGATGATTTTGCAATAGTTCAGGTGAGAAATGATAAGGACCTGAATCAGGCTTGTGACTGGGAGTGGAGAGAAGGGGAGAGGTCAGAGAGATGAACAAGTAATAACAAATTAGTTTGGACAGCTATTTGGGTATGTGGGTGAGGAGGAGTCTTAATGGCCACTGCCTAAGGTGCAGCTCTGCAGTCGCTAGATGACTTGCGGGACAGGAAGGGAATAATGATGTTGTTGAGAGGAGAGATATGTTGTAGGGGAAGGGAATATTTCCTCATGGAATTTAAACAACTGCTGCTGACTGTGCCTGAGTAGTGGTTGGGTTACAGCTGCCTTGAGGGGTTTATAACCATCTCCTTCACACACACACACACACACACACACACACCATCAGAAGGGACAAATTCAGGCTTGCATAGTAGAGGAAGGTGCACATGATGCATGATGTTGGGGGACAAGGGGAAGTGTAATTGTGTTGAAGACAAGCCCCATTATTGGTTAAGGCTGGGAAAATGAAATGAAATCTGTTTCTGCACAATCCAAAAGATTGATATCACACACACACACACACACACACACACATGCACACACACCTCTCTGGTGGACATTCCACTTCCATATTAAAGATAAAGAGCTGGTCTTCCAGTCAAGAACATGTGGGTTTATATACTTCCCTTGGCACAAAATGGCTGTATGACCCTGGGGAAGTCACTTAGCCTCCAAGTGGTCTAGGCAGTTCTTTAAGACAACAGAACTCTTGTTGCCAAGCATCAGTAAAGAGAGTTTCTTCTCCAGGAGTTCTCTATATACATAAAATCACAATTCTGTAAGAATATCTACATTTCATTTTCTTATATCTCCAAAGCAGGACATAGTTATAATGCATGGAAGGGTGCCATCTTAGCTAATATTAGTTAACTTACATAACCACTATAGGAAGGACAAATTAAAGAGTTTTAATCTGAAATTCTCCCTTCTACTCAACTTTCCCTTCAAAGACATTGCAATTTACTCAACTATTACTGTAAATGAGTGGCCATATGACTATGCACAAATCTCTTAACCTCTCGGTGCCCCAGGCAATTCTCAAAAAGTATAAGTTGCTTCAAAGGTACTATTCTTCCTGCATACAGAGAGTTCCTCACCTAGAATTCCTTTCAGGGCACATTGAAAAAAATGAATAGTTTGTGAATTTCTAATGAGATCACATAGTCTCTGACCAAGCAGAGCCAGAAGTCATTTTAAGGGTCGTCTAGTTTAATCTTTTTTTCACAGCAGAAAACTGAGGCTCACAAAAGGAAAGTGACTTGCAAAGTTTACATGGCTTCCTGCCACTATATCATCACCATTTTTATATTGTATGCCACAGAAAAAGATAAAAACCAAAACATTAGCCCCAGTCTCGGGAGATCCAGTTTCATGTGCAAATTTGGCACTAATTTACCTTGGGCAAAACATTTGACCCTCTTTAGATCTCAAATGAGGGTACTTGACTAGAAGACCTGTAAGGCTTTTTACTTCTGTAAGATGCTAGGATCTTATTTCTTTTTTCCTCTGAGGAGTCTGAAAGAGGGGTGATTGTCTAGTAACAGGCACTGACAGTACCTGATTGCCATTCATTTTATCAACTAAAACTTTAAAAAAATTTAAATTTAAAAGCAAAACAAAAATTGAGATCATGAAACCTCCTTCAGCAACAAATGCATTAAAATGAAAATTCCACAGAAATAGATAGGGTGGTACATTGAAAGATCAATCTCAGAACACACCAAATTTCAATCCAATCCAATAAATATTTATTAAGTGCCTGTGAAGTGCCAGGCACTGTGTTAGGCACTGGGGATACAATTAATAAAAAGAAAGATAGTCCCTGCCCTCAATGGCCTTACAATCTAAAGGGGGAGACAACACACAAAAGGAAGAAGGAAAGTAAATAGGAGACAAGACACCAAGAGGTAGCTGCCATTGGGGGATCTTGTTCCATGGAGTTGAAACCATGCAGGGCGGCGAACGCAAGGTGGAGTGATTCGTGAGTCCAATTTCTGCCCTCTATAAGGGAAAGCATAGGGAAGAATTTGATAATGTGCCATGCAGTCCTTTAGTCAGAGGGGAAAGGAGGCTGAGGCAGGCAAAAAGGCCTGAGTTTGCAGCATGGTGTTGAGCTTAGAAGTGATGTTGAAACTTGGAAGGGCAACAGATGCAAAGTTTGCAAAGCAGATGCAAACTTCAGGTTAAGTAATTTGCATAGGTCTTCCATTGCCACAGAGAAATTTGAGATATATATATATTTATTATATTGCAATGTGATATTTATAATTTATTCTAACATAACAAGGTATGTTAAACAATATATTATATATAATGTATTGTTATATATTATACAGTATATTATATATACACATATATATAAAATCACATTTGACATCTGGAAATAGTCACCTTCTTTTTGGATGGCTTTGTACAGGTCTCCCATTTTTCTGTTCATCAATTTTCTCAGAAAGTTCTTTTCAGAGACAGATTGGATAGATGCCCACATAAGACTTTTACTATTATGGACTCATTTTTTCAGTGACAGATGGCCTTCACTGTGAAAAGTTTATCACCATCTTGCTGATGGTCTCAAAAATCATCAGATTTGTCTAGCCACTTGGCCAATAAACTGGGCATTGGCCCCACTAAGTTTGCCAACCTCCACATTCATAGATTACAAGCCCAAGGGAGTCTTTTAGGCTAGTAGTCTAAGCTACAGATGAGGCAACCATATTTCAGAAAAGTGAAATGACTTAGCCAACATTGCATGTATTATGCTTATCATTGGTGTTCTCCATTAATCAATTGATCAACATTTATTGAGCATCTACTATGTGCTAGGCATTATGCTAAGTACCACTAAATGCTAGATGCTCTTTTCTTCAAAAAGGCTGGATTTCTGTTTGAGCTCCAAAGACAGCTTTAATAACAGGGCAATGTCCTATCTTTCCTGGACAGAAAAAACAGTCCACAGAGCACAAGCTGGAGCATGGGATGCTTGTATCCTCTTAACATCTCTGGACTATATTCTAAGTTACATCATCTGTCAAGGTCCACTAGTTGTTGGGTGTTGTCAGTTAGAACTCTCATCCTCTTGAGATACATATGAGAATGTATGAGAAAAGACAGAGAAAGGAGAATGTAAAATTTGTGAAAGGGATCAAAAGTAATAATGATAACAATAATGAGAATTCACATTTATGTAACACTTTAAAGTTTACTAAGCTCTTAACGTATATCATTTGAGCCACAGAACCCTTTGGAGGAGGTGTTATTATTATTATCATTTTACAGATAAGAACTGAAGAAATCCGGTTAGGCTGGAAGGAAGAGTATGTGGAGAGGGAGTACTACAAAATAAATCTGGAAAGTCAGGGTGGGGCCACATTATGGAATAGCTTGAGTGCCAGGTTACAGAATTTCAATATTATTTTTTTGCAAACAGTAGGTGTTAGACTACAGTGGAAAAAAACATAGTGAAAGGCAAATAGCTTGCTTGGGAGGTAGTAAGGAAAACAGCTGCTTCCAGCTACCAATTATGCCCCAGGTTTTTTTAAAGGGCAGGAAAATAGATGCTGGTGTAAGACATACCATGGCAGAAACTGGCCCCTGGGTGTGATTATTTGGGAAGAATCAATTGAGGGGTCATGTGGAGATGGGTCATGAGTGCTGAAAAGACTGAGAAGAGAATTTGGTGAGTCTGTATATAACAAGAAAGAGTAACTACCAGAGAAAATAGGGAGATTGTCATACCCTATCTCTACACTGAGTCCTGAAGAGAGACAGTTTATGTAGGTCTCAGTCCTAGTGCCTTTCCCAAAAAGAGGTATCAGTGATAGGAAGTCATGACTGGGGACAGCTTAATCAAATTTGGTTGATTAGCTGAAGAGCAAATTTCTGAGCTCCCAAATCACTGCATAGGGAAAAAAAAAGATGTTCAAGGGATGCTCAAATTCTAGATATGAGTGAAAATGAATTCTGGTAACACTTTAAGGTTTACAAAACTCTTTGACATTCATGATTATTATTTGTCCCCAATTAATAGATGAAGAAACAGGTCCTGAGAAGTTGTTGCTCATTTAAACCAAGGAGTGACAGTGACTAGAACTCTACATAAGAACGATAAGTCTTGGAAAGGTGTGACGCATGGTTTGGAGGGATTTAAGAGTAGAGGTGGGAAGATGGTCTTGGAGTCTATTGCCAATGTTCAGGCAGGTGACAATAAAGGACCTGGCCTAGAGCAGAGGATAGATAGAATTAAAAGGAACTGAATGGATTTGGGAAGGGAGGGAGATAGATAATGCTAAGGACTAGCATTGACTGACTTTGGGTACCTGGAATGGCTAGACAGTGTGTGCCAAAAGTCTTAGTGCCATTTTAAGTTCTCAAAACTTAAAATAGCACTAAGGGTCCTGAGACCCACTGTAGTTTACCAAACATTTCACATACATTAGCTCATTTGATCCTCACTAAAACCTTGTGAGGTTGGTGCTATTATCTCTATTTCAAAAATGAGGAAATAGAGGTTTAATGGCATGATGAAGTGACTTGTCCAGGGTGGCACAGTCACCTCCTAAGGACCTGAGGGAGGTCTTTGAACCTACACCTCCCTGACTACACCAAGCTGACATAAATAGGGAAGCCAAGAAGAGGAGCAGGTTTGGAAACAAGGGGTTAAGATTGGGGATTGAACTAGTTGATTTCTAAGATCCCCTTCTCATGTAAATAATCTCTGGCTCTCTGGGTCTATGGCCGTCTGAAAGCCCAAAGAATGGTGCTTCAGAATTAACAATAACCCACTCTACTGCATACAGCAACCAGAGTTCTCTGTTCCCTTACTGGCTTCAGACATAGTTTGATAAAACCTTGACAAAATCACACTTGGGCCTAACAGCTCAAAACCTGAAACATTCTTTGTTTGCTTGTATTGGGACTTTAGATCTCCCTTAACTACAGGACAAGTGAGAGAGGAGCTCAGATCCAAGATGCCTGTTAATCCAGACTTCTCTCCTATACGACAAATTGTGCAGACGAGCAAGACACAGTAGGAGAGTCTTTGTAAAGGGCTCTCTACACCATGTTAGGAACTGCAGACCGCTTCTTAAACAACCCTAAGAATTTTGAAAGGGAACCTTGGGCTTTCCCCTTGTTAAAAGACAATCGCACTACTTGAAAATGGGGCCTGACAGATGCCAATAATCATTGTGGGATTTCATTTCATTGTAACTGACCACATTCTTCAAAGTTTTCACTGCATGTTGTCATATTCCTCACTGGGGCCTTTTGCTAGAGTTACTGACCCCCCAGAGCATGTATTATCCCATCCAGCTATAGCAAGAATAAATACATCTGCTACAAAGACCAGAAAATTGGATGCCTGAATTGTGCTCGTTCTGACTCCCTGTTTCACTTTGGGCAACTTCCTTGACTTCTTTACAATGTGAAGATAGTAATGTTTACTGCCTACCTGGGGTGGCTGGTATCTAATTAATTAAATGTTTATAAAAAAGGACTCCAAGGGTTTCTGACAAGTGCCTGGGAAAGGCCTAAAGCTGGTTTTGCTTCTACAAGATAGAAAAGCACTGCTCCCTTGTGACTCTGGTGAATAACAAATAAGACAGAGTGTCTCCTCTGAACTGATGGACTTATTTTATTTTCTGCTTCTCTGGGTTTGGTGAAAGTTTTCTTCATTCTCTGTGGAGATTTCAATGTCAAAGGAACAGAAACACATGGAAAAAGAATAAAACACACAGGACATGAAAGTTAAGCAAACAACACGTTGCAACTCCATTTGGCAGGTTGGTTTGCCATCTTGACTCTGCCTTGGCCGTCACTAACACTACTTTTTAATTTGTGGTTGTGTGTGTGTGTGTATGTGTGTGTGTGCATGCAGATGTGTAATTTTCCTAAGTACAATTGTATTTACTCTGTATTTTGTGGGAGTGGAGGACTGGGGAGGGTAATATATATTCAAAGGCAATGTAAAGACCTATAACATTTGATAACTCTGATTTCATAAATGGCTGCCAAGCATGAGGAAAGAGAGGATTAAAGACATGATGAAGTGACTTGCCCAAGGTGGCACAGTCACCTCCTAAGGACCTGAGGGAGGACTTTGAACCCACACCTCCCTGAATGTACCAAGCTGACATAAATCGGTCATGGTATATATGAAAGATTGTGAAAAGATTGAGGTTGTACAAAGATGACATAAAAATTCATGAATTATTGCATATTTCCTGTAATCTTTAATATTCCTCTCCATTCTCATGCCCATAGTCCCTACACTTGATCAGATCCTCATTACCACCTAACAGGTTTTTTTTTTTAATTTCATCTTAATATTTTGATAGCCTTTTAACTGGTTTTACTACCTCTACACTCTCCCCTTCACAATTCACTTTTCATTCGCTTCCAGTCCAATTTTCATTGATGTGTAGGTCTGTATATCATTCTAATGCTCCAAAACCTTTCATGGCTCTTCATTGACCACTGTACAAGGTCCAGACTCCTTAGCCTGGATTCAAAACCCTCTACCACCTGATACCATCCTAATCTTCCAAATGTGACTCATAGTACTCTCCTTGATACATCTATTCTCCACCCAAAATGGATGATTCACCTACCATCAAATGTTCGCTACTCTTCTACCTTTGAAACTTTGTTTAATCTGTTCCTGAGGCCTCCAATATCTTTCACCCACATCTCTGCCGATTTCATCTCCTAGCTTAAATACTACCTCTTCCATGAAACTTTCCTACTCTCTTCAGCTAAAAGTGATCTTTTCCTCCTCTGATTTCACAGCACTTTGAATTTATCTTATCAATTGTACAATTATGTCGGGAGAAGAAAAAAATGACATAGTGGGAAGAGCTCTAGCTTAGGATCAATAGGACCTGAGTTCAAATCTGCATTTGATGTTTACCCTCTATGATACTTACTGCTTGTGTGATTTTGAACAAATTGCTACAAATTTTTGTTTTTTCTCATAAGTAATAAAAAAACACTAACTCTCCAAGGTTCAGTTTTCTCATCTATAAAATAATGAGTTGGGTTCACCTGACATGATGGCATCTTAGCTCTAAAACTCTTGATATCATATGTATATTTTATGCAATTGAACATGAATATGTGGGTAATCCAAGGATTATTCCCTCGTTCTTGGTGTGTGACTGGTCTTCCTTCTTTTAATTGTGCCTGTCCCTGACTTCTTCATACTAATGGACAATTCATCATTTTAATGTGCTACTGCTGGTTCACACCCACTATGTGACTTTTCATTGTCCTTTGGGGGAACTTGCAACTATAATTCTTCAGAAACTCTAATGTTCTCTGATGCAAAGTTAAATAGTCAAATAATATCTCCAGTAAAATATTTTTAAAAAGAGGGACCCTTACTCCCAGGCAGGGGCTGGTGGTCATTAATATCATGTCACAATTTCTCAAAATCACTTGAACCTGTACTTCTCCTCTTATGCAGTTCTTAGGCCAGTTCATTGTCCATCTGCAATGAAGGACCAGTTCTATAGGTTTTTTATAGAACCTACCTACAGTCTGGATAACAGGTCTCTTCATTCACTTGATTTTTCCAGTGTGGATAGCTAAACTGAACTTGTTGTTGAGTCATTTCAGTCATGTCTGACTCTTCATGAGCCCATTTAGAGTTTTGTTGGCAAAGATACTGGAGTGGTTTGCCATGTCTTTCTCCAGCTCCTTTTATGATAAGGAAACTGAGGCAAACCAGGTTAAGTGATTTGCCCAAGTTCACACAGCTAGTAATTGTCTGAGGCCAGATTTTAACTCAGGAAGATGAGTCTTCCCTGACTCCAGATTCCAGAACCAGCATTCTATCTACTATACTATCTAAATGCTGCTGTATACATTAAATACTTAAAATGACACAACATATCCATATTTATATATTTTATGTGGATATATGTATATATTATTTTTAGAATTTTATATTTATATTTATATATAATATATATTTATATTTGTATAAATATTTATATTACTTTCTATATTTATATTTGTATAAATATTTATATTACTTTCTATATTTATATTATCATACATTTATTTATATATGTACATAACATATATACTGCATTACCATACCACATGTATACTAAAGGATATATACTATAAATACCTGTATGTTTATGTATATGTGTGTGTGTGTGTGTGTGTGTGTATATATATATATACATATACATATATAATATATCACTTAGATCAATATTTTAAAAATACTGAAGGTACAGACCAAGGCTGTGAGATTCAGCCTGGGATGACAAGCACGGAGGTGGCAGAGATGTGGGGAGAGACCTGAAGATGATTTCCCTACAGCTCTGGTTCCTACCAGAGTTTACTAAATGCAGTGCCAATACAGAGAATGAAGTGACTCAGAAGAGACTTCTTGTAGCTTATAATCTCAAATAACCTGAAGCAAGTTTGAATAGTGTCTTTCTTATTTCCGTTGTGTTAAGAATAGAATGGAATTTGATTCACAACTTTCTTTGAAGGTGTGGGAAGGTTATCTCTTGGAAGATGGCTGGGAAACATACTGGTTATGTTATTCAGTTCCTTGCTTTTTTGATTGAACACTTTTTGCCTTCCATCCATGCATTATCTTTGGTTTTTATTGTTGTTATTCATTGGAAATGGAGGTTTAGAGCTACGATGGACCTGAGAAGATCTATGACTCTGGATATGACTTTCAGAGGTCCAGGCCTACAACTTAAGAACAAACAAGGTGGCAACTGTGTGGAGATTCAGTGACTAAGTGATTTTTTTTTCTTAAAGCCTAGGGATGACTATTTTCTCTCCATCTCAATAACCCCCCTCACATTACACATCTCAATGGCTCCTTGTTACTTCCAGGATCAAACATTTCCTCATCATTTTGATATTTAAAGCTCTTTATAACTTGACCCCTTCCTAACTTTCTGTTCTTCTTACCTCTTACTCCCCTTCATACGTTCCATAATTCATTCACACTGGCTTACTTGCAGGCCCTTGAACAAAGTGCTCCCTCTCTCCTATCTCTGATCCTTTGCACCAGCTATACCTCATGTCTGGAAGGCTCTGCCTCCTCACCTCTGCCTCTTGCCTGCTCTGGCTTCCTTCAAGATTCAGCTCAAATCCCACTTTCTACAGGAGGCCCTCCACTCATCTGTCATCTACTCTGTATATATCTTGTATGTACTTAATTATTTACGTGTTAATTTATTTTTTATTTATATGTTTTTTTATTTACATGTTCATATCACTCAAAGTGAGAACTTGGAAAGACCTTAGCTTAAAAGGGCCAAGGTCTCCCACTGCATCCTGGGCCATCTCCAGTCATCTTGACCTATATCTGGCCACTGGACCCAGATGGCTCTGGAGGAGAAAGTGAGGCTGGTGACTTTGCACAGCCCTCCCTCACTGAAATCAAAGTCAATTGCAAGTCACATCATCATCTCCCTGATGTCACGGTCCTCTTAGAGAATGAAGGAGAAACCACACACACACACACACACACACACACATACACACACACACACACATATTTATATTTATATATTTACATCTCCCCCATTATAACATAAATTTCTTGAAGGTACAAACTGTTATTTTCTTTCTTTCTATCTCCACTAAAGTGCCTGACATATAATAAGTACATAGTGAATGCCTGTTGACTGAGTAGAAGCAGTAAGATCAGTGAGGAGGTTTTCATAATACCATCTCCGCTACCCATCCTCCTATCTCGGGATCAGATGTGATTTTCCTGCCATTGTTTTGGCACAAATTAAAGTTTCTAAGTCTTAAGTCAACAAGCATTTTCTGGGGCACCTAGGTGGCACAGTGGATAAAGCTCTGGCCTTGAAGTCAGGAGGACCTGAGTTCAAACCCAGCTTCAAACACTTGACACTTACTAGCTGTGTGACCCTGAGCAAGTCACTTAAACCCATTGCCTAGCCAAAAAAAAAAAAAAGAAAAAAAAACCCCAAAACAAACAAACAAACAAAAAAAAAAACAAGCATTTGCTAATAAATGCCAGACACAGTGCCAAGTACTTGGAATACAAATTCAAGCAAAAAGAAAAACAATCTTTGTCTTCAAGAAACTTTGATTCTAGTGGGAGAAGATAACATACAAAGAGAGCTGAAAAGCAAAAGGGCAGGGAGAAGAGGTATCCACATGGCAGCATGGTAGTGAAGTCTGGAGAATGAAAGATGGACATCACAGGCCCTTTTCTTAAAATGGAGGTTTTAGTAAGAACTCACCAATGGATGTTTTCTTATGCAAGAGAATCTCATCCAGTCTAACAAAAAATGGTTTGTTTGTTGATGCTACATGACAAAGTTAATTGAAATACAGACCATATGATTTGTTCAAATTATATAATACTTGTTAATTATAGTGTTTATCAGATTCCCCATATCATTGATGAATTTTAATGGGTCATAGTATTTTTTCCAACTGTTGGTTTACTGTGTCAACATATGGGCCACAGCAGCTTTAAAACAGTGTTAACAGGGTCCCAGAGCATCACATAGGAAATGCAACAGGATTACAAATTAATACCAATTGCAGCAGTGAATTATAAAATTGTAAGAACATTCCTACGATTTAACTTTTGCTTATGATGTTCCTGAGCAGGATTTGTTAAGAAATAAGGACCTTTTGGTCAATGTAAAATGCTACAGCATCTTTGTAGCAATAGTCTATATTTCCATCAGCCACTAGGGTTCCAAGTTACTCAAGCCTCCTCTGTTGATTAAGCATCTTATTAGCCATTGTATCTTAAGAACACGCGAAAAAGTGAGCATTTCTATTTTTTGCAACATTTTAGCAACATGCTGGAAATTGCTTAGCAATGTTGCTTATAAAGGCAAGCAGATTCAATTGACCTACTAGCAAAAGTTGCTCTCTGTCCCACTTCTTGCTATATTCTCTGCAGGAAGATGTTCATTTTTCCTCCTATCACTGTCACTCTGTTTGCCTGGTTAAGTTTAATCAGAGATCAGAAAGTATGACCCCTCTTGGGAAAGCTCTGTATAGTGGCAGAGCCTGGCTCAGTAGATGGATATAGTCCATAACTCAGTGTCTAAGGCCAGGGAGAAAGATAGCAAAATAGCTGATTTTACAGAAAGATATATTAGGCACAACGAGGTACACACAAGAGGGAGAAAGAATTTGGATTATATAAGCAGAACTTATAGAGTCTAGGGGGTGGGGAGAGGAGGAATCTTCATTTCTGATCAGCTTCAAGGACTGGGTTGTACTGGTAGAGAGGGGCTAATAAGATGTGATTGCTTTATTTCACCGAACCTTGAGTCTTGGCTCTATTCCTTGGCATGGACCTGTCTAGATATCTACTTATTCTCCTATAGTTTCTTTAAGAATTTCTGATTCAAACTCCCTTAGTATATTGATTCTCATCACACAGAAACTTTTTTCTCATTATCTAGATATTAAAGATACTTATACACACATATGCATGCTTTGAAACCAGTTTTCCAGCTTTCCATTGATCAACAGAACACAATATTGATTTCAAATCCCCATTGGATTGTTGTTGTGATTCAATGTACTCCGAAACAAGAGATAAAGTGGAAAATTATGACAATCATTTGGTTCCATTAGCCCAACAATTTTTTT
Source organism: Vombatus ursinus (assembly GCF_900497805.2). Classification (NCBI taxonomy): domain Eukaryota; kingdom Metazoa; phylum Chordata; class Mammalia; order Diprotodontia; family Vombatidae; genus Vombatus; species Vombatus ursinus. The sequence continues at coordinate 1,128,245 of NW_020954611.1, read as the reverse complement.
TATCAGAAATTTCTACATAATGGAAGCAGAAAGGTTTATTTAGCTGAAGTTACCCAAGAAATTGTTAAAATTCACCTTCACATACATATAAAGACATAACTTTTGGAAAAAGAATGTTTGAGATGGTTTTGTAACTTGTTAACGAATTTACCAACCTTTCACTATTCTCCATTCATTTTCATACACTGGTATTCCAACCCATCCAAATGTACCTTTTGGAATGTGTACAGAAATGAGAACAATTGAATGAATAAGTGCTGTACTCCTGCATTATAACTCTAAAAACATTGATAAATGGCACTTAATGTGTTCCATTATTTCTTGTAATATTGAGAATACATTAACCTAGTTTGTTTGAAAAATAGATGGAGGAGCCTGATTTTTTTCCTCTTTAGCTAACTTCAAAGCAAAAGTAGGTTTGAAAAAATTATACTGAAGAAATTGCACAACCACCTTCTTGCATTTTCTGAAATAATATAATGGGTATCAGTAACAGAAGAAAATCCAAGCCTATTATCATGGCTTCTAGCCATCAGATAGAAACAGCTGTGTGCACACAAACAATCTGTATCACTGATGAAAGGACGGGGATGGAATCCAAAGGACTTTGCTGTTGGAGCACTTTGCATTTAGCATCCATATTACAAGATATAAAAAAAAAACTATTGATGATGGAGAATCAAATACCACACTGGTATCATTTTCAGGTTAAATGCTTTTGCCACATTGAGCAGGGTAAAATGGCTGGTTCTGGGGGTAAGAATGAACACAGAGAGTAAGGCAGTACAAAAAATATTGTGCTGCCTCATTATGTGCAAGATTCATGTTTCTTCCCATTCTTAATGCAAGGAAAATAGTGAGAACCGGAGATAAATGCCTTGCCTTGTTTTGGACCTGTATCATGATTAGAAGTTTGGGCTCACATCTATTTGACATCTGGGGCCCATTGGCCTTTGCCAAGGGATAACTGAGGGTCTTCATGACAGGATGAAGAAGGAATACACTTTCCATTGATATCAAATGGCTCTTACTGTTTAAAAGGGCTTTTGAGGCAATTGAGAACATACCCACTACATTTATAATAAATGCTTGTTGGGTTTGATGAGATTGAGTTTGCACCCTCCCTAAGTGAACAAGCATACTGTGGGAACATTATGAAAGATGCATAGCCAGCATCTTCCTGGCTATAAACGGAGGACCAATGGACACAATGTGCCCTTGTCTGAAGGGAAAAACATGAACTTTCCAAGGACACATATGAGAAGTTCCTCTCATCAGAAGTCAGTCTTAGATTTCTTGAAGATTGATGATATTGTTTAAAATGTATAGTAATTGCATTTAATTACACTAGACAGCTTGTGAGCCTTCATGTTTTCTGCACTGATTGTGAGTGATAAAACTACAGCAATGAATTATTTTGGAAAACAGGATGAAGCTGGGGAAGTAGTTTGTTTCAATATGATATCATAAGAGGGCAGAGTTTCTTTTCTCTAAGTTTTTCTGCTTATTTATAATGATTTTCTGTTCAATCATTCTAACAGCTGGCACAGTGAAATCATTAATCCCGAAGTTCATTATTGATGAACTGCTATTTGACTGCTATTTGAAATACTCTACTATACTTAATATTGGATCATTGGGAGCTATTTCCCTAAAAGTCAACCTTAGGTAGACAAAATACTTGTAGATGCTGAATTTATTTGAAAGGCAATCTCCTTTCCACAATTTGAACTTTTACAATTCTTTCAGAAAATTTAGGCTTTCAAAGCAAACGTTTTAATACTTCCTTGGGTAAAATCAATTCTAATGTGTACCTGACCTGTGTTATCACAGTAGTGAAAGGCAGAGTAGTTGAGCTATTGGATCAAGAAGGTAGCAACTACTTCGAAAAGCCCTATTAAGGACACCAGCCTCCCACTTTATGACTTGCTGTAGGTATCAGATAAAAGGAAGCTAAGAATGTTGCTTATTATAGGTTATTACAGGGGCAGCGAACGTTTGTCCTAGAGGCCACATGTGACCTTCTGGGTGCTTAAGTGTGGTCACACTTGAAGACCCAGGGGACTCCATGTGGCCTCTAGGCCACAGGTTCCCCACCCCTGGAACACATTCCATTATATTATGGTTGCTGAAAATTTTAGAAGGAGGAAAGTATAAAGTAGGTTGGACTTTATCTTCATGAAACACTACATAGAGTTCCAGGAGCCTAAGGATCCTGGGTGGCTTTCCAACTTTTTGTATTCTATTATCATACATGTCTCTGTGGAGGTCTTGTACATTTGACCATGTGACCAGCTTCCCAGAGTCTTGGGCATATAGAACATCAAAAGGTCTGAGTGATGATGATTCTGTTATGATGTCAGTAGCACTTGCCTCCTTGAAAAAACTTTTGGAGCCATTTCTCATTTTCTTATCCATTCAGCTCACTGCTAAGAGAGAGGATTCCTAGCTTCTTAATCTGCAAAATGGAAGTGTGGGAGGGAAAGTTGAAGGAGATAAGTTTTTTAGTTCCCTTTGAGAACTAAGATCCTAAGATTCCAAGTTTTGAAAGCCATATTCCTTTCTTCTTAAACTTGGATATTCTATGAAAGTTCCCTCAGTAAAGTCATTCTATGATAACATAGTTAATATATTGTAATCAAGTCCACAAGCATTTATTAAGTACTTAACAGAGTACTTAACAGAAGCACAGGGGATACAAAAAAGGAGGCAAAATTCAGTCTCTGACCCTCAAAAAGCCCCACCATAAAAGCATAAAATCCTCCTGGTAACTGCATATGGTCAATTCCCCCATATAAACATTTTCCAACAGTACTAAATGTTCCCCTGATGTATTCTTTCAATTACTAGTTAATGATGTTTGGTAGAGTACTCTTTTATGTATATATACTATGAACCTGTCAAAGAAGGTACAATATTTTTTTTCTCATTTGGTTCTGTCAGAGAAAAACATTAGAGTTGAAGAGACCTTCAGGTCATCTCATTAGCAACAGATGTAAGCGTAGAAGAACACAGCTAAGGCAGGGCACCAGGGATGAACTTCAGAAGGTCGCCAACAGCTGGTTTAGGGAAAGAGAAGGCGTTTCACCTCTCTTTATATTTCTTTCAGTGCTGGTATACCTATGTCCAACGAGGTGATGTTTTGAAAGGTTCACAGGGCAACATGTAGAAGATTATGGAAATTAATTGCCAAGAGGAGCTACAAGAAACATACAGTGGCTCCCCTGTGTTGACCTGAATTTTCTTTTCAATGTCCTTTGGTGCTATTGTCTATGACCCTGTTTGACATACTTTCAAGGAAAACAGTTAGAATTTCATGTAACATCCTCCTTAAAATATCTAAATGACTTCTTTGGTGGCCATCTCCAACCATCTTGATCTATATCTTGCCACTGTACCCAGAGGGCTCCAGAGGAGAATGTGAGGCTGGTGACCTTGCACAGCCCTCCCTGACTTAAATCCAATTCACTTGCAAGTCATGGCATCATCTTCCTGGTATCACGGTTCTCTTCAAGAACGGACAAACAACAAATGACTTCTTCAATTAGGTCCCCAAATTAGAGAAAAGACTTTAACTTAAACTTTTTGAAGAAATAAAGATTCTTGGAATACTTCCTCAGACCTCAGGCTGGCATGATAAGAGGGGGTATTACATTTGGAACTCTGGGTTTGAGTTCCAGAGTTGTTACCTAGGACAAGTCACTTCTGTCCAAGTTCAAGTTCCTTACATTTATAAATTGAGATGAGACTGAGGTGATCTGAGCAATAATGATGGTTACTACAGACTCAGACTAAAAGCTCTGACTCTGATCTTCCCACGCTGAGCTCCATCTCCCCATCTATGGGGAGATTATCCAGCAATAGGAATCTTTGTCTCACAATCAGGCCAGCGCCTTCATTTAAAAATGAGATGGAACCTCAACCGAGGAAGGGGGAAGTGATTTATTCCAAGTCACAACTGGTAAGTGGCAAAGCTGGAACTCAAACCCAGGACTCTTAGTGTTCCAACCTTTCAACTCTACCAGCCTAAGGAGGTCTAAGGAAACCTTCCACAGGACTTGGTTTCTTTGGAGTGCTAATTTTCAGTTGGGGAATGGTCAAGTAAATTGTGGTAAATGAAAGCCTATTGTTGTGCCATAAAAATGATAAATAGGATGGATTCAGAACAACTTAGGAAGCCTTGTACGAACCAAGACAAAGTGAAATGAGCAGAACCAGGAGAATAATTTACACTATAATCACAAGAACATAAAGAAAAAAACAACTTGGAAGGACTTCAGAACTCTGATCAATGCAATGTCTAATCATGACTTCAAAAAACTAATGATGAAGTACGCCTTCCATAATTTGGCAGAGAGGTGATAGACTAGAGCAGTTCTTAACCTTTTTTGCATCATGGACCCCTTGGGCAGTCTGGTAAAGCCTATGGATCTTTTTTTAGCATAATGTTTTTAAATGCATAAAATAAAATTCATAGGATTATGAAGGGAGCCCAATTAAGTTGAAATATAATGATCAAAATGTTTTTAAAAATCGTGGATCCAAGGTTAAGAACCCCTAGACAAGAAGTATAGCATAAGACATAGATTCAGATCTGGTTAATGTGTTAAATATTAAAGCTAATTGATGTTAATTACTTAAAGGAACTGAGGTGCTACTCACTGATGGCTAACAATGGGGGGGAATCACAGCCAATGGGGGGTTCTAGTCTAAGATATTTAAGAATAAATATTCTAAACCCTTTACAGTACCCTGGAACAATAAGGTTCAAATGTAGCTGGTCTGGCTCTGGGATAGTAAGCCAGAGACTACTAACTACATAATTTTTTTAAATGTTAAATTCTTTTTTCCCTTCCCTACCATCCCCCTTCCTCATCTCAATTCTCAGCAAAAGAGGACATTTAGATATTATAAGATGACTATTAACTCGGGCCAGTTTTTGTCCCATTCCCACTAGGGTTCCAAAGCTAAAAGCAATAAACAATAAGCAAACTTTGTGCGTTTTCATTTGGGGGGGAATCGGATGAGGTTTTGTTGCTGCCTCTCAGACCTGACACTAATCAGTGCGGAGTATGCCAGAGCCATCTGTGATTACCCAGCATCCCCTCTGCTCTTTCAGTGCCTAGGGCAGGGAGGTGCCATTTTATGCATCACTCCAGGCTTATTTCTCCAATTACACAAAGGATCCTCACCTTCATCACTGGTGTCTCTAATGGGGCGGGGGGAGTGGATGGGAAGAGGTGATGAAAGCAGAAGAATGTCAGGCAGCTTTCCATCTGCCATCACCTAGCAAAATGAATTTGCCATCACAGCAAGAGTGAAATTACCTAAACACCCTGGGATGAAGTAATATCATTTGTGTCATATCATAATGCAGATATGCCTATAGGCATAGTCTCTACAAAACAAATAATCAATGTTTACTTCTACCCTTTCTATTCACTGTCCAAGTGCATTTAGAGAAATAATTTTGCCCTAAAAAACCCCTGGAATTTTGTGTTACAGTTGTCTTTGCCTCCCCCTAACACAGCGAATATAAGTTGGTTTTCAGATGTGCTGCATTTTATAGGTTTGCTTATACAGGTGTGTTTAGCTTTGATGTCGTAGACTCATGCTGTTCAGAGGTGGAAGGGACCACAGAAAGGTAATCCAACCCTATTATTTTATAGATGCAAGAACTGAGGCTCAAGAGGGGAACGACTCCTGAATATATATTTAGAAATGAACTTGTTGCACATCGTGTATTTTAAATGCATTAGGGAAGCTGACTGTTTAAAGGAACCTCAAGGGGAATCATTTTCAGGAAGGGAGAATCCTTTTAAAATGTGAATAATGCAAACCATATGCTGAATTTTCTTTAAAGCATACATGGAGAGGGTTTTAAATCCAATATGAAACTATAGATAGAGTGGGCATTGGTATCGATCAAAAGTGCAGAACTCAAACTGTATATTTTTTAACATTGATTCACTGCTCCTCATCCCCCCAAAAAGAAAACAAGCTAAAATGCATATTTTCCTCACAGAATTATATGCTTCACATTTTCATTGCCATAGAATTCAAAAGAAATTATTCCAATTTGCATGGCTTTGAGCTCATCATAAGAGGAGCCCAATAAAGTGGAAGAGCTCTACTAATATTTCACTTTTATCTTATTTATTTGTTTTATTTAAACTTAAATTTGTCAGAAGGGAGCAACTAGTAGGCCAGCCCCAGTGTTTTATGAATTGTGAGAACTGAATATTTCTATATTGTATTTAATAACCAATTATTGAATTAGGACCAAGGTTTTTCCCCTTTTCTGCTTCCTCATCCAGAAGCCAACTAGCATGGGGAATCTCTCTTAAAGATTTACCCAGGCCAATATCTAAAAAGACAGTAAAATAGATTCTAAGTTTGGGCTAATGGGTGTATTTCTGCTTATTGTGTTTGCTCAGATAGGTTGGGGGAGCGTTGATTCTCCCTTTTGTCAACACAGGTGATACGGAATTTGATGCCTCTTTGACCAAGATTTGGGTGACTCAAATCACATACCCCAAGACCCTCATTTTAATATAGCCCACCTCCTATTGTCTTAACCAATCAGAGTTGATTGTTACCCCTCAGGAACATATACTCTTTGAAGGACATATAAACTCTGAGCCCATTATCATGAGGGGTCTTTGGTCTAAGAGAGACAGCCAAATGACCATTCTTTTATTAATAAATATGCAGGCCTTATTAGTAAAATGATTAAATTACCCCAAAACTATGTCACTCAAACCTTTATAATCACCATAGAATGAACTTTGGTTCAGAGGATTTTGTGTGAGATGATCCAAATCTGTTGTAGCAAAGAAAGAAGACTAAAAGCCACATCTCTTGACTTCAAGGTCCATGGTCTTTTCGATACTTGAGTGGATGTACCTGTCATATCATGGAAGAAGCAAAACCTCTGAAATTCAGAAATTTGCCTCAATGACATCAAATAGTTCATTCCTAGCCCCCATGTTCTTCACTCTAAAGTTTCATTGAGTTTTTATTCTACCCTTGATTTGTTCGAACCAGCTTTCAGCTCAATCTTCCAAACCTCTCTGTTCAAAGTCCTCCAAATTCATCACCTTGTTAGCCAATGCCATGAAAATCTAGATGACCAATAAGATGTTTCATAGAAGGACAACTTATCCGGGGACCCAGCTTCAAATCGAGTGTCTTGTCATGTGCTATTAGCCTCTCTTTTGGTTCTTTGAAATGCCGTTTAAGGAGGTCCTGATTGCCAGCCACAATGTAATCTAAGATCTGGTGGTAGAATACCTGGTTGAGAGAGGAAGAGGATCATGTGGTGACTGCTTCACAGAAGAGCACTAATGTGATTGAAGCAGAGCTGTATTTCCACATACAGATGATTGATAATTTACAGTCTTCCCTTTAAAAAGGGAGATCTTTGTGTACTTGAGGGTAGTGACCAAAGCCTTTGCTAAGTGGCTAAGTACAGCTTATTGAAATATCACATTATATGCCAAAATTTGGTACTATCCAAAAAGTCACTTCATTTGCCCGATGTGATCATTTTGGACTTCAGTGGCTTCTCTGCTATAACCCCATACCTGGTATCTTCCTTTATCCTTTTCAGTTATCTTTTGTGCATTTTCTTCCCATAAGTTTCTATACTCCTTGAGGGAAGAAAGTCTTTCTTTTTTGTATTCATATCCTTAGGGCACAGTGCCTAGCACATACTGGGTGCTTAATAAATATTTATTGAATATTGACTATTACCTTTAGGACTTTTCCACATTCTACACTCCAGAGGTACTAACAGAATACGTGGATCAGAATTCTAAGCTCTGTATTTATATAGACTGGGTTCAATATCAGGGGCGGCCCCCTCCCCCAATCATATAGAGTTGGGTCATTTTTTCCTCCCAATTTTTTTTTCATATCTGTGTAAGCACTCACGGTGACAGCTTTTATTTCACCTCACAGAAAATGCAAAACATTAAAAAAAACATAGTAGCCTGACCATCATCCAAATAGGTCATGGAGGGTAAAGTCCAGGTTTTATCTCCCACATCTTGGTTCAACTTTTTACTATCAAAATAATAAATTGGGATTCTGATTGCCCATCAGAAGGTGCTTCCTAAAGCCACACCCTTGTCAGAGGAGTTGACTATTGCTAGGAGGATAAGACACTACTGCTAGCCAGAAGACACGGATTTTGGTAAGTTGCTCAAAAAATGCATTTGTTACTCAGTTGTTTCAGACTTTTCCAGACCCCATTTGAGGGTTTTGTTTTTGTTTTTGTTTTTGTTTTTGTTTTGGCAAAGATACTGGATTGATTTGTCATTTCCTTGTCTAGCTCATTTTACAGATGAGGAAACTGAGGCAAACAGGGCTCAGAGACTTGCACAGGGTGACACAGTTAGTAAGTGTCAGAGGCAATTTGAAGGCTCCTAACTTCATCATTAGGAAGATGAGTCTCCCTGATTTCAGGCCCAGTGCTTTATCCACTAAGCAACGGAGATGCCATCCCTCCCCACCAGACAATACATATCCTAGATGAATCATCTGTTTAGCAGGCCCACAAAGTGTTTCATGTTTTAAGTACCAAGTTCCAAGGAGAACAAAATAGGAGTGGTGATCTATAGAATACTTTGGTTTGTGTTTTAAATATTTCTATTGTCATGGAGAAAATAGTTGCCCTATACCTTATTATTTACCTCGTAGAGAGAATCTTTATAGAAAAGACCCCGTTAGTCCTTTTTGATTATAACCTAGAATCTGGACTCTAGACCTTAGCAAAACCTAAGCTTTGTCGAAGAGCTTTTCCACAGAGATCTGCGCTCAAGAGCAGTTGTTGATTGGTTTAGATAACCCAGTATAAGGAAAAAAACCCAGTCCCCCTCACTTTGGGGTCAGGCTCCTAGGACAGGCCTTCTTAAACTTTTTCCACTCACAACCCCTTCAGCTCTTCTTAAATTGTGGGTCACTACGTGAAACTGGGGTCACATGATCCCAGAGCTACCTCCCCTCCAGTGCATCTTCAACCTACTTCCCCCAAGTATGGGTTTGCTCCAAGACTGGGGTTCTTAACTTTATTTGTGTCAGGGACCACTTTGGCAGCCTAGTAAAGCTTATTGACCCCTTCTTAGAATAATTGTAAAGAGAATAAAGGAAATTCACATTTTCAGTTAGGGGTTAATGAAAATAAAGATTTTTCCCCCATCTAAGATAGACTTCCAGGTTAAGAACCCTTTCTGTGACAGTTAACACTTTCCTCTTCCTCCTCCCTCCTAGTCACCAGGATTTTTAAATGCCAAATATGAAGAAACAATTAACCTGAACACCTAATTATCAAGAATAATAGTTAAACAGAAAGCCACTAAATAGCCTGATTCTGCTGGGAGTTGGTAGGTGATCAACCTATCCAGCAGCAACTCCATGGTATCCCCCCAAAGGAGTCTGCACTTATATTTCCAACTCTGGGTGCCTTGAGAGTCGCTTGTCCTTGGTCCAAATACAAATAGTCTTTGTTTTATTTGGTTAATACTCCTTGAGCTCCATGAACCCTCGCCACTCCTCCTGGAATCAGGGATTCAGAAACTCTAAACCAATCAACAAGCTTGTTACTAAGGTCTGTTATATACCAAGTGCTATGCTAAGCTCTGGGTACACAGACAAAAGCAAAACTTGCCCTTGAGAAACTTACATTCTACAGGAGATACCAAGTGTATTTATTAAAGTATATATAAAATGAAGACACAGCCATGGGGGCCATGCAGGTCTTAGACATCAGTGATGATGAATAGGACTGAGATTTTTTTTCCTTTTCATTTCCTGAATTTTTCAAGTGATTATATATGTATATATATATATATACATATACATATATATGTACACATACACAAACACACTGACAGAAAACTGCTACAGATTTGAGAAATAAAAAGATTAAATTATAATCTCTATCTTAATTTTGAATATCATACACATGGAACTAAACTTGGTATATTAATAACTGTATTTTCAAAAACTAAAATTAGATCAAGTGAATACTCTAATTTTAGCCTTTTGCAAGGTATAATTCAAAGAAGTAATTTATTCTGAAAAGCACAATCTTCCCTTCCCTTGGCACCTTCCTCTACTACATGTCCATATGGTTCCTACCTCCATAGCTGCCATCCCTCCAGTAGCTAAAGAAACTCTGAGCCCAGCTCTCCCCAGATGTCATCTCTGGGCTGAGGTGGTAGTGTTGGTGGGTAGTCTATACCAGAGTTCTCTGGTTGCATCATTTCCCCCCACCTAGCCACAAACCAAAGTCTATTCTAGGTTCTCAGCTTTGTCACAAAAAAGACTATCCCGAGTCTCTTTGCTACCTTTTAAAGGCCCAGCACCAAGGGGTATCTTTCTTCTTTCCATTCATTCAGACAAATCCCCATGCTGAGCCTTAATCAGTTACCTTCAATCTGAAGGGAATGAATCCCTAAATCCTGAGCTTGATAACCAAGAGACTGCCCAAGCTCTGTGAAAGTACGCCTTGTCTTCAGTTATATCAAGAGGTATCAGTGGATATATCCAGACCTTCCAAAGGGAGTTGCTATCAGAATCCTTCTATCTTCTCCCCATGAGGATATGTGTACCCATCCCGAAGCCACAAAGGCTTTTAGACATGATTAAAGTTCCCCTCTAACCTCATCAAGTTTATCATGCTTATTGAGCCAGCATCTACACGAATATGCTTGGTAAAAGAACTCCAAACCGATGCCGAGGAAGACAAGCAAACCAAAACTGAACATTTTTGTGATTATGAGCTTTTTGTTTTCTTTTTGGAGGCAATTGGGGTTAAGTGACTTGCCCCAGAGTCACACAGCTAATAAGTGTCAAGTGTCTGGTCTGACTCCAGGGCAGGTGCTCTCTCCACTGTGCCCCCCCCCCCCAGCAGCCCCTGATTGTAAGATTTTTGAAGGTAAGGGCTGTGCTGTATGCACATTTGTTCTTCCCAGTGCCCTCTATACAGCAAGAGATTTTAAAAAAATGTTTAATTGAAATTAAGTCAGGGCTTCTAAAACTTTTATCCTTCAGAAATTCCCTACAAGACATTGAATATTCACTCAAAGTCAACAACAGCTACCTCCATTTTCTGCAACAATAAGGGGAATATATAAGAAAAAATTCATAAACCATCATCACTCACCTTGGCCCTCATCAGACTTCTCCCAGAGCAGCTAGCCAGAAGCCAGATCGCTGGTTTGGGAGGGAATAGTCTCTGTCTTGCTCCAACACAAGGACGGCCCCTGGAACAAGATGAGGGAGCAAGGAGTGCAGAAGATCCAAGATTTTATTGTTGACGGTTTACCTATTTCAGCATTTCCCTCCACCCCGTTACCCAGCATCTGTCTTCCTGTAGCCAGCTTTGCTGATCTTTTTTCCCTGCTGGTCTTCCTCAAGCTACTCATTAGCTTGTTCTCTGTTGCATTTCTCTCTCTCTCTCTCTCTCTCTTTCTGTGTTTTTCTGTCTCTCCTCCTCTCTCTCTCTCTCTCTCTCTCTTTCTGTGTCTTTCTGTCTCTCCTTCTCTCTCTCTCTCTCTCTCTCTCTCTCTCTCTCTCTCTCTCTCTTTCTCTTTCTCTCTCTCTCTCTCACACCTGCTCAATCTTTCCTCAATCAGACTCATCCTCAATGCAGGGCCCAACCATTCTCCTATAAAAATCGATGTGCGGCCATCTACAACTCATAGCTGTAGCCAATAAGGCTAATCAGAAAGACACTTGCATATACCTCTTTGTTTCAGTAATTTGGATCCCTCTTGTTCCTTATTAAGTTCATTCCAGATCTCTCTCCTTTAGTTCCAGAGTACTCTTTCAAATAAACAGTCAATTTGCTTCCCTCATCTTCTGTTTCTGCCATGTTCCTTTTGAATGGAATGTTACTTTCTTTCAGAGGGATGGCATATTGGCATAACTGTAACGAAAACACTAAATACTGAGGAGAAACAAATATATAACACTAGTCATTACTTCATTAATGTGCATTGGCTGTATTTCTCAAATGCATATTTAGAAATTCAATGGCGATTTTACCTTTTACATTTAATTTTGTATTTCTCCCAAACAGCACAGAGAATATTTCTGTTAGAGATAGACATAAAAAGGAATCAATTATACGAAATCATAACATTTTGCAGCTAGAATAAATTCTACATATAATGTAGCCCCCGCCCCTCACCTAACAAATTAGGGAGCTGAGACCCAGTGAAGGAAAGTCACTTCAGGTCACATAGCATGTTAGTGACTGAACCATGAGATACAGAATAATATAATAGCTAGTAGATCCAGGTTCAAATTCTTGCTATGAAAATTATTAGATGTGTCACACTGGGCAATTCATTTTATGTGTTGTGGCCCCAGTTTTCCTCTATTCAAAATGTGAGTAATAACTCTTAGACTACTTTTCTCATAGGGTTATGATGTAATGAAATAATTTTCTAAACTTCAACACGCTATCTCAATATTATTGTTATTATTATTATCGGTGTTATTAAAATCAGCTAGGTCAACCTGATTTCTCATCAAGTGGATTTTCCACCACACTGTGTTGTCTTTTATGAGGAAATTTGGATGCAAATCAATAAACACTTAAAATGGTTTCCCATCAACGTTCATTGAGTCAAGAAATAAAAGAAGCAACCTGCAGGTAGTTGAAGTTTAGGAAAGGGTTTCTGACAACCATCCCAGACCTCTGGCTAATCTTTTTATAGTTCAAACAACAAAATACATAAGGCACCAGATGTAGCTGAGCTAAGGCATGAGGTAGAAGACCTTCTGTGGCTAAAACAGTTGTAATTGCCCTAGAAACCCACCCAAGCTCTCCTTATACCCAATTCCTTGATTACAAGGTACCAAAATTTTTCTGGGGAATTTACTACCATCAAAAACAGTCTAAAAATTGGAGAAGCTTAAAACAAATAAAAATACAAATGTAAAGCAATGTAAATAGTAATTTTTAAATAGGAGGCAAGTGATGCCAGGGAAAATTTACAAAAATCTTCTCAGATAAAACGATCATGATGTCTAGTAGTAGGAGCATTATGTCCACTGAATGGTCAATGATATTTCCAGCACTGTCACTAGTCCATATCACCGATATGAACCATCTAAATTAAAACACCTAAGAGACCATAGCCCTCTTGCATGTAGCCTGCCCAGAGGCTTAATTTGATACCTGGACTAACTCTATAATACTATCAGTGTTCCTGGTTTTGTCGGCCAAAATCTCCGCCTCTTTAGGAATCCTACTATGGATAGCAAATTTTGTTTACTTCAGAGACTTCTGCTGAGGGACTGTCATCTTATTCCATTGGGTTTAGATGAAGACTCTTCTTCATCTTGAGTTAGGGACTTAGAGTCATCACCAAAGAGGTCAAAGTTGTAGAGAACAACAACAGATTATTTTTAACTGGATCTATTTTTTCCCGATTTTCAAAATGTCTTAATTTGTTGATCTTGAAATAATTTTTAAATTGCATGCTCAGTTCTTTAAAATGTTTTGTTAATTTGTTTTCAAAGACATATTTTTTCTTTTAGAAGACTGTTTTGAAATCTCATTTATATTGTCTCACTGTTATTTTCTTTATTTATTGTTTCCATTAATCTCTACTTACATTGATATCTTTTGTTAATATTTCCTTTATTATCATGTTTATTCTTTAATGGTCTGTTATGGATATATTTACTCTTTCTGGCTTTTTGCATTTATTTATGAGTTCATTATGCCCTAGCACATGATCAATTTTTGAGAAGGAACTATGTTTTACTGAAAAGCAAATATGCTTTTTAATGTTTTTATTCCATAATCACTGCAGGTCTGTTAAATTTAGCTCCTCCACCATTTTATTCAGATCATAATTTTTGTCTTGTTTAGAGACAGCATAGCATAGTAGATGCAGTGTAATCTTGACATAAATAGTGAAATTTGGAAAAGGGTAGGGTTTTGGGGATAGATAATGAGTTCTATTTGGATATATTGATTTTGAGATGTCTATGAGATGTTCAGTAAAAGATGTCCAGTAGGGAGTTGATGATGTGAAACAGGAGGTCAGGAGCAAGGTTAGGGCTAGATAAATAGATCTGAGAGTTATCTGCTCAGACAACATGCATCACTATCTCCCACGGCCACATCTAAGCACTGATTCTTTAATTCTACTTTTATCATTATTCCCTCCTAAAAATAACAACATTCTCTTCACCTAGCTTACAAATGAGTATGATAAAGGATCTTCTTACACCTTTTCCATTACCCTCTTTGTTCAAATGAATTTTTTCTGTAGTGCTTCACTCCAAAAGTATTAATTCAGTTCCTTCCACCTCCAGAATACTCTGTGATCTAATTTCCTTCGTATGTTTTCCCTTTACATGTTCTCTTCTTTGCTCTTTCAATGACCTTCATACAAGGCAATATTACTCAGAGACAACAGGCCTGTCTGCATCTTTGCCCAGTCTGGATAAAACTGGGGTTCTAGTTTCTTCTTTGTTAGAAAGGTGATGTCCTATTTCCAGAAGTATTCGTTGACAGGAAGCATCTGTTCTAGAGCAGCATTTCTTGAACTGTGGGTCACGACCCCATATGGGGTTGGGAAAAATTTGGCAACAGTAAAAGGTTTCTGAATGTGCAATGCCCCAAAATTGATTCAAAATCAAACGTGTAATCAATCTGAGTTGTTTCTGGCAGTGTTTGCCAGGGTTGCATAGCACAACTTCAGTGTAGCCTTGGTTCTGAACACAAAACATCTGTACCTTGCATTGCACATGCCCTCAGGACACATAACATCAAGGACAGTGGCTGAAATGTGAAAGTGGAAAAAGTTTAAGAAGCCTTGGGCTAGAGAGAGATAATCCATTATTTCCAAATCATACTTCATGGGCTTTCTCCATAAATGTTCTGCCTTCTCTCAATAATCCTCAGAGAAGCAAGACTTCTAAAAAAAATACTAATCATATTAACATTGTAAGCACCTAAACATTCCGGCATTTCTTCATACTACTTGGACTTTGTCTATTTTTGGTTTCTTCTGTGTAATAGAGTTGTATGTGAATATCACTTTCACTCACCTCTGGTTTCTTTAGCAGGAATAATTCAAATTCCTCCCTCCTACTAAAAATCAATGCTTTGCCACTTCAGTGTCTAAGTTAAGATTTATAGAACATGATATTTGAGGGATCGAGCTAATGTCCCTTAGTTTTCTGAATATCATAGTATAGGTATTCCCTTTATTTCTCATCGTTAATAGTCTTGCAAATTGGGACTATTTTTCTTTGCTATGTGAAGGGCTTTCTCCCCAGTGATTTCCAAGATTCTTCCTCTAATGCTAAAGATCTGGACCAGGGATGGGGAACCTGCAGCCTCCAGGCCATAAGTGGCCCTCTATGTCCTTGAGTGCAGAACAAGGGGTTAGGGTGCTTGAATTCAGTCAAAGGGCCACACTTGAGGACCTGGAGAGCCACATGTGGCCTCGAGGCCACAGGTTCCCCACCCCTGATCTGCACCATAATGACTACTACATTTCAGGATGAATTGAATTTGAGGTACCTGTCTTCCATTCTGCAAATTTTATCAATGTGTATTTGGACCTGTTTTCTTTATAACTTTCAGCATTCAAGCTTAGTGTTTTACTGTGTTTTTCTGGGTGGTCAATAATTATCAAATGATTTTGATGTGTTATGCCTTCAAAGTCAATTTTTTAGCTTCTAAAGATCTCAAGGGCCCTTCCAATATGTCTTTCTTATACTTTTTCCTCAATCTCAGAATTTTTGAATTCTGAATCTCCTTTTTCAATGTCCACTGCCTTACTGAGTTTTCCCACTGGGTGATTTATTTATAGTAACTATTTTATCAAGATGTCCAATTTCTATCCCTATTTTTCCTTTGTAGAACATCTAAACCACTCAGGAAGTTCTTGAGTAGTTTAATAATTTCTAGAGGCATAGTTGAATTGTTTTCACAGTATGATTTCTCTTTCTTTGAGGTTTCACAGCTTTCTTTTATCCCATACTATTTACTTATCACACCAGGATCTCCGTACTTGTCATTTGCTCATTTTTTTCAGTCTCTGTTGGTTTTTGTCAGATTTTCCTTGTGATGAGTTATTTGCTGTTCCCTTTTTGTTGTTTTTCTAATTTTACTTTATTTGACACATTTATTCTTCTTTTGAGGTGATAAAGAGCAACTGGGCTTAGGTATGATCTCTTATTCAGACATTTTTGCCAAATGCCCTGACATACTCTTAGTAAACTTGGCAATCTGGTTTTTCAACCCACAGGGGATTAGAAGCAGTAGAACTGAAGGAGACTTGGAGACAAGAGGACCCTTTAAAGGCAGGAAGCCCTAAACAACAATAAAAGCCACCTCCTAATATTCAGGGAGAAAATTGAAAAACAAACTAAAAAGCAGACGTAGAATTATATTCCCACACTGTGTAATGATGATCCTTATTACAATGATTCTGAGTCATCAAAAGAAGGTTGTCTGTGATATGCTTCCTTTTAATGGGTTGTTGTGGCCAGAGAGATCAGAGTAGGGGTTATATTGGTAGGAAGTATGGGAAAGTAGATAATGTTGGGCATGGAGTTATGAAGAGCTGAATATCAGTTTTAGTCCTTACTATCTATGTGACTGAGCCTCAGTTTCCTTAGCTAATAGAACACAAACTCCTACCAGGGAAGTGATTGTCTCATTTTGGTATTTTTATTTTCTACACCTAGTCTAGTGCTTGACATATAATGAGTGCTTCATAAATGTGGGTGGATTCATTGATTGATCTTCAAAATGCAGATAACTATAGTTCCTAGCTCACAGAATTATTGGACAGATTGATGAGGCAGTTTGTTGATGTATAGTACATAATTAGATAATTTATATATAGCTTTTCTAAGTATTGAAGTGTTATATGAATATCGAATGTTTCTGCAATTTTCATAAGCCCTATCCATTCAATTAATTCAAATAAATATATAAGTCATATATACTTGCACACATATGCATATGCACACATACACATGACATACAAATATATGACATAAATATACACACTATATACACACACCTATGTGTATTTACATATGTAAAGAGAGAAGAGGAGTAGGAAGAAGGAGGAGAAGAAAAAGAGGAAGAAGAAAGGAACATACACTTATTAAGTATCTATTATGTTCCAGGTGCTATGCTAAGCCCTTTAAGAATATTATCTAATTTGATCCCCACAACAACTCTGTGAGGAAAGTGCTATTATTATCCTCATTTTACTGTTATGGAAAATGAGGCAGGTGGAGATAAAGTGACTTTCCCAGGATCACACAGCTAGAAGGGCCCGATTTAAACTCATCTTCCTGATTCTAGGTCTAGCACTCCATCCACTGCACTATTTACTTACACACACACACTTACACATGCATATATCTTGGACAGGTGCTGAGAATGGATAATAGGCTAAGTAAACCAAAAACTGAGTAGTCAGAGTAGATAACATTGGGGAATCACTCAGCATTTCCATTGATCTAATCCTTGCTACAAAATCCAAGTTAACAACTGCAATCTGCACAATTGCGACATAAATGATATTCTTGGGGACTGGAATACATAGGCTTTTCCTGAATTAAGAACGAGAAACCATACATGAACTACTCAATTGATACATCAGTGCTCCTAAAGTATTTTTTAAAATGCCCTCTAGAGCATCCTCTACGATGAATTCTCTATGATGAATTGATGGGAAGTGTAGACAAGAATCACCCATGATGGGAGGAATGAAGTAGTGGCCATTTGAACCAATGGAAGAGGGGCCCACATAAATGAAATCATTAATCTCCCAGAGTACCAATCAATTGAGAAGTGTGTAATAAGAATCTACTATGTATTTGGCTGGTACTTGATTGGTTAGTCTGTTGGCTGGTTGTTGTCCTTCATTCTCGAAGAGGACCAAAATGACATCCCTATGTTAGAATCATATATCATAGATATAGATATATATATGAGTGTGTGTGTGTGTGTGTATGTATGTATATATGTATATATGTTAGTCAAGTTACAGTGTGTTCAACAGTAGCTGATCAGACCGACACAAGCTCTGAATGCTCTACCACAGGTCGGGCACAAATAGTCCATGTGAACATTTGGGGTGGATTCTCTAAATTTGCTCATCTTGTATTTCTTTTGAGCTACTTCAATTCTGCTTTGCTCAAAGAGCATGGCGCCTTCTCTAATGAGGGCATGCCATTCTGGGCAGTCCTGTGCCAGTTTCTCCCATGTCACACAATCAGTTCCAAAGTTCTTAGGAGAGACTTTGAGAGTGTCTTTGTATCACTTTTTCTGACCATCATACCATGTGAGCATTTGCCCTGTGTGAGTTCTTCATAAAATAGTCATTTTGGCAAGTGTACATTTGGCATTTGAACGAAGTGGCCAGCCCATCAGAGTTGCTATTACTACTGATGATAGGAAGGCAAAAATTGAAACATTACTTGCCCTCAAGGAATTTAGAGCCAATTGAGGGAATCTTGGGATAAAGAATATATAAAACAAAGAATAAAGAATATACAAAATAAAAGGTAATTTGTTGGTGAGGGGAGGGACAAATGACTAGGGAAATCAGGATAATCCATTGTAGCAGGTAAATTGAAAGGTAACTAGAAATTCTAAGAGTAAGAGGAGAAAAGAGAGTGCATTTCAGTCATAAGGGACAGTTGTAAGAAAAAAAAAAGGCACAGAGCCAATAATCCTTAGACAAGTGGTTGTAAATTTAATTAGTTGAAAGGAGAGAGATATTGGGGTCACTGAGTCTTCTTTGTAACACAGCAGTATAGCTCTGGGGGGCCTAGTTACCTCCATGGCTTTCCGGGTATTTCTTCATTCTTGTGTCGGGGCTGCGCTATAAATTATTTAATATCTTAAACAGAAAATAGCCTCAAAGTCTTCGTAGAGATGACTGTGTCACACGTTAGTGACAACTGCATCCATGGTTAGACCCTCTTAAATCATCCCTATTCCCTCTGCAATGTCTCCTTTAATGGTCACAGGATACTGGTGGTTAGTTGTGATGGGACTCTAAAGTTGTGCTGCTTTAGATAGTAAATTCTTAATAGGCAGGAATCTCTCACATTTAGTATTTTCCCCCTGCACATGAAACCTTGGAGTCTTAATGATTGTTTTGATACTGATGAAGGGATAATAGGATTGCCAGGCTGCCTTGTTTATGTTTCAGATGCTCTAATGGTAAAATATGCTTAGGGAAAATATAGTCCCCAGGTAAGATTTGTCCCATTTTAGAAAAACTGCTCTTAAAAACATCATGAAGTGACCTCGCTTCGGAACTAATAGGTTTGAGGAGAAGCCTAACTCATGGGAAATAAAGTTCCATTTGTGGGGTCTTCCCTTCACCCAATGGCATCTATCCTTTTTCTTATTTATTGTCATTATTGCCAGTTTTTTTTTCTCTTCTAAAGAAAATTAATTCCTCGTGGAGATTTTCCCTTATACCTAACCTTTTTGGTTTTTGTGTGAGTGAACATGGGCTGCTTCTCCTGGATCCTTTCTGTACTGATGCCTTACAATTAAATCCAAAGTGGATCACAAACCTTTCTTTTACCAGCATCATTTCTAATATGATACTTTGGCAGTGGCTTGCATTGGTACTGAAGTCACTCTTCCATCAGCTGCTGCCAGGAGATCCCTCTTCCTCTAGTTTTCTTTCTACTCTTTATTTTATGACTTACAAGGAGTCTCTTTCTTCAGCTGCCTGTCTCCCCCTCACCAAATTCTTTTGAATCTGCTTTTCCTGTTTAGCTTGTGTTGCTGACTTGCCCTCCCCCAACCCCCAGTTTGCAGCAGCAGCAGCATCTGGAGAATGATAAACACCTCCCAGAGGCATTTGTTATCTTATGAAAACCAGTGAGAAGAATTTATTATAACATGGATTCAATCATCTTATCAAAAGGACGTGGGATCCTTTTGAGAGTAAATTTTGTAATCCCCAACCAGTGGCTGGCAATAATTAGTACAGGTACTGTAATCATTGTATGATTGGTAGTGAAGTCCTTTTTGTTTATGATGCAATGATTTGATGTTCTCTACCAACCACATTAATATCATCATATCTATTGCATGCTTAAGAAAGCTTGGAATTCTTGTAGAAGAAAGTCTGCTTATGACTGAACATGGTATATAGTGATTAAAGTGTTTAGCTTTATAATAAACCTTTCTCCTAGTATTAATTACAAAGGGAAAGTTAAAGAGAAATGAGTACAAATGAATAACAGATATGTCATGGGAGCAGGCTCAGTTAGGAAAACCTGAGTTCAAGGCCTGACTCTGCCATATACTAGCTATGTGCCTATGGGCAATTTATTTAAATTTTCGGTTCCCCAGGCAAATCTAAAACTAAATAATACATGAGTTGTGACCATACATTAGGGCAGGGAGTTTCCACAAGGAAAGTTCCCTATACTGATGAAACTATAGGTTTAAAAAAAAGAAATTCTACAAATGCAAGGGATTATCATTTCTGAGTATATTATATAATGATAAACAGTGAAGAAAAATACAGTATTTTCAGTTTTTTTTTAAACTATCTCATCCCTTTAGTAGTATTCTGCTCTGGTATATTATAAAAATAGCTGTCAATTATGTGGCACTTCAAAGTTTTTGAAGCACTTCACATACATGACCTCATTTGCTCTTCTCAATAGGTAGGGACTATTATTCTTCTCACTTTTCAGATGAAGAAACTGAGGCAGAGAAAAATTGAGAGACTTTCCCAGGGTCACACAGTCAGTAAAGTGTCTGAGGTGAGACTCAAACGGAGGTCTTCTTGACTCTCAGCTCAGTGCTCTTCCCACTATATACACACCATTGCTTCTTCTCATGGATTGAAGGTGGTTCTGGGTTCTGAGACTAGGCTTGTACAGCACAATCCTACCAACTTAGAAAAGCTTCATTCAAGTAAGAGATCATGTATGTTTTATAAGCTCCAGTAAGTTATGCCTGGAGACACTCATCATTAGAAGGGTGGCCACTAGATATATGAGGAGGGGTGTTTGGGAGAAGGAACAGGAGGGCAGAGACACACGACAACTTGTGTAGACCATTATGATCTACAAGTGTAAGTTTCTTGATGGTAGGGACTTTGTATACCTAGTGCCAAGCACAGGGCCTGACACATAATAGGTGCTTAAGCAATGCTTGTTGAGTTGAGTTAACTGAAGGTAGTACCCAGACAGCTGAAACCACAAATCTCAGTTAAATACTTATAAGGTGTTAACCATATGTCTAAGATTCCTTTGAGTTTGATGCTGATGGTACAAATGACCCACATTATTAAAATACATTAAGACTGGCCCTTCTTTAGTTTTGGTTATTGGAAGTATTGTACTAAATATAAAAGGCCACACTCAATAATAAAACCATTAGAATGTAAGCTTCTTGAGGGCAAGGAATGTTTTTCTTTCAGCTTGTATTTCTATTTCCAGCAATTAGCGAAAGGCCTGGCATATAATAAGCACCAAATAAATTATAGTTGACTGACAAATAATGGATGTCACTAGGATGCAACCACCCTTAAACAAAATCAACAAAGACTCATCAGTAGCCTAGGGAATTCTGTGATGGTCTGCTGAAATAAAGAAAGGTATCGTTATAGTGGCAAATGCAGGAGAGAGAATTTGTCAGTGTACTTCAAGCTCTGTTCAAGGAGTGGACAGAGTACTCTGTACTCTGTACTCTGGGTGCCAGTTTTTAGATAGAAATATCCCTAAAGTAAAAAGTAATTTGTCAGGCTACTCTCGATTGATAAAAATAACCCTTAAAAGCTCTCAACGACCTTTGCCCTGATTCTGTACTCACCAAGCAAATTCTGATCTCTAATTTCATTGCTTAAGTAGATCTAACCCCCAGGACAGAGTAAGTATCTTGGGCAAATAACTGAACTTTGTTTTTGACTAGAGGTATTTCCTATTAAAAATAGTGAAATTACGTTCCTGCTCCTCAATAGCTCTGGTAAGTTTGGCTAGCATTAACCAATTCCATTTTTATATGTTTGTAAAATTAAGTTTCTCAATCTGTACAACTGAGGCCCAGATGCAGGACCCCCAGGAGATCTCTGTGACAGACTGTCTCCTGCCCTTGGTCCTAATTCCTCATTGTGAAGGAGTGGGAAAATCTCATCCAATTGGCTTTTGCTATCATCATTAGACACTAATTTTCATTGTGATCTGTTGACCCAGGTGGCATTTCCAGATGATTTCCACTACCCAGAGATCAATGGAATTTCTCCCCAGAGATCTCTAGTCTTTTGGACACACTCATTCACACACATACACACACACACACACACACACACACACACACACACAGAGAGACAGAAACAGAGATAGAGACAGAGAGACAGAGAGAACCAGACTCCTGGATGCTGAACCCCATAGAAAGAAAACCCAGGAAAATATACAAATTCATAAAAAAAAGTTAATATGGGAAATAGGACCCTATCACAAATGTAGGAGATGCTCCAGAGCCCTCAGCTCCATCATGATCTGTTACCTATGAAATATACCAGCCCAAAAGGCCTCACATATTTCAGCTCTTCTGAACAAATGTCTAGTGCTTTAAAAGTCATCAGCCAAAAGATATTTCTGTCCCCTTCTCGCACTCTGTTAGTGTTTATTGGCTGCCTTCAATCATTCCCTGATGGCAGTGATTGGGAGCAGTTGGTCCCACTGTCCTGCATGAGTGACTTTTATGCTTATTTCTTTCCAAATTGACAGTTTATATGGGGAGCCAGTATTCACTACTGCATTTATGTGGGAGCTTTCTACAAGCTTATTTACTCAAGTTACTGATCTATTGATAGCATTCTTCCTTCCCCCCTCCTCAGAAGGGAGACTCACTGAGTCTCAGACTATTAACAGCTTGTTGACTTCTACCCTTATCCTGATTTCTTTTTTTGGTCATAGAGCAGATTTTATGAAATTTATTTTGCATATCAAAATGCATTACTGAAATGACTAAATTAGTAATATCTCATGTCCAAAAAAAAGAAAATTTGCAAATATACAAAAATCCACATTCATGTGTGGTTTTATTGGTGCACACAGCATCACATTTCGTTCACATTAATAGAGCATGAAATTAAAACACATGGAGCCACAAATTTGCCTTTTCTATGCTGACTTGGGCTGGTAATGATTGCTATGATCCTTCTTGAAGTTCCCTGTTATTATGCTCACCATAACTTTAATTGCTCTTTAATCAAACTCTAACATGGCCTTTTTGAAGACTTTCCATTTAACGATGTCCATTAAAAGTCCTTGATTCTTTGCTGCCTTTCAAATTCTTTTTGACCATTCA
Organism: Vombatus ursinus; assembly: GCF_900497805.2. NCBI lineage: Eukaryota > Metazoa > Chordata > Mammalia > Diprotodontia > Vombatidae > Vombatus > Vombatus ursinus. The sequence continues at coordinate 1,104,886 of NW_020954611.1, read as the reverse complement.
CTACAAAATATAAGTAGGCTGCATGTACATTTCACTCTTTAATTGCATTATAAATCTTTCATGGCCCTGCTAAGTAAGAGGGCATTGTTCACTAAACCTTAGCCCTTATGGTCCTTGATTCAAAACACCAGATTAAGTAGGTTCTGCTGGCCACATCCAATTGAAAAATCACATCAAACATCCTTTGTTCATAAAATGAATGTAATTTTAAAAAATTTCCGAGAGGAAGAGGGAAGGATTTCATCATCCTCTGTGAAAACTCCCTCCACCAATGCATATCAGCACCTCAGCTATTATTTATAGTCTTCCAGAGTCACTTAGGAGCACTGAGAGGTTAAATAACTTTCCCATTGTTCCTTAGCTAGAATATGTCAGCAGCAGAATCTGAATCCAGGTCTTCCTGATGCCAAAGCCCACCCTAACCAGGACACCAACCTGTTTCTTGTTGCATCAGGACATAGTTATTTAGTCTTGCAGTTTTCTAGATATTTGTCCTAAATAAATTGCTCTGAGTATTGCTTTCTTTTGGTTTCTAAAATTCTTTTCTACTGTGATGGAGAAAATATTTTCAAGAGTTGACTCAATCGATTTCAGACCAAAGTCAGTTAATTACAAAGAGTCTCCTTCTGAGAGGAATTCTCATCTCACCACATGACTACAGATGTGATGCATACGCAGAAGGCCACGATTTGTAACTGGCAGCACGATTCCCACCTAACATGGCTTGTTCAGCCAATGCATTCTAGTTAGTTTAAAGGCCAGAGCAGGCAGTGGAGGACAAATCCTTCTTGATCCCTCCAGCCAGCTGATTGAGACAGTATCTTGTCCCACTGTCAAGGATCAATTTATAAATCTGCTTAGGTCTTTTGAAAACATAGCTTGTTTAGCCAGCTACTGGAAAGTGACATTCTTTTGGACATTAATGGTTTCACTGACATTTCATGGTTATAGGAGCCACAAAGTGTGCCCAGAAATGTACTTAGCTGAATGGAATAGTATCTCTTCAAAAAATGGTTAAGAAGTAGCATTCTGCTCTATATCAAGTGTATACATGGACTGCTGTGCCTAGACAATGCTGAAAAGTGAAAACAGGGGAATAGAAGAATCCAAATGCTTCACTTAGGCTGTTGCTTGAGTTATTATCATTCTGAAACACCCCCATTGAGTAGGAAACACAAACTAGTTATCCCGTCGGGGGTCCCTTATATCTGGGAAGGCATAGAGCATTACAGAGAACTCAGAACTCAAAGGCAGGGTACTGCAACACCAGTCCTGCCTCATTCTTATTTGGTGACCTTGAGCTCCTGGCTCAGTTTTCCCTTAAGGCTCTGTTTTTGTTCAGTAAAATGGACAAGAAGGAATCATACTACTGTGTTCGGCATGGTTGCACAAATCAGCAGTTCCTGAAAAGGGTTATAGGGAGCTGTGACCTCAGTTACTGGCATCTTGACCTAGTAAATAAGACACTTCAGATTATTGGATGCAGGATTCTGAAAAACTGGCAGCCCTAGAAAACAGAGGTTCCCCTTCCCCCTCATCAGTTCATAATTGCAGCTGGTGATCTACTCTTGAAGTTACATTATACCAATTTCCTCTGAAGTTAATGGCTCACAGAGCCCTGAAAATGCTGAGACCAAAGCAAAGATTTTCTGGTCCATCTGAGAAACAGATGCTGTCACAATCCGATGACTCAGAAACCTTCCAAGGTTTCACGTGGTAGAATAGACATCCAGACTACCGAAGGACAAAGTGGGTCTCGTGCCAGAGGTGGACTGGCCAGGTCTCTCTAAAGTACAATGTTGTCCATATTAGCTCAGAAGAGTGCTGCCATATGGGAGGACGAGCACAAGATATTTCGGGTGGAGATTTTATTGTTTTGCAAGCATGAAAACACAAGAAATGTTGCCATTACATTTAGAGAAAGGAGTTGGCCAAGTGAAGCTGACAGCACAGTCGTACTTGGATGCTTTCTTTAACACCTGTAGTAGGTTTTTGTTTGTTTGCTTGCTTTTTCCTTCTTTTAAAAAAAAACATACTTTTTTTGTTTTTGATTTTCTTTGCCAACTCAATTAAATTGAAAATAGATATCTCAAACAAACAGCACAGACTCCAAATGCCAAATGGAAGCAAGAAGGAGAAGATCACTCAAAGGATAACTTTAGAAAATGACAGATGAAAAACATATTATAAGAAATCTTTTCTATGATATTATAAGGGGGGAAAGATAGAGAATATGACCAGGGCTAAAATGTCTCAGTGTGCTTGTGCACCCGTCATACTGGTCCTTCTGTTATCCCCTCAAGTGGCATCCCAGAAGCATTTTCTGCAGTAGGTCTCTCCTCTTTCTTCAGGGAGCTCGGAATTCGAAGACTGACGTAAGGTTTATGACAAGCTGTGTTACCCAAAGGAGGATAGTGCTGTCTGTAGCAAACATAAGCAAAAATGAGGCCAATTACTCCACCCACGAAGGAATCTAGGCAGAAAAAAGTGAAAAAGAAGCATATTATGTTTTTGATAGTAGCAAGTTATATCTTATTAAGAGGTAGTACTTAAATTTGAAGTCAGGAAGAGGCTGGTTCTAATACTGGCAGAATTCATTAGAAGTATAATCCTATGTAACACTTAACCTGTCTGGATCTCAGTTTCCTCATCTGTAAAGTGAGGGAATAATACCTACACCTACTTCATAAGTTTTTGTGAGGATCAAATGAGGCAACATAGATAAACTGTTCTGTAAACCATAAAACATCACAAAATTTCTCATCTTGATGATCTCAGGAAGTACTTTTTAAATTTAAATGTCCTTTTTACTATGAACTTAAACATAAACAAACATACATTTCAATAGACAAAGAATAGAAAAATAGGACTGTATTTAAAACTGTGAGTTCCTTTTTTGCAGAGTTTATCCATAGTCTATCTCCCGTGGTTTGTGGGGTCTAACACATTTATTGCTCGTTCTTCGGCCTACCATTTGACCCATTCTCATATTTAATCTTATCATTAACAATTCTAGAATAATCTTAGGCTATGTTTTCATGTTTTCTTATTAATTAATGATATTGCAACCTCTTTTTCATTAATCAGTTGGTTCTAAACCCAATTCCAGCTCATTAATTATTTCACATAAACTGAGAAACTTCCTTTGCTAATAGTAATTATTCCCATATATATGTATTAAATACATTAAATCCCTTAATTTCCCATGATTAAATAAATATTAATGACACTGAATGTATAATTTGTTGGCAATGAAAGTAATATTAAGATATAAATAATTATATGTAATATTTTGGTGATGAGAAAGCCTACCTAGGTGATGAGTCACCTAGAAGGCTCACTTTGATAGCAGATGACTTTTCTTCACTCCTGGAAACATATATCCACCATTAAATTCATTCACTATACTGATTAAAGTCTCTCAAGAATCCTTTTCAGTTATCTCTTCAAGGTAAGAGTTAAACTTAGTGTTTGAGGAAATAAATTGCTAGTCCTTTTTATTTCTCCTCTCTTTGGCTATTAAAGTTAACAGTCTCTCCAGAATATACTTTAGGTTGTCAATTCCTTATGGACTCTTCATACAATTATAGAATAAATCATTAAAGAGATGGTTGGCAGGTATCTAGAAAAGGAAATGATGATTAGAAACAAAGAGCCAGAATGGCTTTATCAAAACAGGTCAAGCCAGACTAACCTTATTTCTTTTTTTTTTTGGTAAGATTACTGAACTAGTAGATGAGAAGAATGTTGTGGATATAGTTACCTAGATTTTTAGCCAAGCTATTGATAAATTATATAATTGTCTTCTGGTGGAAAAGACAGAGATATGTGGATTAGGTGATAAAACAATCAGATGGATTCTGAACTGGATGGATGGCTGGATTCAGAGAGTAGTTGATGACTCAGTGTCAACATGGCAAGAGGTTTTAACATGAGCATCCTGGGAATGTGTACTTGACCTGTGTTCTTTAGCATTTTTATCAATGACCTGGATACAGCCACAGATGATACCCCATCAAATGTGGAGATGACACAAAAATGGGAGAGACAGTTAACACATAACATGACTAGATCCAAAAGGATTTTGACAGGTTAGAGTATGGGGCTGGATCTAATAATATGAAATTCAATGGAGATAAATATAAAGTATCGAATCTGGGTATAAAAAAATCAACTTTGCAAATATAATATGGTATAGACAAGGATAGGTAGCAGTTGTTCTGAAGAGGATCTGGGAGTTTTAGTGGACTGCAAAGTAAATATGAGTTAGTAGTATGATATGACAGCAAAAAAAAAAAAAGGTAATGTGATCTCAGACTTCATCAAGAGGATAGTTTCCATTAAGGAGAGGATAGTCTCATTGTACTCTGACCTCATCAGAACTCATCTAGAGTGCTTTGTTTCCTTCTGAGCACCAAGAGATTCAGTAAACTATACAGAAGAGAGCAAGATAGCAAAGAGTCTTGAGTCCTGGATGTGCAAAGATCAAAGAAAACCTGGAGAAAAAAAGTCTTAGGGTGGGGAGGGGAGAAAGAGAGAGACAGAGATAGAGAATCCAGAGCAATTTACAGTTCCACCAACAATTCAAAGTTCTCCCTGCTATCCCACCATCCAATGTCATTTCCTTTTTTGTCTCCTTTTCCAATCTGATGGATGTAGGGTAGAACCTTAATTTATATTTCTCTTATTATCAACAATTTGGAGCATTTTTATATAGCTGTTGATAGCCTGTATTTCTTCCTTTTTGAACTATGTATTCATATGCATTGACTAACCATTAGAGAATGGCCGTAGTTCTGATATACTTGAATCAATTACTTATAAATCTTTGGATATCATATACTTATCAGAGAAATTTGATGAAAAGTTTATATATATATATATAAATGAGAAAGAAATAAAAATGTAAATTCATCAGAGAGATGCACACAAAATGTTATGAGAAGTCCAAGGAAAGAAAAATGATTTCTGACTCAGGGTGATCATGGACAATTTCAAGGATGAAGTCTTGTCAAGCCCAGTGAGAAATGGGTTACCTTGTAAGAAACAAGGCCAAACTGCAGAGGTCTCTTTATGGATTTGAAAAAAACATTGTTTATTGTCTTTGAAAACATAGACATGGCTTCCTTCTTTGGCAGAGAGGCAGGAGGCTATGAGGGCATGATGTTGTACACATTTTGAGGAACAATCTCTGTGACAGTTTCTGTTTTTAAACTGCTTTTCTTTGTTAGAAAGAAAGGTAGTGTTCACCAGGTCAGTGGGTGATGTGTAGATATCCAGACATGATTGATATAAAAACAAAAGGCATCAGTAAAACAAATTTTCAAAATCCACACATTTATGGAACATTGAAGGTCTTTCTTTGGAAAGACATTTTAAGAAGACTGCTGCTTACTGGGAAACATAAAAGAAAAGAAAAACAGGAAAAAAGTCCCTTTATTATATTTTGGGTAGAAGAATTGTACAAATCTCAATTTACAGATGCTTGTATTTTATTAAGACTCATTGTTTTGTTTTTAAGTTTTATCCATGCCTTTTGTTTGGGGAGGGTCATTTCCAAATAATATGCCCCAGATGTTTATTCTCTTTATTAATTTATTTATTTTTAGTTTTCAACATTCACTTCCACAAGATTTTGAGTTCCAAATTTCTCCCTATCTCATCCCTCCCCTCACCCCAAGATGGCATGCATTCTGAATACCCCTTCCCATAATTTGCCCTCTCTTCTATCTCCCCCCTTCTCTTTGTTTATTCTCTTATAACAAAGAAAAACAAGTGAGCATAATCAACTGCCCTAGCAATGCTATAATAGTAGGCTGCCACTACAAAATTCATAGGATTATAGATTTGGGGCTGGAAGTTACTTTTGAGGCCACCTAATCCAACCTCTTCATTTTACAAATGAGGAAAGAAATCCAGACAGGTTAAGTCTCTTGTTTAAGGTCACACAGGTAGGAAATGGCAGGGCTAGAATTTAAGCTCTTTTAACTCCAGATTCAACACTCTTCACTATACCCTGATGCCTAGAGTTAAAGTGATCCTACAAAGCCAACTTCTATGTTTTGCAGATGGGAAAACAGCCCCATGGAGTTTTAAGTGATTCTTTCAAGGTTTCATAGGTTAATGTTATTTCCTCATCTCTTATCCAGGGAAAAGATTGGAGACATAGTATTTCTTGAGCAGGAGAATTTCAAAGGGGAGAGAGCTTATTTTCAAAATAAAGACACACTGAAAGTCACACTTTTAATCAGTAAGACCTAGGGTCAGATCCTGCCTTTGAAACTTACTGGCTATGTTACCTTAAGAAAGTCACCTACACTAGAAGCCCCTCCTGTAAGTCAAATCACAGATACTTTTGATATTCACATATTTGTTATTATTACAACTTTCAAGTAAGTATTAAGATCCCTAAAAAGTCTGTGCCATTATATAGACTCTTATAGAAACAAATGTGGTTAGCCTATTCTGAGGGTAAGATCAGCCTAAAAAACGATGACTACTTGTATAACTTCCTTTTTTTATCCCTAGGGCAGAAGCAAACCCTCTAGTAGTTTAGAATAGTAAAGATAATGAGAAAATTGCTATTAACAGTGATAATTTTTTATAATTTATATGTAATTATATATTGTTAAATATATAAATTTATATTATTATGGAATTATAATTATTAAGCTATATATAATTTATATTATAATAAACTTTGTGGTTAAAAACAAAAACATGTGTATCTATACCTATGTAGATATATTTAATGTGTGTATATATTTATATCTATCAATCATTTATCTGCCTATTTATCTAGCTAGCTTGGTCTAGACATGTGATTTCATTGGCACAGATCTACATTGTGTGGAAGTATTTGTTTATAACTAATTATCTCAGAGAACTGCCTTGGATCATTGCAAAATTAAGTGACTTACCCAAGGTCATTAAGCAAGTATGTTTTAGAGATAGTACAAGAATTCAGGTCTTCATGACTCCTAGGTTGGCCCTCTCTACTACTCCTACTACTGCTACTACTGCTGCTGCTGCTGCTGCTACTACTACTATTTTACAATTATTATCTTATTTAATCTTCGCAACAACCCCGGGGGGATAAGTGCTACTATAATCCCCATTGTACAGATGAGGAACTTGAGGCAAACATTAATTTAAGAGACTTGCTCAGGGTCATACAGCTAGTAAGTACCTGAGACTGGATTTGACCTCAGGTTTTCCTGGTTCCAGGCCCAGCACTCTGTCCACTGAGTCAACTAGCTTCCCTTTTCCTTTTAATCTCGGTTTGTTTATTCTCATTTGGTCTTCATAATAATCCTGTGTAGCGAGTCATAGTAATCAGTGTAACCATCCTAGAGTTTCCTCCTAGTTAGAATGTAAGTTCAATCACACAGTCCATTGGTATAGGACACTCTCCTTTTTGGTGGAGATCAGCTCCACTTGGCTCCTCACACAGACACAGGATGTGATCTTCAGTAACAAGGAAAGAGTCTCATGCCAATATGGCAACCAGGTGGAGCACTGGATAGAGTGTCAGGCCTGGAATCAGAAAGACTCATCTTCCTGGGTTCCAATCTAGTCTCAGACACCTACTAGCTGTGTGCCCTTCAATAAGTCACTTGATCTTGTTTATTTCAGTTTCTTCATCTGTAAAATGAGCTGGAGAAGGAAATAGCAAACCACTCCAGTATCTTTATCAAGAAACCCCAAATGAGGTCACAAAGAGTTAGACATGACTGAAAATGACCAAACAACAACTCATACCAATGGATTTGGAGACTAGGGTTACATTCCAAGTAGTAGGAGCCTTTGTGATGATCTAGTCCAGCTTCTCTTATTTTACAGATAAGAAAACTGAAGCCACAGAAAATTAAATGACTTGTGTAGCATCACAGAAGTAATAGATAAACAATATTCTTTTTATGATACCCCACTGGTAGGTAGGACAAGTCATCTTTTCCTCATTTCACAGATGAGGAAATAGGCTTAGAGCAACATGGTGAACCACACATCCACAAACACACACACACACACACACACACACACACACACACAGAGCTAGTAACGTAAAGTAAGTAAATGGCAGAGCTAGTGTATGAACTAAGATCATGATTCTAAATCTGTTCTATCATGTTGCCTCTCATCATGGGAGTTTACCCAGAACACTTTGGTGTAGTCATCTGACCCATGTTCTATATCTTGAATGCTTCTTTGGGACTGGTATAATATTAAAGATTGAGTTGAAATATTTATAGTAGCACTGGTAATGAAGGAGATGCCAACTGATAGGAGAATGGCTAAAAGAATTGTAGAATATTAAAATCAGGGAATATTATGATGCCATAAAAATATTAAACATGAGGAATACAGAGAAACATGGGAAAACATATAGAGTGATACAAAGTGAAGTTAGAAGAACAAGGAAAGCAATATACATAATGGCAACAATAAAAATCAGAGGTGAAGTCCAATGTAAAAAACTAAATGTAAATGTAAAAAATATAAAATGTAAAAATGTAAAAAGCCCAATGTAAAAACAAAAATGACCACCATGTAATTATAATGACAAAACATGGCCCCAAAGAAGAGAAACTGAGAGATATTTTCCACTTTTCTTTGCCAAACTGGAGAACAATGGATCACAACATATACTATTGGTCATGGCCGATGTGTCAGCAAGTTCTGCTGAACTGCCTCTCCCCACCCCCAACCCCCACCCCCACCCCGTCTTTTCTATTAATTGCTTTAAGGGGTGTCTCTCTGGATGTGAAAGGTGAGGACATATTAGGAAATGGAGACTAGGGGGGAAAGACAACATTTTTTAAAATTAAAAGATTCAGTTGATTAGGTGTAGAAATGGAAGATCAATAGGACAGGTTTCAGATTTGCACAGAGGTAAAGCTAGGTGGTACAGTGGATAGAGAACTGGCCCTGGAGTCAGGAGGTTGTGAGTTCAAATCCAGCCTCTGTCACCTATTAGCTGTTTGACTCTGGGTGAGTCACTTAATGCTAATTTCCTAAAAAAAAAAAAAAATTTGTACATAGATTCTAGCTGTGACAACAGAAACCACAGCCTGACCTTCATAGTGTTAATCCACCTTTGTGTCTCAGGCTGTATTTGCAGTGCCCCTAGAGTTTCCTAAAAATAATCAACAAAACCTCAAGGTGTAGTGGAAACCATATTGTACCCGGACTCAGGAAACTCTGGTTCTGTAACCCAATTCACTGTTAAGTAGGTCTGAATCTTGTTTTCTGATGCTTACTAACTGTGTGACCCTAAGTAAATTACTTAATTTCTGCCTTCCTCAGTTTTCTCACCGATAAAACGGGAATAGTAATAGTATCTAACTCCAATGGTGGTTGTAAGGATAAAATGAAATCATATTTGTAAAGTATTTTGCAAACTTTAAAGTTCTATATAAATGCTAGCTATTATTACTATTACTACTATATCATGTGTCAAACTTTCATGTACTATATAAATAATTTTATTATAATGTAATAGGGAAATAGAATATGTACAAATATCTGTTATATAATGTATAATGAGATAAAAGCACAAGAGGGGTCAGACAGAAAGTTATGAGAGATTTGAGGATAAAGGATTATATCTAGCTGGGTTTGGGGGGCATTGAAATGAGATAAGAAAAGACCTTTATGAATCAGGTGGTACCTGAAATGTGCCAAACAGAAAAGGGAAGGATTTCATCATGTGTAGATGTAGAGGGAGAGTATTCTAAAGCTGGAGGATTGTGAGAGACCAGAAAGGGCAGGATAATATGGCCAATGTTTAGTTATCCAGTTTGTCTACAAAAGTGATTGTGTAAATAGAAGTAGTTTGAAATAAACCTGCAATGGTAGAAGTCAGTCTGTAGAGGGTCTAGAAGATTGGTAAGATTTTAAAAAAATATTTACCCTCTAGACAATGGTAGAGGGGGCACTAAATCTTTGTTAACAGGTTAGTGATATCATAATAATACTAGTTGGCATTTTAGAAGTACTTTTAGGTTCATAAAATACTTTCTACACCTTATCTAATTTAATCTTCACAACAATCTCAGGAATCAAACACTATTAATATTACTTAAGATTCAAAAAATGCCAATTATGTCTTGAATGCTGTTCAGAATCATAGTACAGACATGATACACAACTTCAACATATCATTAATCAATTAATTTTCACTTAGGTTTAACCTGACTGAAAATTGGGAAAATTAAATGGATTCCATTCTGTATCATTGCTGACATTTTTGAAACTGCCAAAGTCTTGTTTCATTTGTCTCAGAGTTAAGTTTAGAAATTCCGCTTTCCTGTAAATCACTCATAGTCTCTGAGCTAAGTTTAGAAGTTCAGATCTCCTGTTAATCCCTGTTCTACTCTTGTGGCAAGAAAATCTTGTTATCCTTGAGGGACGCAGGAAAACATCAGGGAATCTGGTCTATTATCAAAGGTAGTCTGGTCCACTATCATCAAACTTTCCTTGCAAGTACACTCAAACAATGAACATTTCTTAGTGACAGGATGGAAAGAGGAGTTGTTACTAGCCCCTCATTCCTAATTTCCAAGCAATTATATTGTTCTTCATACTGGTGATGCTTCAGACTATGTAATTAATCCTATAGTTTACCTCATTTTTGATGCTATGAGCTTTGTAGCCAATCATACTGTTTTCCCCATTTATGATGCTGCCTTCTATTTTTTTTGGATGCTTCACCTTTTGCCTATAAGAAAGGGATAAGAGCCCATTTCAGGATCTTAGTTTTTATGAGGAAGCTAAGACCCAGTTTATTTGCAAATTTGTTATGCATCAATATATTGATCATGCCTGGAACTTTGTGCCATAGTTTACCTTGATTTCGGTCGTGACATTTAAATTTTTGTTGTAGTGTCAAAAAAAATCTGCTGAAATTCTGGGAAATATCCCTTCATATGCATAAGATATTGCTTGTTGTTATCTTTTTAAAATCATGCATTTGAATCATTTCCTATTAAATGGGCCAAAAACAAAACCTACAAATAATTTAGCCTTCCATGCTTCCTCCTGCTCCTTGCAACATAGAACTCCATTTGGTGGAACATGGAATAAAAAACACCAAATCATTCCTAATGTATTTGGGGGTGGGGTGGGATTCTACATTATTTTAGTTGCATGAGAAGAACTGGATATTTTTGTATATGTTGCATCATTTTTCATTAATCATGAAATATTGACAATGATATGAAGATGGTCATTAGAAATAGGAAAGATGGTGAGAAGTGTATTTACATAATTTGACTATAATTTTATTTAATGCTCTGGTAGAGGGATTACCACATAAATGCAATCACAAGTACTTGAAAACACTGAATGTCATTTCTGTCACACAGAGTATACTACATCCAAAAAAATATTGACTTCTTAAGAGAACAGTAATAAAATGCAGTAATGCCATGTTCAAGGCTTATTTTGATTTTGATTCACTTCATTGTCTCCTTTCTTTAACAGCTCTCTAGCAGAGATATCCCCTCTCCCATTTCTTTTACTTTTTATAGGCTTAAAGAAAGAAGTTAATCCAGGATGATCAAATGATAAGTACATTCCATTTAAAATTGAGACAAGTGAGACTGAGAGTGGGGACGGGGGGAGAGAGAGAGAGAGAGAACACTATATGATTATGGGCAAATATTTTGATCTCTCTCTAAGCCTCAGTTTCCCTGACCGCAAAATTGGGATGGTAATCTCTGCCTGTCCTATTTTATCTTTACTATAAGGATCAAATTAAATAATATGTAAAGTGCTTTGAGTGTGAAACATATCAACATTGTGTGTTAGTCATTGTTATCTTCAAAAATCTCTGAAGAACTTGATAAGATACTCCAAGCTACATGAACACATATTCTGATACCTGGTAACTTCAAAGAAAAAGTAGGAAAAGGTGAGAATAGGTAGAAATATATGAGAAAACGTGGTTCAGGAGAAAGATATGAGAGAGGGCAAATATTTGTGGATAATATCGATGTCTCATCCCTTTATAAAATGAACATTTTCTTTAAAAAAAGGGGTGGCAAGTGCTAGAAATGTTGACATCAAAATAACATCACAAAGAATGAAAATGACTAAATTTTGACAGGCAAGGAAAGGCGCATAACTGATGTGGGAGTTATTCCTTGGTCAGATGTCTGTGGAGTCAGATCATTGACTCAACAAGCCAAGATCAGAATTTATAATAAACAAGAAGAAAGAATAATAATGAGAAAAAGAGAATTCATACAATGAAAAGAATTTACCCTGACTTGACCCTGGCTATAATAGTATCATAAAGAAAATTAACATATGCAAATTAATTATCACAACTAGGAGACCAAAAGGGGCCAGAAAGCATTTTAATCAGCAAACGTCCGACGTACTTGCCAGACACAGAGAGAGATAGAGCTGCCAAAAGCAATGCTGGGTCAGAATATAAATTCACCTGTAAAATTTTACGAGTGATGATGAAAAACTATGAGAAGTATAGTCTTACACAGGCAGCGAAAAGCTGTGAAGGATAAAACAAGCAACAACATTTATATAATACTCTACTAAGCACTTAACTTGATCTCATTTGGTCCTCACAACAACACTAGAACGTAGGTGCTATTATTATTCCCATTTTACAGATGTGGAAACTGAGTCAAATAGTGTTTAAATGGCTTGCCCAGGGTCACAAACCTAGTGAATGTCTAAGACTGGACTCACATTCAGGTCCTCCTCACTCCAGGCGTGGCACCCTATCCACTGTACCACTTAGTTGCCCAAAATAAGTTTAAAGGAAGCTTGACAGCAAAGACAACTAAATAAATGCCAAGGGCATTAAAGGATAAAAATTGAAGAACAAAACAGAAGAAAGAAAAAAATATGGAAAAGAGCATTTCAATAATGGTGCTTTGAGAGGAGGTAGAAATTCCACTAAAGAGAACAAAAGTGGGAAAAGTATCTGGATTAGTCCCAGTATAAATTTGTGCTTGAGATGTTTGCTGCAGGTGATTTAAAGCACACTGTGGGACCAGTATACATGGCATCTGAAGGAGGATAAAATCTCAAAGGATTGGGAAAATCTCAGGCTTATAAAAAAACAAAACAAGGAGCTGAGACATCATTAATTACTAACCTACATGCCTACCATCTATGAAAATCATCTATACCCTAAATGAGAAGATCCTCAATGAGAGCATTATTAGAAAACAAGCAGGGTTTTTCAAGCAACATTAGAGAACTGACCATCAACTTACTATCTTTGCCATCTAACCAGTAACTGAAAAATGCAGAAAATATAAAATCCCATTGTGCTCATTGTTGATTATGAAAAAAAAAACATTTGATTCACTTGAAAAACATCATCTTACAGGCTCTTTTAATAGCAAAGCATTTCCAATCTGTACAACGATATCATTCTGGGTTTCATGGAAAATGTTACAATAGAAATAACACTGTTCATTGACCTTCTGTTCATAAGCATCAAGTAAGGCATAGAACAGGGAGATTATGCTAGATAAATGTAATTACTGGGACAGCTAGGTGATGCAGTGGATAGAGTGCCAGACCTGGAATCAGGAAGACTCCTCTTCCTGGAGTTCAAATCTGGCCTCACTTACTAGCAGTGAGACTCTGGGCAAGTCACTTAACCTTGTTTGCCTCAGTTTCCTCATCTGTAAAATAAGCTGGAGAAGGAAATGTTAAACCACTACAGTATCTTTGGCAAGAAAACCCCAAACAGGGTCACAAAGAGTTGGACACAACTGAAATGATTGAACAACAACAAAAGGTAATTATTACTGTGATAAAGAACATTCAGTGTAGAGACTAAGACTCAGGGATGGGGAACCTGTGGATTCAGTCAAAGTGCCGCACTTGAGGACCTAGAGGGCCACATGTGGCCTCAATGCTGCAGGTTCCCTCCACGGCCCCCCGGGCCTAGTCAAGTAGGGGTTTTCTGTGAATAGTGAGATGCTCTAGATGTTCTTCCAGATGATATCACATTGAATGCTTCAAACTCCCCATGACATTTCACTACCTCTTAAAAGAGATCTGTAATCACTTAAAAGAGTTTGCCCTGTCCATCCACATGGAAAGACTAAGTCAATGAAGAATGAAAATGTAGCTATAAACCATTAGCTAAATTGACCCAAAGAAAAGAATAAATTGCTAAGATTAAAAAAAAAATCAAAGAGCACAACAGTGAAGGAAAAGAAAAAAATGATATTTAAAAGCCTACCTAGTTATGTTTCAATGAAATTTAAAACAAATGAACTAGATTAATTTTTTAAATAAATAGAACATATAGATTAACAAAACAAGAACCTGCCAAATCTCTCTTTAAAAAGTGAGTAATCTACAAACAAAATCTCAAGAGAAACAACAATTCTTAGAATAGACAGATTTACTAGCCATTTATCAAAGATTTAATTTTATAGTATATGTCTTTTTTGAGAGAGAAAAAATAAAGAAATGTTCTAAAAAAGCAATATTTAATTTATGATACAAATATATCCTGATAATCAAACCAATAAGATATAAAACAGAAGAGAATTATAACCAATATAATTATGAATATTGATTTTAACATTTAAATGAAATTCTAGAAAAACAAAAGAGTAACATATTTCTTTTCACATTAATTATGATCTGCTTGAATTAACATCAGTGATGCAAAGATAATTCAACAGTAGGAAGACAATTAGTATAAGCAAGTATATTTATAACAATCACATTTTATTATTAGGCATGGGAAAATACTTAATAAAATGCTGTACCCACTTATATTAAAAGTGTTAAAATTAATGGTTGCAAGGAACTTTACCTCAATAAGATTAAAAGCATTTTCCTAAAACTAGATCAACCATTACTTGTAATGAAAACACACTAGAAGTTTTTTTTCCCCAATAAGATTCTAGTGAAGTTATGATGTCTCCTCTCTATTATTATTTCACATAGTACTGTAAATGTTTAATAGCAAGAAGACAACAAAAATAAATTAAGAGAATAAGTATTGGCTAAGAAAGGGGTAATTATCTCTATTTGCAGATGGTATAAAAGTCAGATTATAAAATTCTAGAGATCCAACAAAAATTAATAATTCAACTAATAGACTCCATAATCTAACAAGATAAAGCCTACAGAATCATCAGCTTTTCTTTAACCTACTAAAATTATAGTTATTTGGTCTTTTATAAATACCAGAAAGAGGTACCATTTAAAATAATAAAATTATTTAAGTATATGAATGTTAAGTAACTATGTACTTAGGGAACTTCTATTAACCCCACAACAAAACAGTATTTACAGAAATGTAGGAAGACCTAATAATCAGAGTGATAATCAATGTTTGTGACTTGCCCATATCAATACAATGAAAATATTTACACTACCAAAATTAACCTAAAAATTTAATGCGAAAGCAATGAAACTACCAAAGTTATGAATTATAGTTAGATAAAACAATAACATTCATATGGAGAATTAAAAGATAAGAATATCAAGAAAAATAAGAAAAAAGTAGAAATGAAGGATGATTGTAATTATTAAACATCAAATAATATTGCAAACTAGTAATTCTCAAAACCATCTGGTATCATATTAATAAAACACATAAAAATGGAATTGAAGAAGTTAATCCATGCAAGAATCTAGTATAGGACATATCCCCCAAAACATACCATAAAGCAAGAGATTATTTGTTTGACAAGAGTTTCAAGAAAAACTAAAAAGCAATTTCATAGATTATGGATTTAAACCTTAATTTTAAACCAGATGACACAAAATTATTCAATGTGGATAGAAGAGCTAGATGTAAAAAAAAAAAAGTCATATCACAAAAATTTGAAGAGAACATAAAATTATATATCTGACAATTCTGGACAGATGATAAATTTGTAGCCAGCTGTAACATAGAGATTATTTTAAAAGATGAAGTAAACAGTTTCAATTATAAACAATGCAAAAGCTTTTGTACAAACAAAATCAATGCAGCTAGAATACAAAGAAAAGACATGGACAGGGACAGAATATGTTTATTAAACATCTATGATAAATGTCTACCACCTCCTCAATCTTTAGGGAATTGAGATATATGAACCATTATTTAATTGATGTGATCAAAGGATAGAAAGAAGAAAAATTAAGCTATTAATAGCCTTTTTATAAAAAACTGTTTAAAATTACCAAGAAAAATGCAAATTAAAATAATTTTAAGGTATCAAATCAAGACAATCAAATTGATAAAACTAATTAAAGATAGAAAAGTTCAATGTTAAAGGAACTGTGAAGTATAGTCAAGCTAATTCACTGCTACTACAGCTATAAATTGGTCTATTGGAAATTGTACATGAAAAGTTCCTAAACTGTCTTTGACCCAGAGATACTACTATTGAATTTATGTCCCAAGGACACTGATAAAGAGCACATATATACATATATAATACACAAATACATACATTTATACTTAAATATACACATATACATATACACTGATATCTATAGCTATATAGGCATGATATAGACATATTCACAGTAGTAGTATTTTTAATAATTAAAAAAAACTGAAAAAAAAATAAGTACCCAACAACAGGGAAATGACTAAGCAAATGTTAGTATTTGAGGCATCTTGCAGTTAGGGCACTGCACCTGGAGTCAGGAAGATGAAACTTCAAATCCAGCCTCAGACATTTAATAGGTATATGATCCTAGGCAAATCTCTTAACTTCTGACTGCTACAGGTCCCTCATCTGTAAAATGAGGATAATAGCACCAACCTAAGATTGTTGTGAAGATCAAATGAAATAATATTTATAAAGCACTTTAAAACTTTAAAGCACTACATAAATCTTTATTAGTATTAGAATTGGTATATAAATGAAATTGAATGGAATACTATTGTGCTTTAGGAACAGACAGACATGATGCATTTGGAGAAATTTATATGAAGTGATGCAAAGTGAAGAAAGCAGAAACTAAAGGACAATATACCAAATGACAACTATTTAAATGAAGGCAAACAAGGATGAAGACAACATATTATAAAAGATAATAGTACTCAGTTTTTACACAGTGGACAAAAATGGTATCAAATTATTGAAGTCAAGACAAATACACACATTCACACATTCACACACACACACACACACACACACACACACACACACACACACAAACACACAGATTCACCAAGAACTGGAAGTTATTTACATTGAATCACGCTGTTAGAATTTTTTAAATGATGATATATGTGTTAGGTCTTAGTGTAACTATTGTTTAATGTCTAAAACTGAATGTCAGATAAATTTCTATCTATATATATATAAATTTTTATAAAAAAATTTTATCTTGTTCAGCTATTCCCCAGTTTATGGGTATCACTTTAATTTCTAATTCTTTGCCACCACGAAAAATAGCAGCTATAAAAATTTTTGTACAGATCAGTCCTTTTCCTTTTTTTACCTCTTTGGGATACAGACTTAGTAGTGGTATTTCTGGATCAAAGGGTACTCACAGTTTTATAGTTCTTTGGGCATAATTCTAATTGCTCTCCAAAATGGTTGGATCAGTTGACAACTTCACCAATAGTACATTAGTCCCCCAACTTTACCACATTCCCACCAACATTTGTCATTTTCCTTTTCTTTCACATTAGCCAATTTAATAGTTGTGAGGTGGTACCTCAGATTTGTTTTAATTTGCATATCTCTAATCAATAATGATTTAGGGCATTAGGTTTCTTCTTCTGAAAATGGAGTGTTCATATCCTCTGACTATATATCAATTGGAGGATGACTTGTACTCTTGTAAATTTGACTCAGTTCTCTATATATTTGAGAAATAAGGCCTTTATCAGAGAAATTTGTTGTAATCTCCCCCCCCACCCACTGCCAGTTTTCTGCTTTGTTTTTAATCTTGTCTGCATTGGTTTTGTTTGTTAAAAAAAAATCAATTTAATGTAATGAAAATTATCCATTTTACATCCTGTAACGTTCTCTCTCTTTTGGTTATAACTTCTTCCCTTATCCATAGACCTGACAGGTAAACTTATCCCCCTAATTTGCTTATGGTATCACCTTTATGTCTAAATCATGTATGCATTTTGATGTTAACTTGGTATACAGTATGAGATGTTGGTCTATACCTAGACTCTGCCAAACTGCTTTCCAGTTTTTCCAACAGTTTTTGTCAAATAGTGAGTTCTTGTCCCCAAAGCTGGGACCTTTGTATTTATCAAACACTAGATTACTATGGTCATTTTTCTATGAGTCTTGTATACCTAATCTATTACACTGATTGACCACTCTATTTCTTAGCCAGTACCAGATTGTTTGGATGATTACTATTTTATTACACATTTTGAGATCTGGTATAGTTAAGCCATCTTTATATTTTTTTTATTAATTCTCTTGATATTCTTGACCTTTGTTCTTCCAGATAAATTTTGTTATTATTTTTTCTAGCTGTATAAAATATTTTTGGTAGTTTGATTGGTACAGCACTGAATAATTAAATTAATTTAAGTAGAATTATCATTTTCATATTGACTTGTCCTACCCATGATTAATTAACATTTTTCCAATTGTTCAGATCTGACTTTATTTGTGTGAAAAGTATTTTGTGATTGCTTTTATATTGTTCCCTAGGTTCATCTTGGCAGGTAGATTCCTAAGTATTTTATATTGTCTACAGTTATTTTAAATGGAATTTCTCTTTCTATATCTTGCTGTTAGACTTTGTTGGTAATATATAGAAATGCTGATGATTTATGTTCGTTTATTTTATATCCTGTAATTTTGCTAAAGTTGTTGATTACTTCAACTAGATTTTTAGCTGATTTTCTAGGTTTTTCTAAGTATACTATCATATCATCTGCAACGAGTGATAGTTTTGCTTCCTCATGAGAGAAATTAATATTTATTATTGTATTAATAACTAAATATTAATTTGTGATCCACCCTTTTTCTTTTATTCTTGTGAAGGCCCAACTCCTAAAAAGGTCAGTCAGTCTCTGAAGGGCATGGCTAAATGATGAGATTGCGCCTAGCCTTCAAAGCACCTGCTAGATTGGGAGCTGGGCAGGATCCCACCCCACTGGGAGACCTAATTTCTGTTTAGAATCTAGTCTGGGCAAGCCTTTTCCTGGGGAAAAGAACCCCTGTCCTTGTTCTCCTCCACTAGAGTTTAGGGCAATTCAACTCATGAAGGAAAAAACCAGACAGAGAGGTCCAAAAGGGAATGGCTTCCCGTGCTCAGATGCCTTGAGGCTGCTGAGTCTCATTATCAAGCCATGTTCTCAATAGGAAGAGCTGAAAACTTTTAGCCCATCTCCTAACTAAATATCCACCAATCAGGGTTGTGTTTCATTTGTCAGGGAGTTCCCTTTTAGGAGGGATTAAGGAGATTCAGAGCCTCCTTTTGAGTCTTTGGTTACTGAGAGAAACCAATGATCATCAATTTATTGATTGCCAGCCAGACTAATTAATAAATTGATTATTGGTTACCCAGAAACTATGTCTCTCTCTCAAGGTTTTCTTTCCTCACACTCATTGCCTATTCTAATCCCTTCATTTTTTCTTTTCTTACTGCTATAGCTAGAATTTCTAGTACAATATTAAATAATAGTGATGATAATGGGCAGCCTTGCTTCACCCCTAATCTTATTGGGAAGGCCTCTAGTTCATCCCCATTACAGATAATGCTTGCTCATTTTAAGGAAAGCTCCATTTATTCCTATGCTTTTTAGAGTTTTAAAATAAGAATGAGTATTGTATTTTGTCAAAAGTTTTTTCTGCATCTATTGAGGTAATCATATAATTTTTGTCGTTTTTGTTATTGATATGATCACTCCCACTGATAATTTTCCTAATATTGAACTAGCCCTGCATTCCTAGTACAATGATGGTTTCCATCTCCTTTATCACCTTAGTTAACCTTTGTAGATTATCAGAGCTAGAAATGACCTCTTATGTTATCTAGTCTGATTCATATTTTCCTCTAACAATAATATTAACTGACATCTCTATAGTTCTTTATATCCATTCCCTCATTTGATCCTGTGAGATTTCCTGGAATCCTCCTATTTGTCAATATCCTCTTAAAATGTGATTCACAGAATTGAACATAATTCCCTAGCCATTGCCTGAGTAATACAGGATGCAGTAAGTCTGTTTCAATTAAAGCAGTCTAAGATCGAATTCTTTAGCTGCTATATCATGCTGTTTGCTTATATTGAACTTTCTTTCAAAAAGAAACCTTAATTCTTTTTTTAATGCAAACTGCTGGCACAACAGATCTCCTTTATTCTATATTTTGTGCAGATAATGTTTCAAAGTCACATGCAGGACTTTGCCTTCATCTCTGTTAGGTTTCTTGTGTGTAGTTCCAATCTATTGTTCTAGCTTCTCAGGGGATTTTTGAATCCTGTTTCTGTCATCTAAGCTATCATACCTGGAGCTATTCCATTTGTCTGCAAGTTTGGCAAGGATGCCTCTATATCTTCTTTCAGGTCATTAACAATTTTTAAACAAGAATTTCTGCTTTATGTGAACTGATAATGAAAGAGGAAGTAAGGGGTTATTAGTTAAAAGAGAGATGTAATATTAGCAGTCAAAATTAGATGCTATTTGGGTTGGTGAAGCATCACATAGTCTATCACTGTGTTCAGATATGTTTGGATCTTGCGGTACAGGAAAGTTTTTTTGTACATACAATAAGTAGAATAGATTAGGTACACAGCATACAGAATCAAAGAGACAAAACAGCATAGTATTTGTTAATCCTATAGACAGACATCAGTTACTGGGTCACTTTTTGACAAAAGCTGCTGGGAAAATTGGACAGTAGCCTTGTAGAGATTATGTTTAAACAAGGGCATACCATACATTGAGATAATTTCCAAATGGACACATGACCCAGATATAAAAGTTCATTTACTGTGCAACTTAGAAGAGCAAAGAAAAAATATATTTCAGATCTAGAGTTCACGATTACATACATCCATTGTGATAAAATGTACAATTTTATGTAAAATTAAAAAGGTTCTGTGTAAACAAATTTAATGTAGGTAAAAAGTAGAAGGGAAATAGGTAACTGGGGAGAATCTTTGCAGCAGGTTTCTTTTTTAATTTTTTTTTATTTTCAGTTACAAATCCTCTCTTTTCCTCCACCTCCTTCCCATCCATTGAGAAGGTAAGAAATACAAAACCCATTATACTTATGAAGTCATGCAAATATATTTCCACATTAGACATATTCTTTTTAGAAATCAAGAAAAATAAAGGAAAAAAATACACTTCAGTTTGCATTCTGAGTCCAGTTCTTTATCTGGAAATGTATAGCATTTTTCATCATGAGTTCTTTGGAGTTCTGGTGGATCATTATATTAATTAGAGTCACTAAGTCTTTCACAGTTGTTTATCTTTACAATATTGCTATTACTGCACACATTGTTCTTCGGGCTCTACTCACTGCACATCAGTTTATATAAGTCTTTTCAGGTTTATCTGAAACTTCTCCTTTCATTATTTCTTACAGCTCAATATTATTCCATTACAATCATATGCCATAACTTGTTCAGCCATTGACCAATTCATGGGCATCTTTTTTTTTTTCTTTTTTGGTGAGGCAATTGGGGTTAAGTGACTTGCCCGAGGTCACACAACTAGTAAGTGTTAAGTGTCTGAGGCCAGATTTGAACTCAGGTCCTCCTGACTCCAAGGCTGGGGCTCTATCCACTGTGTCACCTAGCTGCCCCAATGGGCATCTTCTTAGTTTTCAATTCTTTACAACAACCACAAAAAGAGCTGCCATAAATATTTTTGTACATATGGTCACTTTTCCTTTAATTTTTTTAGAGTATTGACCTAGTAGTAATATTCTTGACTCAAAGGATATGCACAGTTATATAGCCCTTTGGGCCTGATTCCAAATTGATCTCCAGAATTCTCGACCAATGGTGCATTAGAATACCTATTTTCCCACATTCCCTCCAGTATTTGTCATTTATCTGTTCTGTCATCTTAGACAATCTGATAGCTGTGTGTGTGAGAGGTACCTCAGAGTTGTCTTAATTTGCATTTTTCAACTACTAGTGAGAGTATTTTTATGTGATGATTAATAGTTTTAAATTCTTCCTCTGACAAGTGTCTGTTCATATCCTTTGACTATCAATTGGGGGATGGTTTTTATTTTTATTAATTTGGCTCAGTTCTGTATATAATTGAGAAATCAGACCTTTTAACTTGCTACAAAATTTTCCCCACTTTCCTGTTTGTCTTCTAATTTTGGTTGCATTGGTTTTGTTTGTGCAAAAACAAACTTATAATTTTATATAGTCAAAATTATCCATTTTACCTTATGTAAACCTTTCTATCTCTTATTTGATCATGAACTCTTTCCACAACCATAGATCTAACAGATAATTTCTTCCATGCTCCCCTAACTTGCTTACGCTTAAGGGATCATCCTTATGCCTAAATTTTATTCATTTTGAGCTTAGGTCGAACTCTTTCGGGCAAGACCCGCATGCCATGATTTTGGAATTCCAGCACCCCCAAACCTCTAGACTTCATCATATGGTTCCTTGCTAACCAAGAATAACTTCCTAATCCCAAGGTCGTCTCCAACCAAGACTCCAACCAAGGAAGGCCCCTGCTCCAGAGGTGACCCCTACTCAGGCTTTGGACAAGGGCCTTGCCTCAGCATCTCCTCCCCACACTCTTCACCCTGAGGCAAGAACCACCTAGACCTGGTCCTCAGCCCCAGTCTCAAAACTCAAGAGGATCTTTCCCTCCTAGACTGATATCTTTCTGATGGTAAATTGGGCCACCTTGTTGTCTCAATTCATGGGCCTGTCCTCAGGCAAACTAAAACCTGGGAAAGAACTTAATTTAGAAATTCCAAGATCACCCACTGCATTCTGGGCCATTGCCAGTTGTCTTGGCTTTTGTCTTGCCACTGGATCCTGATGACTCTAGAGGAAAGCTTGAAGCTGACAGCTTTGGACAACTCTGCCTCACTTACATCCAATCCATGTACAAGTCAAGATAGCACCCTTATGATGCCGTTGGTCCTCTTCAAGAGGGCCAGACACACCCGATCCAATGGTAAAGAAATTTCCTCTCTAGAAACCTTGAATTAGCTTTCCTTTGGTGGTAGGGCCTGGGAAAGAGAGATCCTAATCCTTAGGATAGTACTTTGGGCCTGTAGGTCCCTGGCGTGAAAGTTGAGACTCACTAAAATCTAAGGAGGTAACCTCTAACAACCCCAAGTTTATTTCCTTTTCAAGGGGAGTCTAAATCTTGGGGTTGGGGGATAGTAACACAAAGCTAAATGCCTATGTAAGTCCTTGGGCTGGAAGGTGGGATTCACTGGAGGGAAGGAGAATGCCTTTGTTGCTGTGGAATCCTATGAGTCATTTTTGTTTTCTGTAGTTTTTCTCTAGGATAAAATAAAGGCTTTCCTGCATTGAAATGCATTGTTATTTTGAGTGCTTGCACAGGTGCGCTTTTATTCATATCTATAAAAATCTATTCATGAAATAGATTCTGAATTTCCAAGAGGAAACTCTGGGTGAGGACAAAATGAGCCAAAGAGAAACTATTTGGTGGGCAGAGCTAAAGATCAAACCTAGTACATTTAAGTCTAAAATTAGAGATGCTAGACTATAGGTTATAGCTATCAGCACAGTGCCAAGCACATAGTAGGTACTCTGTTTATTGAATTTAATTGAATCTTCTTCAGAGTTTTGCTCATATATATGGAACTGGTCAAAATACCTGATTATTAGGAATATGAAACAAAGACATCTTTGAATGAGTCCCAAACATCTGGGACGAGGCTAGAATGACTTGCATTCAAATGAATGTGATTAGTTATTTGCCCCATTTTTATTTTATTTTATTCTATTTCTTTCCATAAGGACAAAGAAGAATGAATGAATATGCAGTACTTTTCACCCCTTCACAGCTACACAATTCACTGTGTAGAGCTTATAAACACAAAGCTTGTGATGCCTAAACAGATTAATGATGCTGGCTTCACTGTCTCTCTGCATTAATTCTCTCCATATTCACTTTCTCTAACACCAGAGTTCCAAGGCTTGAATGCACACTGTTAAACACACAGCAAAGATTCTTGGTGTGACAGTTCTCTACCATGGGTTATGTGGTTAGCAACAACATATTAAATTTCTGGACTTGAAACTTGCCTCACAGCCCCATGTGCTATGATGAACATAGGATTGGGTCAGTTTAACTACATTTTAGGTTTTGTACAGGTCAGGTTATTTTCAAGACATTCTAGGGGGAAATACAATTTCCAATATGCTTTCCCAACCACACTCTACTTCCTAATCTCTTCTCTCAAGTCCTCTGACAGGTATATGTGTGTGTGTGTGTGTGTGTGTGTGTGTGTGTGTGTGTGTATCAGCTTGATACAGTAGAAAAAATTGGGTTTAGAGAAACTAGATTCAGATTGCCTCTGCCTTTTACTACTCAGATGAACTGAGGCAAGTTGCATAACCTAAGCCTCAGTTTACTCATCTGTAAAATTAGGATGTTGCATTAAGTGGATTTTAAGATCCTTCTCAGCTCTACAGAAAAAAAAATCCTATGATACTAAATAGGGATGGAGTAGAGAGAAAAAGGATTTGAGTAGTAGCAGGGAGGAAAGAGGGATGCAGTAATGTTAATGAAAGTTTTAAAGCTCTGGAAATCACCATCCGTTGATTGGGGATTCCTCTCTCCTGCAGAAATGTAATGTACTCCAACATAAGACAAACTAATTTAAATCAAAATTGAAACAGAGCAATAGCATCTCATAGCATTAATGCTGTAAACTAATTTTCTGGTTATAAAATGTTCAAGGATTCTGTTTTGGCTTTTGCTTACAATACTTGGAGACCTGAGCAGGGTACTGATGGTTTCTGCTCATTCCCACAGGCTGTTGTAGACATCCTACGTAGGCACCATGGGTAATTTAACAAAATCAGGTGGCCCTGTCAAGATCACCCAGAAGACAAGGATTAGGGAAACATTCTGCTTCTCCCAAATGGAATCATATTCTTTGTGGATAGCATTGTTGACACACTGGAAGAAAAATGTAGCATGACTATATATACATATACACATACACATACACATACATATACGTGTGTGTGTGTGTGTATGTGTATGTGCGTGCGCATGTGTGTAGAAGAGAGGTGGAGTCTAGATGACCACATTGGCACTTATGCCCAGGGTAAGAGTTGCCAAAACATGTAAGGAGACAAAGCAGAGCATAAGTACTGATTTATTTTGGGAAAACTGGCCAAAATAAATCAGCAGTTACCTGAGTCGTTGAATTTAAGGACAAAGGTAGGGGAGGGTGATCAAGTATTATAATATGGGGGTATCCAAGTATTATGACTGCAGTGGTTTAAAGTGTGCAATTTGTTACACTTATTAATAGGTGTGTGCTCTGCTGACCACCCCACTTCTCTAGGAATAGCAGTCAGGAAATCTGTAATGTTTATGATTTCTTGAGATTTTTGTCTGTCTATAGTTTCCCTATTCACTTTCCTGGACCTGGACATATTTTCTTTTAATTGGTGGATGTGACAAAGAAGACCCATTTTGAATGGTGGTGAAAGATGTACTTAGCATTAATGTGTATATGAGAATTCTCTGAGCAATGTCCTCACGAGGGGTACCAGTATGTAAAAAACCACGGAAGGATCCCTGCTAGGAAAACATTGTACTGGCTCATAAAGATCCATCTTCCACTGGCCACATTTAGCACCAGGCTGTGTCCATACAAGTGAATCATAATCGAAGAATCTCAGCCCTGGAGGGGACCTAGTCCAATGCACATCCTAAAAAGAATCTCTTCTATATTACAGCTGATGACTGTTCATTCAGCTTTGGTTGGAAATCCTTCACTTAAGGGAAATCTCCTGAGGCAAGACATTCTACTCTGAGATAGTTCTAATTGGGGGGGAAAAGTTTTCCCTGACATTAAGCCTAATTGTGTTTCTTTGTACCTTCCACCTACCACCCCTAGTTCTGACTTCCAGGGCTGTCTTGAAAATGCCAGTCCATCAAATACTTTAAGGCCACTATGATGTGCCCCTTAAGCCTTCTTGAAATGAATCATTCCCAGTTTCTGCAACTGATCCTTGTATGCCATATTCTCCAGTTTTTCCTCCCTCCTGGCTGCACAATTCTAGATGAGTCCCAAACTGAGTTTTGTTTATTTTCTAAAATGGAATGCCTAGCACTGAGTACAGTCCACTAAGTGTAACATTGTGTTGTTCAATTGACGATTCAGTCATGTGCAACTCTTTGGGACTCCTAATTGGGGCTTTCTTGACAAAGATACTGGAGTGCTTTGCATTTCCTTCTCTAGCTCATTTTATGGCTGAGGAAACTGAGGCAAACAGGGTTAAGTGACTTGCCTAAGGATGCACAGTTAGTTTCTGAGGCCAGATTTGAACTCAGGAAGATGAGTCTGCCTGACTCCAGGCTTGGCACTCTATCCACTGAGGCACCTAATTGTTCCAGGCATAGTGTGACCAAACCCCAAAGGAGAGAGTATAGTCAAGTAAAGTGAACAAGACTTTATTAAGCACCTACCCTGTGTCAGGCACTACACTAGGTTCTGGGGATATAAAGGTGAAACAAACCCAAAAAAAAATAGTCCCTGCTCTTAAGGGACTCATAGACTCATGGGAAAGACAACATGGAAACTACTGTGTACGAATTAAGATATGAATAGGATAAATTGGAGATAATCTCAGAGGGAAGGAACTAAGAGTAGTAAAGACCAGGAAAGGCTTCTTATAGAAGGTGAGACTTTAGCTGAGATTTTAAGGAAGCCAGGAAAGCTACAAGATAGCGATGCACAGGGAGAGAGTTCCAGGAGCAGGAGTGTTACTGATATTCTTATGCGGATATCTGGAGGGAGGGGAATTGGTTGCCAGATGTGGCATGGAGCATGGTAAAGATCAAAATAGGTAGAAATGGAAATTTTATTGCCATTAGGATATATTACAGACTAGCTAAAATAAAGACAAAATAGATGTAGCATTTGGGAAATGCATCATCAGCTTGACACAGAGACATGATAACACTGTGATGGGAAGTTCCATTACCTGGAAATATGTTGGAGCTCCCTCTAGGTTAAAAGTAGATTTCCTAATAATTTCTTGCCTCACTTTGGTAATAATTTCATCCTTCAAAAGATGGAAAACCCATTAAGGGGCTTGTGATCTGTATCCCAAATGCTACATATATTTTGTCTTTCTATTCAGGTAGCCTATGAGGATAAATTAAATAAACTGGGCTTGTTTAGCCCGGAGAAGACAAGACTCAAGGGAAATATGATAACTGTCTTCAAATATTCAAAAGGCTCTCATGTGGAGAAGTTACTGGAGGTGTTCCATTTGACCCCAGAGGGCAGAATAAAGAGCAATGGGTAGAATCTGTAAAGAGGAAAATATAGTCTCTGTGTCAGGAAAAGATTTCTTAAAATTGGAACTGTTCAAAAATAGAATGGATGGCCTCGAGAAGTGTTTGGACTCCCTTCTTCACAGCTCTCCAAGAAGGAGCCAGATGACTGTTTATTAGGTATAGCACAGTGGGGATTTCTTTGGTATATTGGTTGGATAGATAGCCATTGAGCTACCTTCCAACTCTCCAAGTCTTTAGCTGTGATCTTTATAATAAAATCACACTCCACTTTGCACCCATCTCCCTCCATCACATAAAGCATAGCTTTCCAGAGTCACATTCTTGTAGAGATAGTTCCAATGAAGTCTCAGTGATACTTACGAGGTCAAATATGATCAGACTTCTAGTTCATCTTACTTCTTACCTATACTTTGTGCAATTTCAAAAAGCTAGGAGGCCATGGGTTTTATTTCTTTTCTTTGCTATTGATATTGTTTCCTCTTAATTTTCGGTAACTATTACTATTCTTCTCCTCATATTGAACCTACTCTCCATAGCACCTAGCTGATGGATATACATAGATGGTTTTGATCTGTCCCTCCTCCTTTTCAGTTCAAAGTAATTTTGCTTAGTTTTTCATAACTCTAGACAAATTTATTCTACAAGACTGTTGTATACTCCATCTCTTGCCAGAGGCCTGTGATTCCTTTTAAACTATGGTCAAGAAATCCAAATCCCATTCTCAGACATCATTTTCTTTATCACTATTGTCTTCCCAAATCTGGCTCTTTCTGCTGAATTCCTTGTTTTTGACTGACTGTGAGGGAAAAAGAATAAAGAGAGGAAAATACTGCCTTTGACTGTGTGGGCTTCATTTTCCTGCCTGAGAAGTTTTAACTTTTAACGATGCTTTTCCTTTGGGCACTATCATTTATGTCCACATGAATCACTAGGAATGGGTAATAGTTACGTGGCTGAACAAGTTTGGGGAGTTTTTTCTTCTATGTGTTGGACTCATGCCCTAGGAAAAACGCTAACCTATTATATTACCAGATCAATATATTGCTACCTCAGTACTCTCAGCAGGGCATCTACAATCACTACTACTCATCTCTTCTTCCTCTGAACCTTAATAAATCATCTCTCATCTAGCATCACCTGTGAATCTGTACCATCATTTCCTGGGGCACAAACATCTTCTTTCTGAGTAGTGTCCAATTCTACCTCTTTGGAAAAAGACACATTTTTATCAGCTCTAAGTGTTCAATGTTCTTTCTTCCCTTTCTCCTTTGTGTAACATTTTTTCCCATCCTCCAAACTCCTAAAGCAGATCAAGGTTCTCCCCTATCTCTTTAGAATATTTTTCTTTGTAAGATGTACATGTATATTCACACATCATATACATATGTGTAATTTGTATATTTTAAAAAAATATTGGGCAGCTAGGTGGCGCAGTGGATAGAGCACCGGCCCTGAAGTCAGGAGGACCTGAATTCAAATCCAACCTCAGACCAAACACTTGACACATGCTAGCTGTGTGACCCTAGGCAAGTCACTTAACCCCAATTGCCTAAAAAAAAACAGCAAAAAAAAAGGAACATTTAATTTTCAATTTTCCTCGATAACTTGAATATTAGAAGGATGTTCATTAAGTCCTATCTTCTAGATGGAAGACTAGTTGCCTTTGTGGCACAGATAGCACTTAATTGGTCATGGCAGAAATCCAAGTGTTTTACTCTCTATGTAGTTTGCTGAAAAATTCTCCCAGTTCTTCATACTTGCTTGGAAGTAAGATTCTCAGTTCTCACACTTCTTCGTAGTAAGTCTCCTGTGGCAAACTACGTGTGAACATTTTTAGCTCAGGTGTCTTCACTTTTTCACCACATTAGACTTTGATAATCATTCCCAACTTCTTTTCTCTTTCCTTACTAAGCTATTACTCTTATTTATCCTATGGCCTACCCTTCTGCTCAAATTCTCCTACCTCTACTGTCCAAGTTTTCCTTCTCCTTTTTCTGTTCCTCCTCTAGGACTTCAACTTCTTCTCTTTATCTTCCTCCTTCTTAGATCCTTTCTCATCTTCCTTCTCAGGCCCATCAATGTATCTTCAAATTCTCCCAAATATTTCCTCCCCAAATATGATCTCTGACCTTTCTCCCAATTTCAAAACCCTCAAAATCACTTTCACAATTACTTCTCCTTTGAACTGAAGTCTTTCTCCTCCTTCTCGCATATAATCTTCCCCAATGGACAGAATGCAACCGAGTCAATGGTGATAGTGTAAGTGAATCAATTAATTTGGTTATTTCAGTCATCTTAACAACCAAATTGAATTGGTATATAAGATAATCATTGGACTGCCCCAAGGTCTCCATGAAGACAACTGAAAATACTTAATTGATTCTACCAAGTCCAGTGTCCCAATTACAAAAGAGCTAGGAACAAACTGAATCACTGAACACATTTCACCAACATCTCTGTCCTACACTCTGACTCCAACATACAAAATCAACTGCCTACAGATAGCTTCTATAGTAGAATGTGAGCCCCTTGAAAGCAGAAACTACTTTGCATTTTGTCTTTGAATATCCAGCACCTAACAGTGCAGAGAACACAGTATTACTTAATAGATATTTGTTGCACTGAATTCATTAGAATGTAAACTCCTTGAGGCAAGACTGTTTTCCTTTTTGTCAGAACCTAGCATAATGCCTTAAACATAGTAGGTGCTTAATAAATGCTTGTCACTGAAGAAATTCCTACTGCTTAGTATAGTACCTGGCACATAGTAGTCATTTAATAAATGCTGATTGATTGATAAAATAAACATTAGTGGCCAAAGTACAAGGGTATACCCAAAAGAAAAACAATCCATGAAAGTCAGCTGACTGTAGCCTCCAGGACCAGGCTTTCAATGACGACCTCCATTTCTAACTATCAGTGCCTTGGCTTTCTTCTCTTTTTTCACTATGCAAATTCAAGTGAGATAATGCACTCCAAAATGCTCATCCTTCCAAATGAAATTGCTCCCATTTAACTGCTCTTGGATCATTGACTAAACATCTGAACATGGAGATCATCATCTTTATAATCCTGAAATGAAAAGGGATCAGTGGTCTGTCACTATAGTTGCCAGTGCATATACAGTGCTATGGGGGAGGGGGAAACTAACATTGCAGAAAACTTGGTAGATATTTGCAAATTACCCCACTTCCATTTTCTCATTGTATTTATATGCAAATAATTAACCAAGGGGAGAAAAACTTAATAGCTTTGTATTGCCAATATATTCTGTGTTAGTGTTGTTTTTTTTTTTACATGAAGAGAAGTCCAGCCAAGGTTGAAAAATGTGAAGCAATATTGTTATCAATGTAATAATAAATTATTATAAATGTACTAACATTGGACGTTAAGGTAATTATGATAATCCACTCTGGTTAATCTACCCAATACAGTCTCCTGAAGGTATTTTACTGTTTACACATATGTGTACAAATATATGTATTTATGTATATACATATTGTGTGTATTTTCTTGGTATTTCCCTTTAGTGAGGTCCATTTCTGTCATATGTAACATGAGGGATTTGGAAAAGATAATCTTCCACCTCCAGTGGCTTCTAGAGGACCTACGGTTCAGAGTCAAAAAGGACTTTGGAGGGGACTTTGGACTAGAGCAAACCCTACCTAAGCATAAATTTTCTTACTGACATTTCTAACAAGTGATCATCCCCTCTTCATGGGAAGACTACTAGTGGTAGAAAGTGCATTCCCTCCCAAAGCAAACAATTCCTCTTTTGGACCTCTATGCTGAAAAGTTCTTTCACTTTACACAGTTGCTGCTCCCCAAACCTGGCATTCTATAGAAGTAACATGTCTCATGCTTTCACACAGGCTATCCTGCATGTTTGAAATACACTCCCTCCTCACTTTCATCTCCAGCTTTCTTCAAGGCTTAGCTCATGTGCAACTTTCTTATCCCCCTAATTATGTTACAGCTCCCTCCCTCCTCAAAACATCATTTATATACTTCTATGCTTGCATATCGTAGCTCCCTAATAGAATGTAAGCTTATTGAGGGAAGGAGATGCCTTTGTTTCTGTACTGATATACTTTGTGCCTGTCATAGTACTTAATTGAGTGTGCATGCACCCATACACATACACATACATACTTTTTTGTGTTATTTAATAAATGTAGAGGGTGCTTGGTAAAGGAATTCCCTGAATTAGTACAAATTGAAAACTATTCTGCAATTTATATTCTTAGAGAATTTCTTGGGGCACTAAGAGTCTAATCAACTTGACAAGGGTCACAAAGTCAGAGGAAGAGCTTGAGTATAAGTCTTGCTAATTCTATCTACTATGCCATGGTACCTTCTTTCTTGCACATAATAGGACAAAATGTGCACAATACAATTTCCCTCTGGATAGAGACACTACCAAACGAGACAAATTCTCTTGTGTTTGTTGGTGTTGCTATTGACTTTGGCTATATATCGTTAATAAATTCTTATTGGATTGGATTCCACCCTTTGTTGCTAGTTCTAGTCTAATTCCTTGTCTCTATGATAATCTTTCCCCAGTTCCTTCAGAGGATTATCATAACATAGTTGTGAACTCCTTCCCCATCCTGATTATGCTCCTGAAGGATATGCTTGGACTGGTCAATGTCCTTTCTAAAACATGGCCCCCAGAACTAAATGTAATGTTTCACGTGACCTGATCAGGATACGATATAGTAGGACTAATATAACTACTTCCCTTGATCAGGACATTATGTTCATATTAAAATGACATATTTTACATTTACTTGTTGGCTGCCATATCAACTGTAGGCCCAGTTAACTTGTAACCAAATAACATTTTTTTTTTACCTGAACTGTTCTTGGTCTACATCCCTCCCATCGCAGTTGATTTTTAAAAACCCAATTTGGTCATTAACATTCATTCCTATTAAGGTTTATCTTGTCTAATTTAATATCCCATCCTAACCTTGATGAATCTGATTTGTATTTTTAAATCTTGACTCTGACATTCCTTCATTTATGTGTCTTCTAAAAATCTTATAAACATGCAATATACACCTTCCTCCAAGAATAAAAAAGTTGGTGAGATCAGGGCCAAGAACAGAATGCTTCAGCATTCTCCCAGAGACTTCACTTCAGATTTATATGAATCTACTAATTATCAGTCTTTGGATCTGATTATTCCATTAGTTCTGAATCCACTAAGCTATACTATCATTGAGTACATCCTTTGTCATCTTAGTGTTAAATGTCTTCTTTAAATCCAAGTATGCTCTGTTTATAGCATTTTCTTTTGATCTGCTGGTCTAGTAACAATGTTCAAAAAGAAATGAAGTTAGTATGGCATGACTTATTCTTAATGAATTCCTGCTAGTTCCAAGTGATTACTACTTCCCTATGTGCTCATAAACCATTCGTTTAATAATGTTTCCAATACTTTTGCCAGGATTTGAAGCTTCCCAGATTTTATACAACAACATTATGAAATTAGGACAGGGTATAACTTCATAGAACTTACAATTTAGTAAGGAGGATAAAACACAAATAATTATGGAGCAACACAGTAAATAGCTGAGAGGGGCCATAGAGCCACTTAATCCTACACAAACATGACTGAAATCCTTAGGATAACATATCTGACAATTGGTCACGTAGTATACAATAACTGTACTCACATATACACTTTCAGACACACACATACACGGACATTATATATATATATGTATATATATGTGTGTGTGTGTGTGTGTACTATATATATATATACACATAAGAATATAAAGAGAACAAGGTTTTAGGAAAAGCTTGAAAAATAAAATGGGCAGTAAGCATAAATCAGTCTACAATTAAAATAAGCCTACTTATTTAAAAAAATCATTGACAAAGCAGATCCATTCATCTAGATATATTTGTATCAGTATATATTGGTGAATTTTCCATTTGACTACAGGGATTGGTTCTGATCATGAAACCAGGCAAAATAGACACATTGACGATGGCACAATATAATTTCCCTCTGGATAGAGACACCACCAGAATGTGACAAATTCTCATATGTTTGTTGATGTTGCTATTGACTTTGGCCATATATCTTTAAGCCTGACGTTTAAGGTCTGTTGCAATCTGGTGCCATGATTCTTTTCCAGCATTTTCACATAACTCTTTACTCAGGAGGGGGAAAAAATGTAACTCATCATTTTCCATGCATGAGGGATTCATTGCCTGTCTTTATTGCCTCTAGGCCTTTCTCCACATTGTGTCCTTTGCCTAAAATGCTTTTCCCTCAAATTCTGATTATTGAAATTCTACTAATACTTTTAGGGGAATAAAGACAGGACCTAGCATTTATTGGTACAGGGAACTCCTGAGTAAGGAAACTCCCTCTACTAATGCAGCTTATATAGTAAGTTATATCTATAACTTATTAGAAGAGAGTTTTAGAACCCAGAGATTAAATGACTAGCCCAGAGTCATACAGCCAGTAAGTTTCAGAGGCAGGACTTGAACTCACATCTTCCTGAGTTCAAGGTCACCTTTTTAACCACTTTACCATACTGTCTTTCCTTCTGGAACTTTATTAAATATCACTTCTTCTATAACCTCCTCCTAATTCCTCCTAAGTAGAAAATAATATCTCAGAAAAACTTCAACTGGCGGTGAGCCAGAGGTCGATGGAAAGATACATGGTGGGCATAAGCAGGATGTAATGCTTTACCAAGTATGATATGTGTGACAAGTGGTGTTAAAGACATAATTAAAGAATGTTGAACCAGAAAATGAGATGGGCTGGTAATTTGAAAAGATGTAAGGATAACACAGGAGCAGTCTGATTTACATTTATATCCATAAAATGTGCTAAATTAACCAGAGAAAGGTTTCTTGAATGTTTGGCTTATGGAGGAATACCAAAAGATTTGGACCATATCACAAGATGAGAAAAAATGGAAGTGGCATGAGTGGGGAAGAAGAACTCCTATGAATAAGATCGTGGTCCTTTGAAGGATGGAAGCAAGATGAAGAGCTTACCTAATGATTAACACCCACTTGAACCCCTTTATAACGCCTCTTCTAGAGAACAACACTAATATGTGCCTTACAGGATAACTACATCATAGCTTATTTTGTCAGAGAATTCTTTTGTTATGGTTTAGGGCACATTATTTAATCTGCAGTATATCAGAATCCACAAAATTAATGGCATCACACATAGTGCTAGAGACAAAATATGATTATAAAAAATAACATGGCTGTTTTTTTTAAAATAAATTTACCATTCATAACTTATTCACTTAAATGAGAGGTGTCTGCTTCACATAGGAGCCCTTGGGAGACCATACATAGATATCAACGATGCTACCATTAATTACTCAGTCATCATCGGACAATGATTTCTTTGATTGTTGGTTTTAGAACTTACAGCATGTTATTTTGAACATCCTTGTGGTGAGAAATCTTCATCATTTCAGGATAGATTTAAGTTTTAGAAATCATGAAAAGTGACTCAGAACAAAATCCAGTGAATGAGGCTGGTGATCAAATTGGGCAATAGCAACATTATCCAATATTGAGGTGTAAGATTCAGACCTGAAGTGTAAAAAGGTTCATCAATTGGATCAGCAAGCAGATTCCATAGAAGAAATTGGAAAATATTTTTGGGGCTAGGCAATGGGGTTAAGTGACTTGCCCAGGGTCACATAGTTAGTAAGTGTCAAGTGTTTGGTCTGAGGCCAGATGTGAACTCAAGTTCTCCTGAATCCAGGATCGGTGCTCTATCCACTGCACCACCTAGCTGTTCCCTGGAAAATATTATGAATGATTGACAGTCCCATTGGCAAAAGTACACAAAGGAATTTCTTTGAAGGATGATTCTCACTCTCAGTTCAGAAGGGAGAATGGGGCTATGCAAAGTGAACAAGCAGAAGAGAGCAAAGGAGACACTGTATACATACGATGAAGGGCAGATTCCCCTGGGGAAGTCTCCAGAGCACTAGGGCTGTAACAGTCTGCTAAAAGGGGAAGGGTGGGTAATTATAGTGGCCTTGCTACTATGGTATTCGTGGGGGCTAGCTATCACGAAGGAAGCTAGTGTATCTTGCACAAAAATGATTGATAGAACTGACCTATATATAGCAGCAAAAGAGCATATAGAAAGAGCAATGAGAGTACAAAGGAGAGACTAGTTAAGACCGGCATGGCTGCAGCTGGCATTTTGGGGTCTTGGGTCTTTCTGATCTCAAGCCAGTATTGTGGTGAAAGGTATTGGGGATGGAGGGGTAGAGAGAGTTCATGGCTGTCTGTGTTAGTCTAGATTCATGGCTCATAATACTCCAGAATCCATATATACCATATACCAGCACTGGAGGAATAAGTCTCCTTCTATCAACATGAGAACTGAGGTCAACTTTACCCTAGAGCTGTCCATCCAAAGTATATCAGGGGAGCTTAGTCCCAATTCCCTCTCTCCTGAAAAAAGGCAACATCCTCCACACATTCTGTGAACTGTACATTCCAGTTCATTTGTTAATGAAAAAAATCAGTTTGGTTGTTTCATAATTTTACCTGATATAGAAATGTGTGCTTTGATCTTTCTGATTGGTTCCTTCATACATCTTTGTCTTTCAGAAAATAAAAGAGCTCAGGACACTCTAAAGAATGTTTACACAAAACTCAGTATGAGGGGCAGCTAGTTGGTGCAGCGGATAGAACACCAGCCCTGAAGTCAGGAGGACCCGAGTTCAAATTCAGCCTCCACCTGACACTTACTAGCTGTGTGACCCTGGGCAAGTCACTTAACCCCAATTGCCTAAGAAACAAAAACAAAAACAAAACAAAACAAAAACCTCAACATGATTAAGTAGATATCTGGGGTTTACAGGCTATATTTATTTTTCAAAGGACCTTAAATCTACATCACTGGACTCTCACTGATTGACCAACAGCAGATCTCGGCCCAAGCCTACCTTGGTCATTGTCTAGAGTCTGGGGTCAGAGTGAATGTAAATAGCAATTGTTTTCCTTTTGGCCAGAAACCCTGAGGGTCTTTCCCTTCCAGATTGATTTTATTTAATAGTTAAGAGATGCCATTTTTTTGCCTCATTTCTTACTTAGCCTTAATCATTGATTGGATGTTGCCTCAGACAAACTGAGACCTGGGAAAGACCTTGGCTCAAAAAGGACAAAGTTTCCCACTGCATCTGGGGCCATTTCTAGTCAACCTGATCTATTATGTCTTGCCACTGGACCCAGATAACTCTGGAGGAGAGAGTGAGGCTGGTGACTTTGCACAGCCCTGCCTCACTTAAATTCAATTCACTTACAAGTCATGACATTGCCTTCCAGATGTCATGATCCTCTTTAAGAACAAAAGATAAACAACAATAACAAACAAGGTGGAGGAGGCACCCTCTGGGGCTCACCTTGCCAGTGATGCTTGTAATCACACATGCGCGATAGGGCGATCATCATGGCACAGTACAAAGGCAGGATCGCTGCACAGAGTCGCCAGCTTTTGCCACGCCCATTCTCTGTGAAACAGTGCAACTTCCCAGCTAAGTAGAAGGTTGTAAAGCCCAGGCCTGAAAATGCAACTGACAAAGAAAAACAAAACATGTTACCCAAAGAAGCAAGATACCTTGATTGAGATTCAAAAGACTGAGTTTCAAGTCCCAGTAGCACAGTTCCAACACTTACTTACAATAACTCCCTGGAAATTGTGGAATGTCTTGGAACTTCAGTTTCTATAACTGTCAGATGCTAGTAAGACTTTTTCTATCTACCTCACTGGGTTATTGCAAGGAAAGCATTTTTTGTCAACTATAAACCACTACTTAAAGTTGAGCTAATATTAAGCATCAGAAAACATCAAACTAATTGATATACAGTTAAAAACTCTAGCTATTCAAGAGGTTTCAGATGTAAAAATAAACTGGGCATTTGCTTGATTAGTTACTGTAATTAATCATCATAACACAGTAGAGTGACTTTCCTTAATGTAGCTCAAAAAGCAAGTGAAGCACACATGCTAATTTCATAACATCCCTATGCTGTACATAGGCAACATTCTCATTTTCCAGAGGAGTAAACTGAGGCAATGGTATGAAATGATTTGGAAACACAGAGAGACAAAACTAGGAGTGGTTGTGTCTGTCAAGATGTTGCAAGGACAACTGGACAATTTGGTGACATACATTTAGTGAATAAATTAAATTTAACAAATAAATTAATAAATCAAGACCAGTAGTTTATTTTAATTTTTCAGTCATTTCATTCAATATGAAATCAATCCTGTGTTGGTACAAAATTGTTTTTCCACTTAGACCATGCTACATCAAGAAATCAATGTAAATGCTCAATACTGTCATTGTCCAGTGTCAGTAGATGGTAAATTTCATGTCTACTAATGGTTAGGAAGAATTGAAAGGGAACTTAGTGAAGAGACATAAAAGATAATATTATGATTTGGAATTATGCTGTCAAGGACAATTGTCAAGAGGTCAAGGTGTTGGCATGACTGATCTCGAAGTCAATTTCATAATATGCCCATCCATTCCACAATTGTTCTACGCAATTTTAAAGCCTGTCCATACAACCTGATTTTGTAGATAATGTTAGAAGCCCTCTCACTTGATTGGCCCCTTTTTGAGAATTAATGTATCCAATGATCCAATTTATTCACATCCCCATAAACAGTGGACAGAACATGGACTGGGAATGCGGAACAGTGATTTCTAGCTCCGGCTCTGCTACTGAGTAAGTGGATTTAAAAGAATGTAATGAGAAGTTTAGAGTAGATGATCTGAAAGCCTCCTTCTAGCTCAAATGTCTATGAATCCATTATTCTAAAAGAGCACTTAAATGATCTTTTCCCACTAGAATTTTCCTACTCTATTTAGCAAATATTTACCACTAAAATGGAGAAAAAATAAAATAATATAGGTAAATGATTCCAGTCTTCCAAACTGACAAGATGAGTCTGAAGACAGCATCCACTATGCCCCAAAATAAGCCTTTAATTTTTGTCCCCCACTGGATCCTCTAATGGCTAAGGCAGAGCAAATAACCGCTGTCAACATTTTTAATGCAAACTTCCTTATGTTTCCTACAAATAGGGTTGTTAACTCTTCTTCAATCACCCTAATGATCTCTTACAAGTAGGTGCCATGTCGATGGCAATGAAAATATATTTCCAAAGGAGAAATCATGCAAAATGTAAGTCTACATACATCTGTCCTAAAAGGTAGGGAGGAATGAAAATGCAAACCATATACAATTGTTATCACCATCAAACATTTATCAATAGTCTACTCTATACAAGGTTCTGTGTGGGACAGGAGAGGAATAGAAAATGCAGTTTCCTACATACAAGAGGGTTATAATTTAAGGAGATGGAGTTTATATTCACAAGCTGGCCCAGAGAAATGCCTCAAAACTGAGATACTTTCAAAAGACAAAAACATTTGAAGTTTATACAAAAACATTGCATAAAATGCTTTTTATTGCGAAATTTCTCTTCCATTTATTTCAAATAAAAACTTTTTAAATGGATTTTGATCATTTCTATTGTCTTCATCACTTTTGTTGTCATTCTTTTCCCTTTTTCCCATAATATGTCACCAACATCACATTCCTTACTTGCTTCCCTATTGTTCATAGTTTTAGTATAGTTAATAGCTTCTCTCTTAAAATTCCTAGCATAACTGCATCTCTAACCTAGAATTATTGTTGTTTTCTGACATGTTCATCCATATCTTTGCAATCTAAAAAATACGTACAACTGCTGGACCTGCCTCATAAAACAGCGGAAAAAAAACCTTGGAGTAGAAATTCCAATTTTGGTTCAAGTACAATAACTACCTGAGTTATTGTGACTTGCTGGAACAAGTCATTTCACTTCTCTGGGACTCAGTTTCCTGTTTTGTAAAATAAGGGTATTATTTATAATAGCTACCTTAAAGGGTTGCCATGAGACTCAGATGAAGTAATGCATAAGAATCATTTTGTAAACTTGAAAACACTATATAATAAATGTCAGCTATTATTATTAAACCCGTACCTAAACAAAACTTCCTTCTCCAACAAGGAGTGAGGCTGGGGGGGGGGGGGAAGGAAGAGCTAGGAGCAAAGGAAGGTCAAAATACCAAAGAAAGAAGGTAGCTCAGGAAAAGTAAGTCATTATCATCACTGTAGCATGTGGGGAGTTTTCATGAGTGTCAAATCAGACTCATGGTTAATCTGGCACTAATGAAGCTAAGAAATTATATCTTGTCTAGTACTGCCTGTGTGAATTTTACCAGTGGAATCTGCTGCTAGTTGCCTGGCCCTATAGGCACTATAGGGCAGCTAGGTGGCGTAGTGAATAGAGTGGCTGGCTTAGATTCAGGAACACTCATCTTTCTGAGTCTGGCCTCAGACACTTACTAGCTGTGTGACGCTGGGCAAATCACTCAACCCAGTTTCCTCATCTGTCAAATTAGCTGGAGAAGGAAATGGCAAACCAAACCAGTATCTTTGCCAAGAAAACCCAAGTGGGGTCACAAAGAGTCAGACAGACTGAACAACAACAGGCAATATGGGGCATAGATAACAGTACTCACTCTGAATAAAGCCTTTGCTTTGCTGTTAGCTAATGAATATTCAAGGAGAGAGAGCTACTGGATAAATATATAACACACCTGTACTCACAGGGAAATGGCTAGGTAGAAGAGAAAATGTACT
Organism: Vombatus ursinus; assembly: GCF_900497805.2. NCBI lineage: Eukaryota > Metazoa > Chordata > Mammalia > Diprotodontia > Vombatidae > Vombatus > Vombatus ursinus. The sequence continues at coordinate 1,064,726 of NW_020954611.1, read as the reverse complement.
GACTTCTAAGTAGGTAAGGTTGTACTTTCAAACACTTTCACAAATATAGAACCATTGCATGTGCAATTTTAATTTCTAAATGCCTTTTTTTCATTTTTATGCAGGTAAATAGATCACCTTTTCCAGAGAGAAGTTTTAGGGTCTCATGCCCTATGACTACAAAAATCCTATTTCCCCTGAAATAAGAATCTCATAAATAATACAGAATGACCCAGAAGTTACACAGATGCCTTCAACCTACGACATAGTCATCAATCTCTAAATCTTCTTCAGTGTTTTCCATGCCTGAGATCAGCCTGATGCAGTAGAGAGAACGATGGATTTGGAGCCAAAGGACCTGAGTTTAAAATCTGACTCTGATACTTACCATTCACTTTTCCTCCCTGGGCCTCAGTTTCCTTAGGTGTAATTAATGGAGATAGGTTTACATGATCTCTAAGGTTTCTTTCATCTCTAAATCTTAGGATCATTTAGTTTGTGTGTATATGTGTATGTGTGTGTGTGTGTGTGTGTGTGTGTGTGTGTATGTCCATGATTTTAGACAATTTGCATGGGGCAGCTAGGTGACAAAGTGGATAGAGCACTGGCCCTGGATTCAGAAGGACCTGAGTTCAAATCCGACCTCAAGACACATAATACTTACTAGCTGTGTGACCCTGAACAATTCACTTAACCCCATTGCCTAGCCCAAAAGAAAAACAGACAATTTGCAGTACATATCAGCAGATGAGGTAGTCTCAAGGATTATGGAACATATGGTTAAACATGAAGAAAACCATCCAGGAACTCAAGAGCCAAATTACTCCAACATGAAGAGTTCTTATTAATTGTGCACTCTCTTCTTCTTCCACCAAAAACAATAGCTAGTGTCACCCTAGTATAATGGAGCAGCCTATAAACACTGATCTAGAGGGTCCCTAGGTGCCTGCTTTTATTTCTTGTTTGTGGGCAGCCTCCTTAGTGGATTTCACCAGCTAGACGTGCCCTCACCCTTCTCAGAGGTTTTGTAACCCTGAGTACCTTTCTTAGCTTCCTGAGAGTGGGGACTATGTCTCACTCTTTAATTTACACACACACACACATGCATATGCATGCGCACACACACATGTGTATACACACGCTTGCCACAAACATGCCTAGTCCCGTGGAAGGCATACATTGGTTTTTCAATGAGTATTTATTGTTTAGCTAATTCATTGCTGGTAAATCCAGTCATGGAGTTATACTAAACACACTTTGTATGTGTATGTTATAAAATCATTGATTGTCATTGTTGAGTCCACATAGTTGATGCTTCAAGGTTTTCAAAGAGTTTTATTCATAAATTCTCATTTGATCTTCACAATGACCCTATGAGGGTTATTATCCCCATTCTACAAGTGGAAAAACCAAGACTGAGAGAGATGAAGTGACTTGTTCATGGTAACAGTGTTAGTGTCTAGTTTAATAGTAAGTCTATTACTTACTAGTACTTGTGAGAGAAATCTAGGCTGCTAGGTGTCACAATCGATACAGCAGTGGACCTGGAGTCAGGAAGATCTGCGTTCAAATCTGGTCTCAGAGACTTACTGTGTGACCCTGGACAAGCAACTTAATTTCTGTCTGTCTCAATTTCTTCAAATGTAAAAGGAGAATAATAGCATCTGCCTCACAGAATTGTTATGAGGATAGAATGAGATAATTTTTGTAAAGTGCTTAGCACAGAGCCTGGCACATAGAGGGCAATTAATAAATTGTTCTCTCAAAGTACACTAAATTACAGTTTAATAGAAAAATATGGCATTGTGCAAATCAGTATGATACAAAATGATCCATAGGTTAATAAGAGAGTATTAACCATGTTCTGGATGAAATATGAGGGGTTAATATTATCGTCCAGTAGATAAAACAGAGTGTACTTTGTGGAGGTATGGGATGAATAGCAATTCAAGAGATGGAGATGGTGAGCTGAGTATAGAGAACAGGGTGAGTAAAGATAGAGATTCTGAAAAGCAGAGGCAGAGTACAGGGATCCGGCTTGGCTGGAGTATCTGATACATGGAGAAAAGTCTCTTGACATAAGGCTCAAAAATCGGGTATTGCCAAATGTGGAAGTATACTAGCCCTCACAGGTGGCAGGAAGGCTTGAACTAGGGTTGTGGTAGTAAAAACAAAAAGGTGAGAGATGTGTTCTTGACATATTGCACAGATAAAAGGGAGAAATGGACAAGATTTGAGTGAAGAAAGGAAAGACTTAAAGATAACCAAAGATATTGAGCATGGAATTACCTAGATCTGCATTTCCTTCATTTGTTTCACTTGTCATGCATCTAGTCCCTCACTGAATCCTGGAAAAGATTTCTCTATATTTTTTTAAGTACAATGAAACTTTGAAGGTAATAATGAGCTTCACAACACAGTTTCCCCCTCAATGCACAGTTACTTAAGAGTAACTGAACAAAGAACAGGGCTACCAAGCCTCTTCCTGACTTTAACAATATTGCTTAACTTTCAAAGTGAGCAGTATTATATTTTAATGCATCCTATGAATCCAATCCACCTTTCATTTTGTATAGTATTTGGATAGTTTGAGCATCTGACATGTATCACTCACCAACAACCACTGTACTGGTAATAATATTAAAATTTTCTTAAGCTTACCCTCCCTTATTAACCTCTGAAAGCCCAGAAAATATTGCCCCAGGAAAAACCCTGGAACAGCTGAACCAGAAGAAAGAAGGGGTGCAGCAGTCCTATAGCCCAGGTAGCCTGAAGGATTAACGGGAAAGGCCCCTCTTGCCCTGGGGGAAGGGAAACAGAACAGAATGGGGAGGCATCCTAGAAAGCTAGTGGAAAACCCCACCTCAGCATACGAGGAAGAGATCCTGAAACCCAGGTGATGGAGCAGGCAAACACCAACAGCTGAACCCCCAAGTGCCTCATTGAGGGTGGGGGATCTGGTGGAAACCAGCTCAGAAAACCACCAGGTGCCTTGGCATTCTACAGCAACCAGCTCTCCCAGTGCCTCAGCAAAAATAAGGAAAGCAGCAAAGTAGCGCTCCAAGGGGCCCGCAGGTTGATAAACATCCTGCAACATCCATCTGAAAGGTTCTGAAGAAAGTGAAAGGAAGGAAAGGCCTGGGTGAGCAGGAAATCTCCAGGAGCCACACTACCCAATCCCACCCCTAGAGTTCCAGTGTTGCTGATTCCAGCCCAACTCCAGGTAAGCTGCCAGAACCCTACAGCTTCCAACTGCCAGCACCGGAGGCCCCAGCACACAAAGTCAGTGACCAGGCCCTAGGCTCCCAACACAAGAAGCTTGGGTCAGTGCCCTCTGCTCCCTAGCAGGAGAGCTCAATCTCCTTAAAGGCCAGGAAATAAGCAAACACCGTGAGCAAAAAGAAATGTACGAGAATCTTCAACTTTCTTTGGGAACTGTTGGTACCTAGGTGATAAAGTGGTTATACTTGGAATTGAGAAGAACTGAGTTTGGATCCTGCCTTAAACATTTACTAGCTGTGAGATTCTGGGCAAGTCACTTAATTTCTGTCTAACTCAGTTTCCTTAGCTGTAAAATGGAGATAATAATAGCACTTACCTTGTTGTAGGAGTCAAATGAGATAGTGTCAATAAAGCATTTTGAAAAGTCCAAAATATTCAATGCCAATCATTGCCAGCTATTATTGTTATCACTTGATAACAATACTATTTCTGATAAAAATCAATGCCAGCTATTATTGTTATAATTTGCATCATTATTGTATACCTTTAGAGCTTAGTGAGTACTTATGGAAAACTACAATTTAGGCCATTCACATATGTTCTTAAGTGACTGATAAAAGTAAATAATATGGAAAAGTTGAAAAGGCATTCATTTTATAGATAAATTTAAGTTTTAAAAGTAAAACTACAAAGTTTTAAATATTTTTGTAATATTCATCTGAACACCTCAAAGGTGACCTTTGTGTCTAGGGGCTCATTCCCTATTTCTATCTGGTTTTTTTTCCGCACTGTGACTATGTTTTAAGAATGTTGGTCTCTATCAAATGAATTTGCTCCCTTATTTGCAAATAAATTGTCTCCCTTTCTTCTTTGCAGAGCTGGGGACTATGGGTGGGCATAATTGCATTTCCCAAGAGAAATGGTTTATACGTTGGTCGGTTTTGTTGAACTGTTCTTTTTTCTCTTCATTTTTTATTCTTTATTACAAGTGATAGCTCACTGCTAGGGCTCAGGGGTGGATAATGTTAGGAAGCAAAAGTGGTATGGAAAAAAAAACAAAAGATATGAACAAAAATAAGATTTAAAATGTGTTTGTATTTCTATTTTTCTATTCAAAGTCACCCATTTCAGAATATTCCTTTGGGTGCCATCAAAAAACTTCAGCTCCAACCAAAATATATTCTGAATTATAGTTGTGTGCAAGGGTTGACTATAGCAAAGACAGAATCATATTTCTCCCTGACTCAAAAGGCTTCACTGGCTCCCATTGCCTCTAAGATAAAATACAAATCAGACTGAGGTCTGATATTTAAGGACCTCCACAATCTGGCTCTTATCTACCTTTCCAGTATTTTTTTTTCATACTACTCCTTCTAACAAACTGTTCTGTCCAAATCAGACTAATAGCTTTTCTATGCATCTGTATGCAAAAGTCCCCTAGACCTACAGATCCAACCCCCGTCTCTCTCCTAAGCTCCAGTCACACATCATCAATTGCCAACTGGACACGTTGGACTAGATGGTCCATAGGCATCTCAAATTCATCTTGTCCAAAGTGGTTCCATTAGCTTTTCCCTAGAACCAACCTACTTCTCAATTTCTCCATTTCTGTTGATGGCCTCAACAAAATTCCAATAACTGAGATTCACCATCTCAATGTCATCCTCAGCTTCTTCCCAGTGCTCTTTCTATTAAAACCTTGAATCTATTCTGTATATACAAATACACAAACTTGTTTTTTGTCCTCATAAAATGTAAGCTTCCTGAAGGCAGGATCTATTTAAGTTTGGCTTGGAATTACCAGTTCTGGAAACATAGCAAGCATATAGTAAGTAAACATAGGACGTTCCTGAAACTTAATAAATGCATGTTAAAGGGTTGAATGAATATTGTTCCAATTGGACACTTAATCTCCTCTCTCTATGCATCTGCAGAGGCCATTGCCCATACCTGAACATGCTTCCTTCTTTCAATCTCACAGATTCATAAAACACTTAATTTTCTTCTAGGCTCAGCTCAGGTGCTCTCACTTATGGGAAGTCTAATCTGATGACTCCCATCACTAGTATTCTCTCCCTATTTGAATGATCCTGAATTTGACTTGTCTATATTTTTATAACCTCTCTGAACTTTAGTTTCTTCATCTGTAAAATGGGATAATCACACCTATTTCACAAAGTTGCTTTGAAGATCACAATGAGACATTGCCCATAAAGTTTATGACAAATCTGGAAGCAACACTCAATTTTAGTTATTGTTGTTGTTGTTGTTGTTGTTTTAAATAATTTAGCTTCTCTAGCTGCAAAAAATTAAGAAACTCTCATGAAGCCTCCTCACTAGGTAGAGTTTATAGACTGATCTATGGAAACTTATTTTCCCCACTTAATAGTATTTTAATCTTTCCAATTACACATAAAGACAGATTTCAGCATTCACTTTTATAAGATTTTGAGTTCCAATTTTTTTTCTCCCTGCTCTCCTCACTCCCCAAGACAGTTAGTAATCTGATATAAGCTATACATGTACAATCTCTATGGAAACATAACATAAGAGCACAGATTTGGATGGGACCCGAGAGATTCAGTCCATAACTTTCATTTTACAAAAGAGGATCCAGAAGCTCAGAGAACAGAAGCAAATTAACTGAGATCACACAAATAGTAGGTGCTAGAGCTATGTCCTCTAACTCCAAATCCCAGTATTCATTCTGCTATACATGATGCTGCTGATGGACATAGGGGAAACCCATGGACTGTCATGGTATCTAAATGGTTGTGAATAAAGGCAGAAATGAGTTCATATCCAAGCATAGAAGTAGAATCTTCAATAGTATTCACGCTCATTTTGTTAACTTTATTTATGAATGTACTACTATGAGTATGTTATCTGAAGGATTTGGCAAGTGAGGTATGAAGGGGAACTCTTGGTCGTTTAGACTGACACATGGATTTTGCTGGATGTTCTAACAGTAGGAGTTGGTCATCAGAACATCATGAGAATGAAGATCCAGAAGAGAAAAGGTCAAGAAAATCAGAGGTTTAACTGAGACACTGACATACAAGTGCGGTAGGTCTGTTAACCTTAAAAAAAACAAAGGAATTATCCATTTGGGCTTAGACTAGACAGAATGATGTTACTGAATGCCGATGATATTATATTGAGGTTAAGCAATCACAGAAGTGTGCTATCTAGGACTGAGGTTTGAATGACATTTGGGAAAGGGCAAGGAAGGAACAATGTCTGTATGCATTAGGGAAATGGGATATGGTTTATTGAATATGAGGTACTATATCCAGAGAGAAAGTTGAACTTAGACAATACATGCATAACAAACCCATTCCCTTTGTTTTAGACAGAGCTAGGGAAACCCAGTAAAGTATTCAGATAAATCTGTTTTCTTGGCATTGTAATATGACCCTGAGAAGGCATAAAAGAGAGGTGGGTAGGGCCAGGAGGTACATGTAAGTTATAATCATCCATTGTTAAGCACAGTGCCTATACACACGATAAGTTCTGGATAGATGCTGGATAACTGAATGGATAAAAGGCATCATTTGGGAATAAGCAGATGGTGAGATGGGGCTAAGAGATTACAAATAACAATGTGGTTTCATTTAAGTGGTCCAAAGCTTGAACTACAAGGCATATGGGTGTGTGTGGGTGGGGGGGTGTGGATGTGGATGTATGTGTATGCATTTTTATCTGAGACTTAAAGAACCACTGTGATTTTTTTCCTCAAAAATCTGTTTTCAGCTTCATTCTTTGGAAAAAAAGATCATTAAATAATTTGATTGCAATATCGCTGGCCAAGTTTGATAACTTTCCTGGGTAGCATTGTTCATTCTTAATTTCCTTTGCTAACCAACTCCACTCTGTTCCATCTTTTCACAGTGCTGACTCTCTGAAGATGAAAATGGGGGGGTGGGGAAGGGAAATGGCTCCTTATGGGCATTGGCCATTAATGAAAATGCTGAGCTTTCTTGTAAGAGATGATGGGCTTCATGATTCTATAATCACATGGTTTAATATGTATATCCACTCAGTTAGACTTCATGGATTTTCCAGCCTTTCTTGTGTTTTGGATCAGTGTGGCATAATAGAAAGAATTCTGGATTTTAAGTCAGAGGCCCCCGGTTCTAATCCCACCTCTGACATTTACTATCCATGTGACTCTTGGAAAAAACTACTTCATCTCCATCAGCCTTAGTATTTCATCCGTAAGAATGAGTGGATTGGACCGGATGACCTTTGAGAGCCCTTCCACCTCTAGACGTATGATTCGATGAGTCTTTAAATCTAGGCTTTCTCTGCTTTCTCTGATTTAGACATGAAGAATTAGACTAAACAAATTCTAAGTTCCCTTCAAGTTTTGAGTCTATGATCCCATGACCCATCCCAAGGAAGGGCCATATTTACAAACTCTTTAGCTGAAGCAACAATGAGATCTTTGATGGTGATGTAATGGGGATTTCTATGAAAAAAAAAACAAAACAAAACAAAACATGGGTGCAGCAATACCTACATAGCCAAAATGGCCTGGAAACTTTAAACAAAGATCCTTCTCTTAGCATAAATCAACAGGACATTTTGGGTGTCAGTACTTGTTTACAAGATGGATGCAGTTCGTTAACTGCCGAAAATATCCTAGGGTTTTTTGGCTGACTCTGTGAGAGTATTTGCTCCCCCTGTCTAGTCTCCTGTTTCCATTTGCTCTCTTTATTGCTAGTGATGCATTATAATTTAGACTGACCTCTACCCCAAAAGTCTCTGACTCATTATTTGCAAAACAGATGAAAATCTATTTCTTTGGATACACACAGAAGCACCACCCAAGACATGTTCCAAAATAACTGTTTCCCTTTCCGCAAGCAAATAAGGGTTCCAAGGTTTTCAAAAGATATATTCAGTATCCTCTTTTGTTGTCAGCATTGGACTGACCAATGGGGTCACTTAGCTCCCTTCGATGTGTTATTTAGTGCCCGTGGCTAGTTTTAAAATCATAACTTTGTGCTTATCTGCCCTGTGAGGTTAGGCTGTCCCTAGGTTTCTGGGCGACATGATGATGCTCCAATGACAGGCTGGGGCTTCTGTTTGCCATTTTCTCACTAATTTCTATGTGCTTACCAGGCCTAAGAGCTCTCAACCTGTCTACAGAGCACCCCTTTGGGTACTGGAAATACATTTCATCTCCAAGGGAATATTGACTCTTGGCTGACTGATTTCCTAATATCTCCTTCTGGTGTAGATAAGAATAAAAAGGACCACAAATTCCTATAATTTCATGACATTAACCTGGTGTCTCATCTACAAAATGAGAGGGGTTAGATCAGATGATATCAAAGTACCTGTCTAGCTTTAGGCTGCCAAGATAGATATTATAGTTCAGATTAGAATTCAAGGGGAGAAAAAGAAGAAAATATTTTCAAACCAGGGCTTGGCATCAGGAGGAAAAAAAAATCTTGTTCTTTTCAGAAAGAAAGTATGACATTGAGACAGACTGACTGTAAAAGAAATAATTCTGCTATGGCAGAAGTTGTGTAATGTTTAACTTTGCTCCCTGGGTGATGATCTTTTAAATGATAGAGATTGCTATGTGTGCCATTGAGAGAGGCATTTTGTCAACAGTACAGACAGGATAATGGGAATTTAGGGAAAAGGAGCTTAAGTGTGTTGAATCTATCCTATTTAGCTAATGTTATTGGAAAGAACGTTCCAACACAAAGATTACTTCATTCTATCCATGGTTAGAGGCTAGTGTACTTATAATAAAACCCACAGACAGCACTTCTTGGTTTTAAAGGCTTGGCATGCATTATGTCATTGAGAGGTATCTTGGTACAGTGAAAAGAGAATTAGACTTAGAATCAGAGGACCTTGGTTCAAATTCTGACTCAACTATTTATTACCTGAGTGACTTTACTTGGGGGAAGGAAAGAGAGTAAGTATTTATATAGCACCTACTATTTGTGGGGTACTGTGCTAACCTACTATTCCTGTTCTCTTTCTCTCTTTCTCTCTCTCTCTCTTCCCTCCTTTTCCTCCTCCTCTTCCCTCCTTCCTTCCCCCCCTCTCTAATACACACACACAGACACACACACACACACACACATAGATACATACATATATATGTATATATATACACATATATAAAATTTCATTTGAGCCTGACAACAACCCTGTAAGATAGATACTATTATTATCCCCATTTCACAGTTGAAGAAAACAGAGGCAAACAGTTTAAGTGTCTTGCCTAGGATTCCACAGCTAGTAAGTATCTAAGGCTAGATTTGAACTCAGGTCTTCCTGACTCCAGTCCTGGAGTTCTATCCATATACCTATTTACTTCATCTATCTGGGCCTCACTTTGTACATCTATAAAATAAGTGAGTTTAGGTAAGGTGGCCTCAGAGGTCTTTTCTTATTCTAAATTTATTATCCTATGTCATTTTACACCCATAATAAAAACCTCATGAAGTAAATGGTGCAAGTGTTGTGGCCCCTGTTTAACAGATGAGGGAAATGAAATTCAGAAACATTCAAAGGTTCAAGATTTAGTAGCTTAGAACTACGTCAACTCTCTGGGACACCTGTAGCAGGAACCATACACTCAGAGAGGTACCTTTGGGCTTGAGATGTTCTACTATTAATCAAGTGAAAATACCCACAATGAAGAGCAGAAGCAAACATATGCTCCCTTGCCTTCACGATATATTGCAGGATTTCTTGGCTGAAGGTGCTCTGACTGTAAATATTTATATGAAACTTGGACTGTGAAATCCTAAGGTGTCACTTCATGCTAATCAACAAGGAACAAAATGGCAGCTGGGAGGGATTCCCTTGCATCCCAGCCCCTTCCCCATCACTCCATCTACCTTCTTAATCTCCCTGCCCATTGGTGAGCTCCATGAAGGCAGGACCATAGCTTAGCTACACTTTGTATCTTCCCCAGCCCCTGGCAATGCTCTGCAGATATGCTTAATAAATATTTGTTGTCACTATTCTGCAGACTCTTCTACTAAAAGTGAGGAGCTGAGGGGGGAGAGGGATGAAGGGAGGGAGTAGAGGAAAGAGAACCTGGACTCGATAGCAACAAATTAGAAAATTGGCAAACAACACTTTACAAAACAGTCTTGGTAACAATCAGAGAAAATGGCATCCTGTTTTCAGTTGCACTTGACACTTACACTGATTACCGCACATTTCTCTCAAACAAATTGATCCTTTTAGACATTAAGAACTGAATAGTGGTCTAATGAGGCAATTGGTACAGATTTTCATTTCACAATGTTCAAAGAGTGAGCATTAAGTTCTCCTGAAGGGAAATGCACAATACCAGATGGTTGCGTAAATCTTCATGTTAAAACATGTTATGAGGAGGAAGATGGAAACACAGCTCCATAACAGGCAAATGGAGCACAGTAGAAAGATCATTGGCTTTGGAATCAAGGGGACATAGGTTTGGTTCCTGTTTATGCCCCTTACTGGCTGTGTGACCTTGGCCAAGTCCCTTGATCTCTCTGGGCTTCCATTTCCTCATTTGTAAGACTGACCCTTCCCAGTGTAATTCTATGATTCCAAGTGCATCCTCAACCAAGAGGGTAAGAACCACTTAAGCTATGGCACCATTTCCCTCCTTGTATAGCTTGGCTTACTGGAAAGGACCCTGGACTTCAAGTCAGGAGATCTGAGTTCTAAACATGACTCTCTTACTAACCCCCTGGGTAAGGCACAACTTTTCTGGGGGTCAGTGGAACTCAGGGATCTCCAAGAACTCCTTTAGTGCTAAAAAGCTACAGTATTAAATACCCTTTTAATGTCATAAAGTAACATTTTACCCTCCTGATCCTGCTTTCCACAGGAGAGTGAAGAGGTATTGGGTAAGCACTAGATATTTTAAATGATCTTATAATATTTTGCATGTTTAGATATGTGAAATGAAACATAGTGTGGCATAGGGAATAGAGCTCCAAATTCCACACCAAGAAGACCTAGGTTCAGGAACTATCTCTAACACATAGTAGTTCTGTGACCCTGGGCAAGTCACCTCACCTCTTGGTGTCTTAGGAAGTTACATAGCAGGTGTCAAGCATCACTGGTGAGATAGTTTTCTCTATCACTAAGATCATAGGTCTGACCCAAATATATACCCATATATCCACATGTGTATGTGTATCTGTCTTTGCATACACATATATACACATATATGTATGCACATGTTCATATGGATATACATATACATGTATTGTGTGCTCATAAGTGAATTTATATAGATATGTAAGTATAAATATACATGCATATATGTGTGTACTTTTTTGTTGTTTGGGTGTTTTTCAGTTGTGTCCAACTCTTTATGACCCTTTTGGGGGTTTTCTTAGTAAAAATACTAGAGTGATTTGCTATTTCCTTCTCCAGCTCATTTTACAGATGAGGAAACTGAAGCAAACAGGGGTAAGTGAATTGCCCACAGTCACACAGTTAGTAAGTGTCTAAAGCCAGATTTGAACTCAGGAAGATGTCCTCCTGACACCAGGCCTGGCACTCTATCCACTGAACCACCTAACTGCTCTATGCATGCATGTATACACACACACACACACACACACACACACACACACACACACACATATATGTCTGTATAAGCCACTCTCTAAGATTTTAATTTGCAAAGCAGATGTAGATGTGCCTGGATTAGAAAATGACTCACTGAGAGCTCCCTATAGAAATGAAACCATACGTTCAGTAAAAATATATACAAATAAGTATGTATATATGTATGTATGTATGTATGTATGTATGAATTTATACCTTTATATTGGATAGTAAGAACTAGACAGTGGTCTAAAAAGGCAATTGGTATAGATTTTAATTCCACAAAGTCCCTATATCTATTACGTATGCAAGATGAAGTTAAATTATCTAAATCATAGTCTCAGCCCTACATTTCACCTTTGATAGAGACTTCTGAAATAGTATATTTTTATTCTCTGTTAATAAGGGATAGATTTCTAGGAGGTGATGAAGTAAGAAATACATAGGGAAATGAAGGTGATATAAATGCATAAGTCAATAAAACTTGAAATTATAAGAGATTTTCAAAAAAACAAAATGTTAATTAGAGCCCTTTGGTTAAATAACATAAAAAGTCAGTATTCATTTCAATACTACCTCCTCAAAATCCTGAGTTCTTTCCAGTAGCACCTGTTCCACTAGCACAGACTAGTGCATCTTTCCTCTGGAGGAGGCAACTGGTGAAAATGAAGAAACTGGACTGAGTTGTAGAAAAAGACCAATATTTTCCTTTTCTCATTTGGTAGAAGTTTCCAACCAGCGTTGCCACTCAGCTAACCATTCCACCACCAAGTAATCTAGCAGAATTTATCTCCTGATATGCTTCATATCAAATTTCTTTTGCCATGTAGGGATATCTTTTACTCTTGCCTGCAGCCAAAATTAAAGTGAACTGAACTCTACTGATGCCTGCTTTCAGACTTTTGGAGAAGAATGCTCAGTCTCTCTCTCTCTCTCTCTCTCTCTCTCTCTCTCTCTCTCTCTCTCTCTCCCCCTTTTGTCTTTGTCACTGTCTCTTTATTTTCCTAAGAAAACAAGCTATGTTAAGTGCCCATTTGTATTCAGTCATTAATGAATGGATTTATCTAACAAAAAAACCTAGTCAAATCACTGTGATTATAGCAGAGAGCCTCAGTTCTGTAGCTCATCTGTTACCGAAACTGTTCACTGGCTGCTGATGAAAACAGGATTATTCTTCATGAAATTACTGACAGAAGATAATTAACAATTTTGATTTAGCTACTCAACCATAATGGCAATTGCAGGAGTAAAATTTGATATAAATGATCAAACAGTCTCATTTCAATCCCAAATGAAATGACCGTAAGTGATTTTAAAATATTTTTTCTCCACTTCAGCAGGGGCAGGATCATTTTAGTCAAAGGATGGGATAAACATCTGCATTTTTTTTGAGAGAATGGAGGGAGTTGAGGGGAGAGTATCTCCAATTCTTTTATCTCTTCTGACCCACAAATCCATCTTTTATCATATTTTTTTTCTTTTCTGGCAAAAGTTGTGCTTAGATGAACAAAGTAAAGGGGAAAATGAAAGACAATCTGAAGGATTCAAACAAATATGTCATCATCCTGTCCAATCCAGGCCTGTGAAAAGAATTCCTTCTACAACATAGCTAAGTTGTTATCCAGTCTGCATTTAAAAGATTTTTAATGAGGGGGAGCCCTCTCCCTCCTGAGGCCGCCATTTGCTCTAATGGATAGCTCTAATCATTAGAAAATTACTCTTGTCACAAAGCCTAATTTTGCCTTTTGCTACTTCAGCCCATTCCTCCTAGCTCTGCCCTCAGGGGACAAGGAGATCAAATCTAACCCCTCTTCCATATGTCCTGACAGTCTTTCAGAAACTTTAAGATACCATGGCCAAGTGGAAAGGGCTGCATTTTGAGTCAAGAAGATCAGGCATTTAGTCTTAGTTTCATTGTTCAACTCTCTTCTGACCTTGGGAAATCACTCAAGAACAAGGCATTTGTTAAATGCTTCCTATGTGCCACATCAAGGGTTGGGGATACAGAGAAAAAGCACAAACGGCCACTAATTTCATGAAGCTTACATTCTAACTGAGTGAGTCACAACCTTGATGGGCCTCAGTTCTTCATCTGTATGATGACTGGAGTGGATTAGATGGTTCTAAATCTATGGCTTTCTGGAAGATCATATTTAAAATCTTCTGGTTCTAAATCTGTGACCCTCTAGGTTCCTTTAACTATTCCTCATGTGCTATAAACTACAGGCCCTTCATCATCTTGGATGCCATCTTCTGGATAGTTCTCCAACTTAAGGGTGACAACCAGCATTGAACATAATACTGTAGATGTAGTCTTCCCTAGGTAGTATAAAGAGGATATCACCTCCTTATCTCTGGAACCCATGTCTCCTTTAATGCAATCTATAATCATATTATCTATCTTAGTTGCCATATCATGCTATTAATTCATATCAAGCTTATAGGACATTAAAACCTCTGAATCTTCTTTCACGTGGATTCCTGTTTAACTAATCTCTCCTATCTTGTGCTTGTAAAGTCAACTTTTTGAACTCAAGTATAAGACTTTACTCTTTTTGCTATGACTTGTGATTTTATTGATCTCTCTATGAATCCTGTAGTCCCTCCTGCTGATTGGCTAGTTCCTCCTAGAACCTCCATTTTAAAATGGATGCCCAGACCATGTCTTTTCCTAAGCTTTCATTCTTTCTGCCTCTTCTACTAGAATTTTGCTACAGTGTCTCCACTCTGGATATCCCCATCTCTCCCTGTTTTCCAGTTTCCTTTTATGTGCTATCTTCCCCCATCAAAATGTAAATTTCTCCACTGCAGAGAACATCTTTGTTTCTGCTTATATTTGTACTCCCAGCACTCAGCCTACTGCCTAGCACAGAGTAAACGTTTAATAAAAGTTTGCTGATTTGACTTGATCTAAAGAAAATTCAACCTCCACCACTACTAGTTAGATTGCAATGTCCCACCTCTGACACCTACTGGCTAGGTGACCCTGGACAAACTACTTAACCGGTCAGAAATCTAGACCAGAGGCGACTAACTCATGGCTCATAGGCCATAGCCTGCAAAGGTCTCAAGTGTAGCATAAAGCAAATTAAAATGTGATTGGGAAAAGTTTAGTAAAACAAATAAAATGTAATATAAACATAATGTTAATTTGTGAAAACTGCCCTACCCATCTCATATCCTTGTAAAATTGTTATAAAATGCCTAAAACTCATAAAGTTCTATACAAATTCATTTATTCATTCACTCATCACCCATTAGTAATCACCCACTATGTTCAAGGCCCTGTGTTAGGCACTGGGGTAGGTACCAAAATGACTATGGCCTGGGCCCTGCCTTTCAGCACTACAAATCATTTTTATCAGCATCCTCAAAGCACATAGATTAAGCTTTACTGTCATCAGTACCTTTTTTTTTCTTTTTTAAGCACTTTGAATCATAGGACGTCAGAGCTGGAAATGTCTTTAAAAGTCATCTAATAAAACTCCTTCATTTTATAAATGTGGAAACTGAAACCGAGTGGGGTGAAGTAATTTGCTGAGATCACACAACTGGTGGATGACAGAACTCAGGTAACCTGGTTCCCAGTTGAGGACCACTTTGACTAGATCATTCACAGGGTCATAAATTTAAGGCCTGGGGGACCCAACAAGGCCATTGAACCCAAAGCCCACATTTTTTCAGAGATGTCAAGTGACTCATCTAGAGTCACACAGGTAGAAGAACTGGGAATGTAATGGAATACTATTGTGCTATCAGAAATGATGAACAGGCTGACTTCAGAAAAACCTGGAAAGACTTGTATGGTCTGATGCTAAGTGAAGTGAGCAGAACCAAGAGAACATTGTGCACAATAACAGCCACGTTGTGTGATGACTAATATTGATAAACTTAACCCTTCCCAGCAATACAAGGATATAAGACATCTCCAGAGGCCTCATGATGGAAAATCCTATTCACATCCAAAGAAAGAACTATGAAAGTTGAATTGCTATTGTTTTTCTCTTCTGTTGAGTTTTGTTTCCTCTCTCTGGTGGTTCCTCCTATTGATTCTAATTCTTACTTACAACATCACTAATATGAAAATATGTTTAATAGGAATGTATATGTATAGCCTATATCAGATTGTGTGCCATCTTGTGGAAGAAGGTGGGGGAAGGAGGGGGAGAAAAAATTAAAGCTCAAAAGCTTATGGAAAGTGATTGTTGATAAATCAAAATAAATTAATTAGAACAAAAAGAACTGGAATTTGAACCCATCCTCTTTGATGACATTCCAGGGTTCTTTCCATTGCACCATCCTGCTGCTTCATTTTGGAACCATAATTATAAAGCTACTGAGGCCAATACCACTACACTGTTCCATCCTCTTATTTCATCCTCTTCATTCCAACATCACCCCCAGTCCTGAAAGTTTTAGTCTAAAGCTAATTATCCCTTCCACTATGTTCTCTCAAATAATTGCTTTATAGAGAACAAGCTTCCTTTCATCTCAAAACTTTTCCATTCCTGCCCCTTCCATCTTCTTCCACTCCCAGAAACCTAGCTTCCTACTGATGGCACATTTTCCTTGACTTCCCTTTCCAGTACTATTTTCACTTTCATTCACATCCTACTGATTCATTGATCAAGGCAGAGAAGGTAGAATCATCTTTGTTCCTCATTGCCACTGGGAGCTCTCCTTCTGCTGTTATTACTCAGCAACTTCTCCTTTGAGGTTCATTTAATCCATATTTAGCACTCAATCAAGATTCTGGTAACTGTTATTAAGAGACCTCCAGGTCACTCTCTTTCTTTCTTCAACAATTCAATGCCTGGTTCAGAATCTTTCCTCCCCAACTCCTGCACTTATACTAGGCAACTTCAATATACATATTTATCTCCAAATACCCTAACCTCCCTATCCATCAACTTACTAATTTTCCTTGACCTACTTCTCCACACTACCACAGCTACTGTGATAAGTGTTATTTTTTAAAACATATTGTTTGATACTATAATTGTAAGTGATAGGATTCTAATACAGAGTCACAAGTTAAGTGCTCTTAATGATCATAAACATAAATAATGACAGATAGCCTATACTTTTCCACCATCCTGATTCATTTTGACCCTATTTCAACCATGTAAATGATTGAAATTCCTGATTGGATGAGACTCCCAGCCAACTACCCTGGCTTTGTGCTAACATCCATTTCTGAGATCCCCAATTATAGATTCAGATCCTCACTAATTTCTGATCCTGATAAGAAATTCCCTCATCTAAGTCTGGAATCAATAAATACCCCAGGGACTTTCTCCACCACATCTGGGTCTCATTAGGAATGTCCCTGCTCATATCTAACATTAATTACCCATTCTCAACAAAGCCAATACGTAAGTCATAAAACTCTCCCGCTCAGACTCCCTTCTGAGCATATATTCCCACTGACATCTTTGTTACTGTAAATATCTCCTTCATATGAGTGACCCTAGCAATGAGTGACCAAATCTCTGTCTAACTGTGTTGCCACATAGTTAGTGTTTCTGTTTTTGCCTACTTGCTCCACTACATAATAACAAAGTTCATGGTTATACAAACTTCCCGAGTACTGAATTCCTGCAAATCCTCAAACCCAGGTCCTCGCTTTAACCTAAGCCAAGAGACCAAATAGAGTAGCGATGCACTGAGATGGTCATACTCTTGAACTTGGAATCACCTCCAAGTGTTCTACTTCCCTGTTCATGAACTCTGAAATTCCCTTCTGTGATTACAGTCTGTTATCATTACACCTTCCCCTCTGCCTTGCAACCTTAAACTTTGCCTTTTTTCCTACCATGACCTCCACTGTTTTGATCCCTCAGTTTTATTCCCAGATCATCACTCCATACACTGGCTCCACTCTCCTCCTTTCCCTCATCTTAACTTCTTGGGGAACAAGTTCAACTCTACGATGCCCTCTTCTCTCAAGTCCCTTGTCCCTTATTGTATTGTGAACTTGCCCTGCCAAGCCTTAGCCTTGGATCCCTCCCACCATAGTGTGTCTTTGCTCTTACACACATACTGCTTAATGAAGCTGGAGTAAATCACAAAACCATGATGAGTGGGTCCATTACAAATTTATGTAAGATACCATCAACTGGATCTTCACTTGACTCAAAGCCAGGAATTTTTCTTTTATTCTTCTCTAATTGATTCACCATCCCATTCACTACAGCAGCTTTTCCAATGCTTCACAGCCCTCCTCATATCTCCCATGGTGCCCATTCTTTCTGGCTCTCTCAGTTGACAACCCTGCCTCACACTTCACTGAAAAAAAAATGAGGCTATTTGCTGAAAGCCCTCTTCTCCCTTGTTCCTCATCTCACATCACTCAGATACACCCCACTATCTCCTCCTTCACACTTTTCTTACATGAAACAAGTGGCCTTTACCCTCGCTAAGACAAACCCCCCCTACATGCCCAAATGCTTCTATTCCATCCCCTCTTCTGCAGCAGATTGTGCCTTCTATTATCCCCACTCTCTCTCTACTAGCTGCTTCCCTATGGCTACAAACATGCTTATGTCTTCTCCATCCTGAAAAAAAAAACCCTTCACTTGGTCCATTCATCAATCACTACCACCCCTAAGAATTATTCCATACCTATCCACCCTTTTGTGACTAAACTTCTTGAGAATGCCTTCCTGACTGCAATCCCCATGCTCTATTTGTTAGAGACAGATAGGTGGTCTAAAAGCACCAGTGAATAGAACACTGGACCCGAACTCACAAATGCCAGAATTAAAATCCACCCATAAGCCGAATGACCCCGATTCAGTCACTCTACCTACTTCAATTCTTCATCTATAAAAGGGGGATAATAATAGCATCCCCACCTCCCAGGGTTGCTATGAGGATCAAATGAGATAATATTTATAAAGTACATTGCAAATTTTAAAGAGTTGTACACATGCTATTTATTATTGTATCAACCAATCAAATCAACAAGCATTTATTGAACTCCTACTATACGCCAGGTAATATGCTAGCTGAGGCAGTCCCATTCTTAAAGGAACTTACATTCTATCAGGAAGACAATAAGCATATGTATACATACATACAGAGAGAAAGAAATATATGATAGTTAAATATGGATATATAGAGAGATTTTAGATATAGCTACAGATCTCTATAATATGTATGATATATTCTGTCTCTTTGTCTCTCTTTTTTTCTCTCTGTGTCTCTGTCTTTCTCTGTCTCTGCCTCTGTCTGTCTTTGTCTCTCTCTCTTTCTGTCTCTCTGTTTCTCTCTGTCTCTCTGATTATATATATGTTATATATACACATACATATATGTTACATATATGTTTTATATATATACACATGCATAGAAAACAAGATCATTTTTTAGTGGGCAGGAATAAGTTGAGCTGAACTTTCAATGAAACTAGGGATAGTTTTATATGGTTCAGTTGGAAACAAAATAAATGCTAAATAAGATGCACATTAAAGACATTTTGAGTTGAAGATGGCATTTTAATGGGAGTGTGTAGCCTTAACTAGAGTTCCATCAAAGAAAGAACTTTGAAGACAGAGACTAGATATTATACAGTCTTGTAGTCTTCACATTGTCCAGCACACAATGTTTTTTATCCATTCATTCAACAAGTATCACGCTTTCACTATATTCCAAGAACTGTGCTGGACACTAGGTGTTCTAAAACAGCCCTTACCCTCAAGGAGCGCTCACTTGCACTAGCTCTCTCTCTCTCTCTCTCTTTCTGTCTTTCTCTCTCTCTGGAAGTAGGTGAGACACCACATGCCCTCTGAAAAACAACTAGGGAAAGCAGGAACCACCACATGTAGATGACATGAGTTGAACCTTGAAGGAGACTTGGGAATTCAAAGAAATAAATGTAAAGAGTTGACATATACACGATGCCACCTAGTGGCCACTTCCTCCGAAAAGCATTTCCTGGTCTCTCCAGCTGGAAGTGATCTTTCTCGGTCCTTGTAATTTACATAGCACACTGTTTGTATTTCTTTTATGGCATTTTCCACATATTGCCTTGAATTGTCATTATTTACACACATAGTCTAAAGCTCCTTGAGAACAGGTACAATGTTTTATTCCAGGGATCCTAGAGCCTGGAGCTATGATCTGGTCCAGCCTTCCCCCACCCCCACAGGTAGGACATGAAAACACAGAGAGATTGAGTAACTTGTTCAAGGTCATATATGTAAGTGAGGAATAGGGCCATGTTTTGAACCCTGGCATTCTGACTCCAAAACCAGAGCTTTCTTCATACCTCTCACAGCTCCTGCCACAGGGGCTTGTACCTGATAGAGGCTTCACAAATTTTTATTCAGTTGACACTGTGGAGACCAATCACATGATATAATTAATGAAATGCAAGAAAATGATCAATTACAAACAAATACTGAGCATCCTCTAATGTGCAAACACAATAGCGTATATAAGGCGATCTGGTCCGCAATGGGTTGACAGTCTCCCTATCAAGATTCAACTACTCATTCATTCATTAGTTGGTCTATTGTTTTCTTCATTCAATGAGAGAAAATAGAAGTTTAAAAAGAAAATTCACAAGGCATTAAGTATATGGGAAGTGCCAAGTACTTGGGAAAGACCTTGAATTTGTCAGAGTCCAAAAGAGGAGAAATCACAGTGTGCTAGACTTCTAAAATTGGGCTTTACAGAGAAAGTGGAACTTGGGGAAGACTTTAAAAGATGTATAAAATTTTAATATGCAGAGCTGGTAGTATTCAAGTTGTAGTTTGGGATCATCTCATGAAGAGGGCCTCAAAATCCAGAATCAGAATAAGCATGAAAGGGAAAAATAAGGTGGAGCTGAAGTCTCATGATACAATTGGCTCTGATAGAATTGACCCATGCATAGGATTCCTGCAGGCTTCAGAATGGAAGACGGAATGGTTCTCCAAGAGCACATGGTAGGGCCCCCCCCCCAAAGGAATAGGTCAATGATAGCTCTGGGCTTGGTTCCAATATCATAGCAAAAACAGCAGCAAGAAGAGAATTTGACCCAATTGGCCCAATTATTGAGTAAGGTGAGACTATAAAAAGTGAAGTGAGAGAAAGAAACACTAAGGTAAGAGATGGGAAGTTAGGAAAGAAGACAAGTTGTAGACTAAAGAGAGCAAACATAAACTGGCTGTGAAGGAAAGGAGAAAAAATTCTTGTATCATTTTAGTATGCTAAATCGTGTATGCTGTAAGCAGGAGGACCATCCTCTGCCATTAGATGAAAAACCTAAAATCTACCACAGAGAGATCAGAATTTCAAGTAAGGTCATTCTACCATTCTGTGGGAGGAATGAGTCCTGGGATAATAGGAAACACTCAGAAGACTCTCAATCAGCCCAGGTCAAAGAGCACAGATTCTCAGAGATGGGAGGAGCCTTGGTGATCATCTGGTATAATCCCCTCATTTTATGGACGAGAAAGTGAGCCCAGAATGAGGAAGTGATTATCTAAGGTCACAGGGATAATTAGTGGTCAATTCTCTTCATGGAAAAATGTGTTTCTTATCATTGTTCTTGATACCCAAGAGTCCATTAGCTCTCTCTGTGCCTTTGTACTCTCTATCCCCCATGCCTAGAATGTTCTCCCTCCTTACCTCTGTCTCTTAGAAAAGGTAGTTTTCTTCAAGGTTCAATTCAAGCTGTCACCTCCTTTATGAAATCTTTTCTTATCCTCCCCAACTACAAATGTCTCTCCTCCCTATTGTCTTGATATAGTTTGTATATATCTATGTATATTGTCTTTCCCAATTAAATCTAAGCCCCTTTGGGTCAAGTGGTGTTTCATTTTTGTCTTTGTGATCCCAATCTCCAACACAGTGCCTGGCACAGAGTAGGGGCTTAATGAATGTGTGCTAATTGATTAACTGATTGATTCAAAATTAGAATATGGGTCAGTTGACTTCTAGTCCAGTTCCCTTTTTACAATATTATGTTGTTTTTATGTATAACATTAGGTATCAAGGAATACAAATATATTTATTATATATATATATATATAATCTAAATAATACCCTTTCATTCTACGCTGCATTTTTAAGAGAAATATGCTACAAGAAATTAAACTAATTCAGGTATATTAGACAAAAATATGGAACAATGTCTTAGAAGTTGACCAAGTAAAATAATTTTCAGGTAGGCAAGAATATTTTTTAAACATTGAGAACCAAACTCTCCCGGAGATGGGCAATTGGTAGATGGCAAAGTATCAGAAAATATATTCCAAGCTATAAAAATAGTCAGGAAGAAGATTAAGGATAAAATATCACAAAATGCTGCATAGCCTATAATTCCCTGAGCTGTTTGCAAGCAAACCATTATTTGAGATACCAGATGCTATTTTCCCAGCAAAGAGTACCAGTCATGAAGGTGTCAATGTGATTTTGCACAGCAGAATTCTAATGTGTAGATGGTTTGATTTCTTAGAAATATTTAGGAGGCTTCCTACTCGTGGTGTCATAGTGATCTGAAACATGGACATCAAAGTGATTCTGGAAAACAGAAATCAGCTGGCATGGTAATGTTTTTTTGGGAAATAATGGGACCCCAGACAGAATTTAGTTAAGTGCATTTTTTAATGATTAGTAATTTCATTATTCTCATCAAAGAGCCTTTTGCAGAATGTAAGTTGGATTAAATATTTGGGATAAGAATGTGCATGGTGCATTAACAGGCATTTACAATGACACTATGTCTGATATGTGGATTATTCTCTCTTCTGAAGAAATGGTCTACATTTATTTGACAATTTCAAGGATTTGTCTTCCTATGTTAGCTATGGTCTCCAAATGGAGGAAAGAAAATGTATTTTAGATTCAAACAATCAATCCATGAGCATCTATTAAGTCCCTACTATGTGTTAGGTACTAGGTTAGTTAGTGGGAGTCTCTGTCCTAAAGAAACATTAGGGAAGATATTTATTTGTTTAAAAGAGATTAATAAAGAAATAAATGGTAAAACTGAAAGGGACCTCAGAGATATCTAATTCTATGTGACTCTGGGGAAAAAAACTGGGAAAAAATCTTAGGCTCATCAAGATATAGTGTCTTGCTCTAGGTCACATAGCTAGTAGCTGATTTGGAACTAGAAGGATTCGTAGATTCATAGTACCCTTTCATCCATTATAATACCATTTATTTCACTTAAGGCAATTTTAAGCTGAGGCTTCCCTATATTCCTGAAAATGGGCTAAGTTTTTATATAGGATATTGAAGAGACTAAATGAATTACAAGTATATGTCATTTAAAAATAATATCTATGTACCTGATTTGCTTTAATAGATTTTTTAGAAAATAAAATGAATACTATGTTTATTTCATTGAGGGAAGCTTTTGAAAAATAAAGAATTGGTTTGTCAATTCACATTTTGATGTATCTGGTTTTCTTAAGGTACAAGGTCAACATATTGATCTCCATATTGAGTGGTCAATTTTGTCATTTGTAAAACTGACAGAGACAGAGACACATAGTGGATACAGCACTGAGCTTAGAGTCAAGAAGAATCACCTCTGGTATTTACCAGCCACTATCTTCATGTCTTTATGTTGACTGTTCTCCATATCTGGTATGCACTTCCTCCTTGCAGCCATCTCTTGGAATACATGCTTTCCTTTTAAAATTCATCTCACACCAATATCTACATGAAGGCTTGTCTGATTATCACCATCTACACAAAAATTACTCCACAAAACTATCTGATTTTTATGCATATACACACATGCAGCATATTTATGCAGACACACATACTTATATAAATATGTTCTATCATGGAAGACCTAGAAGACAACATGTATGAGTATATGTATACAAATATGCATATATTCATGCATGTTGTCTTACAAGGTAGGATGTAAACATCTTGAGAGAAGAGATCATTTCTTTCATTTTTATATCTTCAGTGTATAGCCTCATGCCTGGCATAGAGTAGGCAAAACAATGCTTGTTGATTAACTGATTGATCCTGGGCAAAGTCACTTAGCTTGTATATGCCTCAAGTGATTCCCTAAGAATTATTTGCTAAGTCAGAGAGAGTTGTCATCTGTGTCACAGATCCATCATGTTCTTCCAAATGAAATTCAAAACAAAGGTTAAGTCATTCTCTTTCACAAATCCTGTGAAATGGGGTGAGAGCAGAATCATCCTTTAAAAAAAATAGAATTTTTCTAAGAAGTAAAATGGCTAAGAGGCTCAGTATGAAGACTACCTGGCAGTACCTCCAAGTACTTTCTATACAAATTTAGTTATGTGGTACTACTACTGAAAAAGCATTTGTCTAGGAGTAAAAATTTTTAAAAATCTGAGATCCTCAATCATGACATTAAATTAAGGAACCTCGAGCAAATCCCTTAAGTTGGTATAGGTCTTATTTTGTGTAAAATGACAGGACTGACAGATTGGCAGAAATTAGGTTTAGACCAACAACTTACACCACAATCTACCATAATAACTTCAAAATGGGAATTCATTCTGAATAGTAAGGGTCACACTACAAAAATAATCAGAAGAGAAATTTGTTACTTATACAGCTAAGGATAAGGAAAGGATTATTTATCAATGGGAGAGATCATCCTCCAAAATAAAAAAAAAAGGTAATTTTGATTACATGAAATTGAAAATTAATTTAAAAACTTTTCAATTAGAATAAAAAGAAGTCACAGGTTATGCAAATTTTTCATCAAATAGCTCTGATATTAACAAAAAAATCAAAGATAACAGATAATAAAACAACAAAAAACATTCTCCAGTGAATAAGTGGTCAAAGAATATGAACAGTTGTGAAGAGAATGCAAACAACTAATAATAACGTGAAAAACTACTCCAAACCACCAATAAGAAGAGAAAAAGCAGATAAAATCTGAGGTTTTAATCTCACACCCAGCAAATTTGCAAAGATGACAAAAGATGGAAATAATCAGTGTTATAAAGGTCCCTAAAACTGAGTATAATCCTTCAGGGTAATAAATGGTCATTCAATGAAATAGGGGACTTTCAAGTATTCCTGAGGAAAAGACCAGAGCTGAATATAAAATTTGACTTTCAAATACAAGACTCAAGTGAAACATGGAAGAGGTAAACAGGAAAGAGAAATCATAAGAGACTTATTAAGGTTGAACTGTTTACATTCCTGCTGGGAAAGATGATATTTGTAACTCATGAGTCCTTTATCAATATTAGGATAGTGGGAGGGAAAAAATTATACGCATGTATAGATAGATAGAGGGTACGGGGTGAGTTGAAGATGAAGGGGTGATATCTGGAAAATAAAATTAAGGGGTGAGAGAGGATTATACTGGGAGAAGGAGAAAGGGAGAAGTAGAATGGGGGTAAATTATCTCACATGAAACAGACAAGAAAAGGCTTTTACAGTGGAGGGGAAATGGGGGAAGGTGAGAGGGAGTGAGTGAATCTTATTCTCATAGGATTTGGCTTAAGGAGGGAATAACATACACAATGGGGTATGGAAATCTATCTTACTCTACAGGAAAATAAGGGGGGAAGGGGACAAGGGAGCAGGGGTTTGATAGAGGGGAGGGCAGATTGGTGGAGGGGATAATCAAAAGCAAACATTTCTGAGAAGGGACAGGGTCGAAAGAGAGAATAGAATAAATGGGGGGTAGGATAGGATGAAGGGAAATATACTTAGTTTTTCACAACATGACTACTACGAAAGTGTTTTGCATGACTGCACATGCATAACCTGTATTGAGATGCTTGCCTTTTCAATGAGGGTGGGTGGGGAGGGAGGAAGGGAGAAAATTTCTAACCCAAAGTTTTAAAAACACATGTTAAAAATTAAAAAAAGTAAAAAGAAAGCAAAAAACAATAAAAAAGAATGGTTGCTAAAAGATAGACATAATTTATATATAATTATTGGAGGTGTGAATTAGCCTGACCATTCTGGAAAATAATTTGAAATTATGCTAAGAAAGTAACTCAAATATCCCTATCTTTGATCCAGAGATTCCATTCTTAGGCAGTTGCCTCTAGGAGGCCAAAACAGAAGGTCCAATATACAGCAAAATATTCATAACTGCATTTTTTTGTGATAGCAAAGAACCAAAAGCAGAGTAGATGCCCATTATTTGGGGAATGGTTAAATAAATTGTGATACATGTATGTGATGGAATGTTACTGTACCATAAGAAATGAATATGAAAACTACAAGAAGACATGTGAAAATTTTCATCAACTGATGTGATTTAAAATAAACAATACTAGGAAGACATTATACATAATGAATATACAACGATGTAAATGGAATAAATAACAACAAAATATAAACTGCATGACATTATAATGATCTAGTTGACCTAGAAGAAGAGATGTTCCTCCCTCCCTTTGAACAGATGGGCAACAATGGATGTGGAACACCGCAAGTATGATTAGACTTGATTGACATGCTTATTACGTTTTCTGAACTGCTTTCTACCACCACCACCACCACCACCATCTCTTTACATTTTATTTTTTGTTACTAGATAAGGCTGTCAATTTATTATGAATGAAGTTGATGAAAAAAAAAAGAATAATAAATTTTAAAATAATATGAAAAGGTGATTTAATGAAAACATTGACAATATTTGCCCTACTTACCTCAAAAAATTGGTGTGGGAATCAAATGGAAGAAAGTAAATGAAATTACTAAGACTTTAGCACAGAATTAGAAAATACCAGAGCTTGACTGGACCCTAAGTGACAATCTAATCTAAATTCTTTCTTTTAAAAATGAAGACACTGAAGTTTAGATAAAGTCATTTGTTGCAAGGCTATTTTTGTTAGAAACAGAATTAGGAAACGGGAGTTTTTTTTCTCTTAGACTAATTCTCTTTCACCAATGGTACCACTTTATCAAACTCATACAGAAAGGGATTCAATAGTTTAGAACTGGGAAGGGCCCAGGACCCAGACACAAATTCAGTACTATTCTCCCTGTAGATCCTTAACCTCTGAATTAATTGGAAATATGAAAAATTATTGACAGTTACTCCTATAAACAACTATAGAACACAAACAAAGTTATTTGGCATAAGACTGAGCACAGAATTAGAACCAGGCGTTGGAGCATTTGTATTCCTGGGAGTGAATCACTTTCTCGCTTGGTGTTACAGATTCCTTAACTATAGAACAGGGATGAGACTTGCGCACAGCTACAAGGCATGTTGGCTGGAATGACAAATTAATGAATGCAAAGCCCTTGGAGAATAGAGAATGCTAAGTGTTATAATTATGTATCATATTAATTGCATTTTATGGTGACAGTGACTGTATTAACCAGAGTACTGAAGTAATGCACCAACAAAGAAACCCACCAACACATCACCTCATTATTCAAGTGTGCCCAACTCCGACTAATGCTTAATTACAAGGGGCATTTTAGAAGCTTAGAGTAGAATAAGACATGACATTCTTCTAAGGCACCAGATTGATTTCTCAGATTGCAAAACGCCAGCCACTGAAAATTCTGAAAACATTGATTCAGCCAGAAAGAAACTAGAGGCCACTCAAGAGCTGTGTTATGGGAATAAGTACAGAATAAATGAAATTGTGCAGGTTACTGGTTACAGATGTAACTCTGAAATGTATGTCAAGCTTCACTGACATTTTTTTCCCTTGAGTCAATCTTTCTCTTAAGAGTTCCAATATTGTGATCGACCTTTTCTTCTTCAGTTCTTAATTTCGTGAATCTATTACTAAATGTTTTCTGTGATTAGCAATGGTTTTTACATAGTATATGCTGCTATGAAAGTCTAAATTTCTGTTTCTGTTTGGTTTCTTTCCAAATTTATAGGCTAAGGCATTCATCCTAGCTGAGTACTAATAGAAATGATGAAACCAGGGAGCAGTAGCAAGCTTTCAACAAAGGAAGGTATAGGGTCAAGCATTTGTTAAGCCACCTGCTAAGACCTAAACACTATGCTAAAAAAACAAAAAAAAATCATTCCTACCCTCATAGAGCCCACATTCTTCTGTCCTAGAGAGAGAGCTACAAATTGAACTGCACAAAACAACAATAGTTAGCGTTTACATATAATTTTAAAGTTTGCAAAACACTTTAAGCATATTATTTCATTAGATCTTCACTACAATTTTGTAAGATGGATATTGTTATTCTCATTTTACAGAGGAGGAAAGTGAAGTTGAGAGAGGTTAATGGACTGCCCCCCATCACACAGTTAATAAATTGTCTGAGGCAGGATTTGAAATCAGATTTTTTTTACTCCAAGTTGAGCTCTCTCCCCATTATTAATACCATGGAATTTAAGTAGCAAGCAAGCTAATTAACAACTGGAAAGAGTAGTTAAGGAGTGGAACCAAAAGTAAGCCTTGAAGAATTATAAAGATGGATTCTAAGAGAAGAGATGAGAAGGGAATACATTCCAGGCATGGAGATTGGCCTCTATGAGAGACAGAGGTGAAGAGACAGAGAAAGTAGAAAGAGAAAAACAAAGTCCCCAGGACTGAGTCTGGGGAAAGAGCCATTCAGAGGGGACAAAAGGTTGGTGATGAGTCAATAAAAAGGACTCCCTTGGAGGGAACAGTTTCAAGTGAGTGGTAGAGTCTATAGACAACTTGCAAGGGATTGAGAAGTGCATGAATGAGGAAGAAGCAGCAGCAAGTGTAGACCATTCTTTCTAGGAATATAGAAGGGATGGTATGATCAAGTGAAAGTCTTTCAATGATTATGTAAGAACTGAGCACAACCTAGAAAAAAGGTATGGCATTCACTGGCTGCATCAATAAACAAATATTTGGCCAGAGAATAGAATAGGGCAGGAAGAACAATTCAAATCCTCTTTTGCTCCTGGCTTCTCCACCAAGAAAAATAGCAGAACAAGCCTGATTAAGAGGGAAATGAAGTCCAAGAAAAATGAAGAAATAGTGACTGCACCTAGCTCCTTAAGTATTTAAAGGTATCCAGAGTGATCCTCAAATACAGAAACAACTTGAAGACATGAATAAAAACCACCATTTCATCTTTTAAATTATGAATAACAAGAGTTGAAGATAGGCAAATGTAGTCATGATTTTTTTTAAAAGGGAAATAAAGTAGATCAAGGAAAATATAGAATAGCAAACTTGGCTTGATCCCTGACAAATCTCTAGAAAACAACGTTTTTGCATGTGTTGCTTATGAGCACCTGGACCAGAAAGTGGCGATCGCCAGGAGTAAGCATGGGTTCACTAAGAGTGAATAAAACACAACAAATTAACTTCATTTCTCCTTCTGTTAGACCAGTACCACTGATAGATTAGAGGTATATCAAAGAAAGGATGTATCTTGATTACCACATGATCCTCTGAGCAATGGGCAGGAAGGCGGCACAGTGGATAGAATGCTGGGCCTGGAGTCAGGAAGACTCATCTCCCTGAGTTCAAATCTGGTCTCAGATATGAACTAGCTG
Organism: Vombatus ursinus; assembly: GCF_900497805.2. Classification (NCBI taxonomy): domain Eukaryota; kingdom Metazoa; phylum Chordata; class Mammalia; order Diprotodontia; family Vombatidae; genus Vombatus; species Vombatus ursinus. The sequence goes on along the minus strand of NW_020954611.1, from coordinate 1,035,511 downwards.
TATGACCTTGGGGAAGTCACTTAACCCTGTTTGCCTCAGTTTCCTCATATATAGAATGAGCTGGGGAAGGAAATGGCAAATCACTCTGGTATCTTTGCCAAGAAAGCCCCAAATGGGGTCACTAAGAGTCAGACATGACTGAAATAACTGAACAATCTTGATTCCTACATGATCCTCTAAGATACTAATTCCTTCCCTCCTAAATTAGCTTGTATCTATGTGTGTGTTTATAAATTTCCATGAATATTTGTCAAAATTTCTTATTATATCTTTGAGAACAAGGTGAAGAAATAAAGGGAATAAGGGCTGACTAATAATAAAATTAGATGAAGTAAGAAATAAGTGAGGTGAAAGTATTGATTTATAGATTGGAGTCAATCTAGAGGGAGGTTTTTGGTGGCATACTTGAGAATTTTGTCTGTATCCCAGTTCTACTCAACATTTTTATCATCAACTTCGATAAAGAAAAGAGACAAGTTTATCAAGCCTATGAATTAAACGAGGCTGGGAAATACAGATAATACATTTTATGACAGAATAAAGATTAAAACAAGTAGAATTTAATAGAAACAGTTAAAATCATGTCCTTGGGCTCAATGAATAAACTGCAAAAGTAGAATTCAGTGGTGATCTGGATTAACAACATTTTATGAGAAAGAAAACCAGGAGTTTTAATTGACTGTATGTTTAATATTGGCCAAGAGTATGATTCTCCAGTCAAAAAACTAATTCGATCTCAGGCTGTGTTAAAAGTAGTATAATATCCAGGTTAAGGTAGTGCTGGTCTGATCATATCTGGAGTATTATGGTCATTTTCTAGGTACCATATTTCAAAAAGACTATAAAAAAACCCAGCATCTCCTCTCAAAAAACTTACTTCTTACTGTTGGGGATGCAATATGTATATAGATGAATATAAATCAAATTAGAGAATGACAGGGGCAAAAGTGGGAGAAATAAAATGCAATATGAAAATTTGAGAATAGAGAAACCATCAACCATTGGGATGATCAGGGAAGACTTCACAGAGAAAATGGCAGTGGGATGAGGTTTGAAAAATGTTAAGGAATTTAAAAAGTGGAAATAAATATGTAGTCTATTTATATGACTTAGACATAAAGGGTCACATAATAAACAAATTAAAAGAAAGGAAGAAATTTTCTTTCAGATCTATTGATACAGTAAGAATTAAGGACCAAAGAAGAGATAGAGAGGATCATAGAAGAGAAAATTGATAATTTCAATTATATAAAATTAAAACATTTTACACAAACGAAACAAACGCAGCTAGAACTAGAAGGGAAACAATGAACTGGTTTGTGATGCCACAAGTTTCTCTGATAAAAATCTCTTCTCCAAGATAAACAAAGAATCTGAATTTATAATGTAAGAACCATATCCAAATTGATAAATGGTCAAAGGATAAAAATAGGCTTTTTTAAAAGAAAGAAATCCTAGTTTTTAATGACCATATCAGTAAACACTCCAAATCATTAATATTTACAGAAATGCAAATTAAGGCATCTCTGAAATTCTATCTCATACCCATCAGATTGGCAAAGATAAAAGGGAAAATGACAAATATTAGATGGAGTATGGGAAAAGAGGCACAGTAATACACTATTGATAGATCTGTAAATTGATCTAGCCATCCTGGAAAACAATTTGGAACTATGTCCCCCAAGTCACTAGACTATGGATATTCTTTGAACTAGTCATTCCATCACTAGGCTTGTGCCCCTCAAACAAATCACAGAAAAAGGAAAATGACCTATATGTTACAAATTATAGCAGTTCTTTGTGTAGTGGCAAAGGAACTAAAAGATTACCCATTAGATGGGAAATGTCTGAACAAATGATAGCACATAAAACTAATGAAACACTATTGTGCCATAAAAAATGATAAAAAGGATAGCACATGAATGTGACAGAATATTATTGCACCATAAAAATGATGAAAAAATGATTTTAAAGAAACCTTAAAAACTTTAATGAATTACTTCAGAGTGAATTGAGCAGAACCAGAAGAACAAGTTATATAGTTACAACAATAAGATAAATAATACAGAAAAATTTAAGAATTCTGATCAGTGAAATGATCAACCATGATTACTGAGTACCAATGGGGAAACATGCTACCCATAACCTGACATAGAAGTAATGGATACAAAATGCAGAATGAGGCATATATTTTGGGCATGGCCAATGTGGGAATATGCTTTGCTTCATTATGCATTTAGTTACCAGGGTTTTCTTTTTCTTTTTTTTTTCTTTTTCAATGGAGGGGCTAGGTAGGAAGGGAGAGAAAAAATGCTTTTAAACTGAAAATAAAATTAAAAGGTAGACAAAAATAAAAACTGAATTTTTTTTAAAAAAAGGAGATGGCATCCACTGTTTTAAAAGCAGAGGTAGGAGGAATCATGTCAAATTCGGGGAATGGCTAGTAGTCCATTTTAACGAAAACATACAATACATGTAGAGTAGTATGAAATGAAGCTGAAAATATAATCTGAAAATAGAAAATGGAAGGCCTTCAATGGCAGGAATGAGAAATATATTGATGAAGATCCATATGGTAGAGAACCTACATGCCATTTGTCTACTTGCATAATTAGTTGAAAGTATTGGTATTGTTTAACCTGGAGAAGAGAAGACTTAGGGTAAGGAAGCATGAAAGGAGTCTTTAAAGAGTATTTTAAGAGCTATCACTTACAAAAGAGATTAAGGCTGTTCTCTCAGAATCCAGAGGATGAGAACAGGGACAATGGATGGAAGTTGAATATAATTAAATTTAGGAATAAAACAAGGGGAGATTTCCTAATAAGGAAAGCTAACCAATAGTGGAATGGAATACACTGGGAAGCAGTGAGTTCTCTCTCATTAGTGAACTCCATGTGAAGGCTAGATCACTACTTACTTATTTGGTATATAGAAGAGGGAATTACTGTTCATTGAATTGAACTAGTTAGTCAGTCAAATAGCTTCTAACTCTGAAATTTTATAATTCTCTCTGAGAGTCAGCAGGCTTAAGGGGGGTGGGGAGGAAACTATCAGAAGTCAGAAGAGGCCTGGGTTCAAATCCTGGCTCCAATAAAGATTAATAATAACAATAATAATAATGTTAGAATTTATATAAAACTCACTCTATGCCAGGAACCATGCTAAGCTCTTTACAAATATTATCTCATTTGATCCTCACAAAAATCCTAAGAGGCAGATTCTATTATTATCTCCATTTTACAATTGTGCAAATTGAAGCAAATGGAGGTTAAATCACTACATTTCTCAGAGCTTTCAGTCCCCTAATATAGATGATATCTGTACTGCCCATTTTAGAGGGTTATCATGAGGAAAGCATTTTGAAAACCTGAAAGTGGGCTTTAAGTAACAGAAAAGATGCTGATTTGTACTGACAGATAGATAGAAAGAAAGAAAGAAATAGAAATAAAGGAAGAAAGGAAAGAAGGAAGGAAGGAAGGAAGGAAGGAAGGAAGGAAGGAAGGAAGGAA